>NC_136410.1:165615733-165933233 GCF_051521515.1 Lactuca serriola | reverse complement strand
TTCAATCTCAAATACGTAACATCGATTTCTTTGTTGAATACTCCGAATTTGAATTTCCGATATTCGCAAACGAACGCAGTTGGAATCGGAATTTCTTTGTTATTCATGAAATTGGAATTGAAGTTTTGGACTCGCAGTCACACTCGACATTAAAGGACTCGGAATCGGTAATCACAGGTTCCTAATCGGATTTTCGAAAATCAAAATAAAAATGTGAAATCGATCAGACATAGTATGTCGCATCTGAAGTCGGAAGCTTTTGAAATTGGAACATATATTCTAATCGGAACAGTTTGCGTCTTGATTATTAGTATTACAAAGAATCTGGAATCGGGATTTCAAGGTTTCAAAATTGAAATCAGATTTTTTTGGAATGAAATGAAAATCGGAATTGCACGCTTCAAAGTCGAAATCGGAAGTATATAATGATTTGGAATTGATAACTTGAATTGGAAGTATCATGTTTTTAACATTTTTAAAAAAAGTTAACTTGTATGCACTCCAACTGTTTGATGAAATGCATAAACTAAATTACCACGTTATATTCACATATGAATATGTTTTCCGACCTGAATCAGTATATGATTATTAAAAAAAACAAATATTCAAGTTTGTATGTTATTTATATGTGAATAACGTATAAAAATTATATATATTTGTAAAAACACATTGTAATATTCATATGTGAATATATTGTGTAATATTCATAAGTGAATATATCATATTATATTCACAAGTTAATATACTATGTAAAATTCACATGTGATATACCATGTAATACTATGTAATATTCACATATGAAAATATCATATAATATTCATAAGTGAATATACAATCTAATATTCATGGGTGAATATACTATGTAATATTCACAATTGAATGCATCGTCTAATATTTAAATATGAATATACTATTTTTATTATATGCTATATTCATATATGAATGATATTTAAATTATAAAAAAATTAATTATACTTTTTATTCATAAGTGATAATGTATTTTTTTCGGAAAAAAAAACATTGTTTTGAGGTCCTAAGCAAGTTTGTAATTCATATGTGAATAACATATAAGAATTATATCCACATGTGAACATATGTATTATTCACAAATGAATATATATGTAATAATCAAATGTGAATATATATGTATTATTCACAAATGAATAAAATTGTCAATAAAACCGAGGACTACAAAATATATAAAATTAAAGATAAAAAAAGTATTTGATAAGAATATATATTTATTCACATACAACTAATCTTTTTAGGTTAATAAAATAATTATATAAGCATATATATATTTATTCATGTTATATTCATTTGTGAATAAATGATAACTTTTTTTTCGGAAAATTATAAAAATAGAAAAACGTCATTTTGAGGCCCTAAACAGTCCAGAATGGCCGAAAAACACCGTACTTCACGGCAAAGCGGTGAGTTTTGTAAATCGCACCATTTTACATCAAATATGCGAATGTCGTCCAATTCCGAGACTAAACTTCATTGCGACAAATTGTTTTGATGATGTCACTAAATTTTCATTCCTACTAGTGATGACATCATCATGACATGCTATTTATTCATATATGAATAAAGTTTAGAAATCATTACGACATATTTACTGATGATGTTACTAACTTCAATCACACTAGTAAAAACATCATTGTAATTTGTTATTTTTATTTATGCGAATAAGCTATACATGTTGATTTATTTGTTTTGTGAATACAACCTTTATATATAAAAATAAATAATACACTATAAGAACTGGTTTATGAATAGTTTTTTGTATATTGTAACAATATTATTTTACATGTAAAATCAACATTATACTAAGACAAACAACATTGTATTGGTTAATGAATATCATTTGCATTTGAATTTTACACGATCAAAATGAAGAATATATTAAGGGTTTAGGTCATTTTTGGTCACTTAACTTTTAGTTTTGTGCTAATTTGGTCACTTAACTCTTTTTAAGTTTTAAAAGGTCATCAAACTTTTGGCTTTGTGCTCATTTAGTCACTTAACTTTTGTTTTGGTCACATTTAGTCACCAAACTTTTAAAATTGTGCTCATTTAGTCACTAAACTTTTAAAAAATTTTAAAAGTTTAATGGCTAAATGAGCACAATTTTAAAAGTTAGGTGACTAAATGAGCACAAATCTAAAAGTTGGGTGACTAAATGTGACAAAATCAAAAGTTAAGTGACTAAATGAGCACAAAATCAAAAGTTTGATGACCTTTTAAAACTTAAAAATAGTTAAGTGACCAGATGAGGAAAAAACCAAAAGTTAAGTGACCAAAAATGACCTACACCCATATATTAAATTGTATAACATTTACATGTGAATATAAAAACATATTGTCTTTGTCAACGATATCTTCTCAATTATGTCAACCAATCGTCAACCACCGGGATATGAACCAACCATTGATTGAAATGTTATTCTTTTATTGAGTTATAACAATGCTTGAAAAACATATGAATACACATAAAAATGTTAAAAATATACTTTTAGTTCATAATAAGAACGATTTATCACATTCTAATTATCATATGGTATATTCACACAAGAATGTATAATAAATATGTGAATATTATATGATATATGTTGTTTATATTGTATATTTACATGTGATATTACATGGTATATTCACAAATGAATATTACATAGTATATTCATATATGAATATTATATGGTAGATTCACATGTGAATAGTATATGGTATATTTACTTGTGAATATTACACATTCTAGTCAAATCTAAATATTGCATGGTATATTCACATATGAATAATATATAGTATGTACACTTGTGAATATGATACAATATATTCATATTTAAATATTAAATGATGCATTCATTTGTGAATGTTACATAATATTTTCACTTGTAAGTATTAGATGATATATTCACTTATGAATATTAGATGATATATTCATATGTGAATATTATATAATTTATTCACATATGAATATTACACAGGATATTAACATATGAATATTACAAGGTATACTCACAAATATATATAATTTTTATATCTTATTCACATATGAATAACATATAAAATTGTATATTTGTTTTGTGTTTTAATAATCATATATTGATTAAGGTGCGAAAACATATTCATATGTAAATATAACGTGGTAATTTAGTTTATGCATTTCATCAAACACTTGGAGTGCATACAAGTAAGTTTTTTTAAAAATGCTAAAAACATGATACTTTGACTAATTAAAACTTACAAAATAGTAGATTGATAGAGAATTATATGAAATTTTTCAAAAAAAAATGATTTGACGTTTTTCTAACCTTAATTTAGAAGTTTTGTCTGATGATTGATGTTGAATGAATGATATGATATGAAATTGTTGTTGATTATCGATGATGTTGATCTAATGACACTGGGAGTATAATTAATCGTAGATGTTGAAGATATGCTCGAATTCAAACAATTGAAGGTTTGATTGAAAGAACCAAAAACGATTTTTTTTGTCTACTGTTGAATGATGTTGATGAACGTGTTTTTGACGAAGATGGATGATTGATTAACACTGGATGATGTTGATCAAGGATTTAATTGAAGAAATTTGGATGATCGTTGAAAGTTGGAGAAGAAATTTGGATGATGAACGATCAAGTAGTAATGAATTTGAATTGTTATCAAATTATCCACAATTATGTATCTGTGAGTGAAGGATATAATATTGATATGTGCATATTTAGTTCATATTAAGTATAGATTTTTATTCATTTATTAGCTAAATTATTGAATATCATGGACAAAAGTTACTTAAAAGTGTTTAAATTATATGTTCAGTCCAAAAGTGAAGGTCGGAAGCAAAAGGAAGCAGGAGAAGCGGTTGAGAGCTCGGGAATTGAACAAAGAAGAAAACACTAAAAACAACACCTACTCGGCGAGTAGGGTCGACTATTCGGTGAGTCCAAGTGAATATTCGAGAAGATAAAGACTCAAAGACCCAGAGACTTATCGCATACGGGGACTGAGAGATGGACTCAGCGAGTCGTCACCTGACTCGACGAGTCGTTTCGCATATATAAAGATAACTTCTCAGATCGACAGGGGAGAATTCTGGAACCATTCTGGAGAGGTTAGCTGTGATTGAAGAGCCAGAAAAACCCTAGAGAACGAAGATACAAGCTAGCATTCAATTCCAAAGAAGATTTGAGGCAAATTTCATCATTATACTCAATCTTTTGTTTTTCATTATGATTAGACAATTAGAATTTGTTTGGTTGTTGTTATTTACTTCAATCATGAGCTAAAACTCTTAAACTTCTGTTTGGGGATACAAAATTGATATTATGGTTTGATTAGTGGTAGGATTAATTTAATATTGATGATTTTTGTTATTTTAGCTTGTTAAAGAACCTTGTGTGTGAAGGATAATTAATTTTCTGTTAATAGGAAGGTAATTAAATAGCATGAACATCTTTTGATTATCAACCTCATATGTTTATGTGACCACTTTGTCATATGTCTAGGATTAATGAACATGAAACTAGAATTAGCAAGAAAATTAAGTAAATTCATGTGTGAGCTTGTATGATGACCATCAACAAGAAGTTAACTAAAGGACCAAATTAGTTAATTATTGCAAGTCTAAATTAACCTGAATAATTAATCTAGTGAATTTAATTAAGTTAGACAACTGATCACTGTTTGAGTTAGTTATTTCAGTAAGGGTTAGTGTAGTGAACGCGAAGCTAATCATTAGAGTCGGTAGCCAATAAAAGAATTAATCCATTGCACTATTACCATGAAATCAACCATAGGATCAATTGAGTTGAAATAAACAGAAGTTCCTTCTCATTATTGAATCTAGTTAGTTCTTTGCTTTCCTAGTTTTTAGATAGTTAGTAAGTTTCTAGTCTTGTAAAACTAGAGAAAACCCCTACTTATTAATTAATTTAGATAAAATTAGTTTTTAGTTTGAATTTACCGTTCCCTATGTTCGATACCCTACTTATTTAGCTTTACCACAATTGATAGGTCCACTGCCTTTGTGTGTTTATTTTTATTGAAAAGTAGGTTTAAAACTAGTTGAGTTTTGCACACATCAAGTTTTTGGCAAGGTTACCAGGGAACAATTCTAAAATTAACATTAAATTCTAGTTTAATCGATCCTTTGTGTGGGATTTATCTTACACAAAGTTAATTAAAAGGTAATTTAGTGATTAGTATAAGTTTTAATAAAAATCCGTTTTAAAGAAAGTAATTAAAATTTTTCTGTTTTTGCCTTGAACTCGCCGAGTGCACTCGTACCGACTCGGCGAGTACATCGCTGATTCACAGTTTTAATTTTTATTTATTTTTTGTTCTTTTTACGCATTCTTTTTGTTTTGTTTACAGTTGTCTCATGACCCGAGGATCTGATACACCTCTGGTCCCTCCTTTTGAAGACCCGGAATCCGCACTAAGGAGGAGCAAAGGCAAAACCGTTGGAGAATCTGCTTCTTCAAAGAACTTGCCACTCAAGAACCTTAAGTCCGTTTTCAGCAAGAAGAGGAGCAGCATATCAGGAGCATCGAGTGCCTCTGTGACAATCGAAGACCCAATTAAAAAGACACCGAGTACAAGACCGAAGAAGAAGAACCCACATACGAGAACGAATCCGATTTTGAAGACGATTTAGCTATCACTATGGCTAATATCGATGAAGTCCCCATGGGGGATTGGAAGAAAAGGATGCGCGATGACACTGGCCCGTGACTTATGCAGCCCGCAATTCCCGCTACCGCTACTTTCGAGCTAAAGGGTCATATTCTTGCTCAACTCAAGGAGATTCCTTTTTATTGGAAAGACCACGAAGACGCCTACAAGCACTTGGACGAAGTGAATGATGTGGCTAACTACTTCAATGTACCAAATGTTCCATGCGAGACCCAGCTTCTTCGCATGCTTCCAGTCACGTTTAAGGGTGCTGCAAAGGATTGGCTAAAGTCACTTCCTCCCGGATCGGTCACCACATGGGCCAAGATGAAAGAAGAGTTCATAGACCACTTTTGCCCGCCCTCCAAAATAGCCAAGCTAAAGAAATCCATTGCCGACTTCGAGCAACAACCCGTAGAATCTCTTTATGAAGCTTGGGAAAGGTACAAAGGTCTTCTTAGAAATTGCCCACACCATGACCTCAATAGTCAACAAGAGGTCTCCATCTTCTATGATGGAGTCAATGTCACCACAAGGCAATTGCTCGATTCACAAGGCCCGCTCACGAAGAAGGCGCCCCCGGTAATCAAGGAGTTAACTGAAGAATTCTCTAAGCATTCTAGAGAATACCACAATCCAAGAAATGAAGTAAGTCGGGGGGTGGTGAACTCGGCAAATGATAGCATGGCAGCGATAATAGCTAAGCTCGATAGTCTAGATAGAAGGATGACAAAAATGGATCAAACAATCCATGCTATTCGAGTTGGATGTGAGAATTGCAGAGGGCCCCATCTCACAAAAGATTGTGATTTGGATAAAAATGGAAACAAGAAAGCTCAAGTGTTCTACTCAAGCGGCGATCGATACGATGAGAATTGGCGGAAACCGAAGAAGGAATGGCTCCCATACGAAGAATACAGGAAGGCTAAGGAGGAGAAATACAAGAAGAAGGAGAGGGGATTTTATCAAAAAGTTGAAGCTTATAGAGCTTTTATGGAGCATGTTAAAGCCCTACAAGTCAACATGCCAACTGTAGAAACAATGCTTAAAACGCCCAAGTATTTCAACTTACTAAAAGGTCTCTTTGCTGCTAGGAAAGATTTAGCTGAAGTCGCGGAAATAATATTGAGTGAGTTACCCGAAAAGAAGGGCGATCCAGGGAGTATCATAATTCCATGCCAATTTGGAAATGCACTTGTCACTCAAGCGTTGACCGACTCGGGTGCAAGCATTAACCTGATGCCTTTCTCTTTCTTCAAGAATATGAATTTACCAGAGCCAAGGCCGGTAAACATGAAGATCCATTTGGCAGACAAGACAACAATTCATCCAAGAGGCGTTTGTGAGGATCTTCTTATTCAAGTCGACAAGTTCATATTTCCAGTAGACTTTGTGGTGCTTGATATGGAAGAAGACCCCAAAATTCCGATTATTTTGGGGAGGTCATTTTTAAACACCGCATGTGCATTAATTGATGTATGTGAGTCTACACTAACGTTGAGGGTAGGAGACGAGTCAGCAATATTTAGAGCTTTACCAGAGATCAAGCAAGAAGAGGAAGGAAAAGAAGAGATCTCATTTATCTATTTGGATGATGACATACTACAAAAAGAACTTACACTTTTGCAAGAAGAAGATCCAAGCAAGTTTTTGCTACCTTCTAGAGAGGATGGAGATGTTAACAAGCACTTGGAGGAGATAGAAAAGCTACTGGAAGGAGCCGACTTGGAAAACACAGTGGAAATGGTGAAATGCGATCCGACTCGCCGAGTCACTTTCCTAGACTCGACGAGTCCAGTCGGAATTACCAAAAACTTGGACGACTTAGATCTGCTTGTTGCTAGTTCTCTGCATGTGCTGGGCATGGATGTTTTTCCTCATTCGTTAGAAGAACAAACATCAGAAGGAGAAATGGATACTGAAGTTCAACACGTTCATATAGCATGTCTTGATGCAATTCCGCTTGAAGACGAGGTAAGCACAGAAAAAGAGGAGAAGGCAATGGATAGGAGAGTTGATGCTGATCAACCTTTCATTACCAAACCTAGAGCACAACTTTCACAAAACATGAAGTAATTAAGTTTGTGGAAAAGGAGGTGCAAGAGAAGGTGAAAAAGAATGGGGGTGAAGAAGAAAAAGAGGAGAAGGGAATTTCAAGCAGCTGAGGATGATGCTATAAGAAAAAAGAAAGAAGACTTAAAACGGGCTTACAAAAAGAAGATTCACGCTTACAAGACAAAGTACAAACCACAAAATATTAGGCGTGCATTCTCGATGCTGGAAGATGACGAGACGTAGATGGGAAGGAGTCCAGCTAACGACTCCTTAAAAAGAAGCGCTTGGCGGGAGGCAACCCGTTATTTAGAGTTTGCTTTCTTTTATCTTTTTAGTTTTGTTTAATTTTCATTTTTAGGATTTTAATCTTCCAAATCGTCGGACATGTCTGCTTGAGAGTGCGTATGGACTAAGTGTGGGGTGGATTAAAATTTTCTTTTCTAAATAAATGGCAAAATTATTTAATTTTTGAATTATTTGCAAAAGACTCGCCGAGTCTGACCATGACTCGATGAGTCCATTTAGATTTCAGATGAGGATAAAATCGTGACCAGACTCGCCGAGTCTGCCTATGACTCGACGAGTCTGTTTTATTTACAGAAAAAAAAAATTCATTTTTTTACAACCGGTAACTAGGGTTTTTAACCCTAATGAAATCAGTTTTTCCCCCTTCACTCGCTGTGCGCCTCCACTTTGGTTTTCTCTCAAGCATTCATCAACTTCTTCATCTTTTCTTCAAGCTCTTCAATTTCCATCACAAAAGGTACTTAATTTCTTCCTAAATTCTATTAAAGACATGATTTTTAGATGATCTAGGGTAGCAATTTCATAGAATACCCGATTTTTAGTTATAGTAAATTTTTGCTTTTACATCAATTATGATGTTTTAGATGATTATTCTTGCCCTAATAAATGTTACACATGTCCCTGGACAAAACCCTTGAAGAAATTTTGAGATTTCTTGGTTGAATTTTGACAGACTCGTCGACTGACTCGTACAGTTCATGCGACTCGCTGAGTCGTTCATGGACTTGATGAGTCCAGTCGGGGATCCAGGTGTGATCTATTTTGATGATTTTCTATGTTTTCTGGGTTTTGTGTTTTCTGTTTTGTAGGGACAATGTTCAACAGAGGTCAAAGTTCTAGTGGATGCCAAGGAGATTTTCCTTGGTTGAATTTTCCTCAAATTGAATCAGCTTCAAGCATGACGAGATGGAAGAAGAAGTTAGTTGAAGTCAGAAAGAAAGAGATTTACGTGCCGAACACGATTGATTGGGATTGGTTGCGAAGTGTGTGGTATGAAGAGGAGTTGGCTCCTTATCTTTTAAAGGAGTTTAATTACGAGGGGGAGGCGATGGTTTGCGATGGGTGGAGCCGGGTCTTTAGAATTCAAGAGCCGGTGTACCGGGAACTTTGCCTGGAATTTTTCTCTTCGTGGGGGAGATGATTGCTATCACCCGACGAGTTTCATTTTTTTCCTTGGGGGCGAGTTTCATCAGTGCTCCGTTGTTGATCTTGCTTGTCGGATGGGTATTTATGACCGGCCATTGGTCTCGACTGCTATTTTCCGCGCCCTTATGGAACGCTCTCACAAGGTGTTCCCCGATGGTGTGACGAGTACGAGTTGGCGGAACTTGATCGCCAACAAGTTGTACATTCTAAATTCGGCCCAAGAGGGAAGTATTCGGTCGCCCACACACCGTCTCATTCATCGCCTTATCTCCACCACCATCAACCAATGGAAGGACGACGACAAGGTTTCTAACCTTGATGTCTTTTACCTATGGAGCATTATCACACCAGACACTTTTTGCAACATTCCGTGGTGTTTGGCTTCCTATTTGGCGGAGGGTGCGGTCAAGGATCGCAAGACCTCAAAAATTAATGGTGGCATGTTCGTCACCCGGCTAGCCAACTCGTTTGGATTGATGACCCGTGGTGCGTTGTCCTACCCTCCATTTAATCCCATTATTTTCTGGAGGGCTAGGATTATTGAGGACTATGGTGGTGGTCATTATGCTACCCCGCATGATGATCCGGTGGTTGGCCCCGAGGCGCCGGGAGGGAGGGTTCGGTTGAGGCGAGAGCGAGATATAGTGGAGGAACCACCGATGATTCCGGTAGACAATGATGAAGTACTGATGGATTGGTACAATGTTGAGATGAGGCGGTTGCAAGATCAAATGGCGCGGAGTATCAACTTTAGCAATGAATCACATATCCGACTTTTTGACCACTTCCATATTCCACATATCGATGGTGGTAACTTTCCATCTATTCCATCTTGGGATGCGGTGATTAATGCGAGGAGGGGTGGCGCTAGTGGAAATGGAGTTGCGCATGATCATGATGATGAGGAGGAGGATTAGTTTATTTATGCTTTGTTGAACAATTTTATTTTGTTTTTATTTGGTGTGTTTTGGGATTTGTTAAGACTTTTATTTTATGCTTGATGTTTAATTGCCTTGATGATTTTCAGATTTGGATTAGAATGCTTGCATAAAAGGGTCTAGAGTTTGAGAGAGAAAGAGAGTTGTAAAGAGTGGAAACGAGTCAAGAAAGGGCGGAGTCTAGAGTTAAGGTGTCGAGTCCGGTCCTTAGGGACATGAGCAAATGAGTCTAGAATTTATGAGAAGTTTTGAAGATTTATCAAAAGCTGGAACGAATGCAGAATCTGAATTTTTCCACCCAGCGGTCTACTCGCCGAGTGCACTTAACTGACTCGACGAGTCACCTTGTATTCTTGCATATTCGAAGCTTTCCGCGACTATACTTGACGAGTCGCTTATATGACTCGATGAGTCACTCATTTTTATACCAAGAGGACTGCTGATTTGATGCTGCTGAGTGTACCACTTGACCATTTATTCTTCCATATCGATTCTTGAAGTTTTTACACTGTTTTTCCTGTCTATTTGGAGCTGCCACATGTGATTTGATGCCCAAGATGTGGATAAGCTATTTCCATGTCTAAAGTCAAATGAAGATGGAGCTGAAAAGAAGAGTTATCAACCTATCGACTGCTACCCCATGGGAGTTTGTTCCAATTCTCTCTATATTTGCATTTTTATTTTTGTATAATATGCAATGAGGGCATTGCATAAAATAAGTGTGGGGTAGGGGGTTGGTCACATATTAGAAAATTTAGAGTCTTAATTTAGGCTAATTTTAAAAAATATTGTTGCATACCAAAAATATTACTTAGGAATTAATTGAGAAAATTTTGGTAAAAGCAAATTAGGATTCCATGTTAGAGTTATGTTGATAATTGCATGAAGACCCAAATGTTTAGTTGAGCCTATATACGTTCTAGTGCATTTGTGGCTTCCTTATTCCAGTGAAATCATGAGACAAAAACACGACCTTGCTCAACCCGATGGATGCAATATCTTTAGCATCGTGTACCAGAAATGTATCCAGGAAAGTTATTATCGTTAGCCAATAAAGGTTGAGGTTGAGCGCCCCTGCTTAAGCATGTAGGAATTTGAGTGAAAAAAAGTGAGGAACATGTAAAAAAAAAGAGAAAAAAAGACAAAAAATAGAGAAATTACAAGAAAAGTTTGAAGAATTTTTAGAGCATCAAAGTCAAATATGAAATTAGAAGATCAAAAATTCCAAAGAAATTCAAAAAGTTGAAGATACCAAAAATCAAACAACAAAGGTGGTGAATTCAAAACAATCAAAAATCAAATTATCAAGGAAGTGAAGAATTCAAAAGAGCTCCATAATGGTATCATAAATTGTAATTCTAGATTATGTATGCTTGGGTTGCTCAACTAAAAATACCTTGAGGTTAAGAGGTTTTCTGGGGATGGATTCGGAGGGATGCATAAAATGAGCATAGTTCGGGGTGAGTGGACGAATGTTTATGAGGATTGTGAGTATTTAGAGTATGGGGTATTTAGGACAATTTTAGACACAAATGCATGCATTGCGGTCTTGGCATAATGGTTGGGTTAGATTGGAGTTGTCATATGTGGTTCTAATATGTTTAAAATTCAGTTTTGCTTGGGGGCAAGCAAAAGTCAAGTGTGGGGTATTTTGATATGTGCATATTTAGTTCATATTAAGTATAGATTTTTATTCATTTATTAGCTAAATTATTGAATATCATGGACAAAAGGTACTTAAAAGTGTTTGAATTATATTTTCAGTCCAAAAGTGAAGCTCGGAAGAAAAAGGAACCAGGAGAAGCGGTTGAGAGCTCGGGAATTGAACAAAGAAGAAAAACACTAAAAACAACACCTACTCGGCGAGTAGGGTCGACTACTCGGCGAGTCCAAGCAAATATTCGAGAAGATAAAGACTCGAAGACCCAGAGACTTATCGCATACGGGGACTGAGAGATGGACTCGGCGAGTCGTCACCTGACTCGACGAGTCGTTTCGCATATATAAAGATAACTTCTCAAATCGACAGGGGAGAATTCTGGAACCATTCTGGAGAGGTTAGCTGCGATTGAAGAGCCAGAAAAATCCTAGAGAACAAAGATACAAGCTAACATTCAATTCCGAAGAAGATTTGAGGCAAATTTCATCATTCTACTCAATCTTTTGTTTTTCATTATGGTTAGACAATTAGAATTTGTTTGGTTGCTGTTATTTACTTCAATCATGAGCTAAAACTCTTAAACTTCTGTTTGGGGATACAAAATTGATATTATGGTTTGATTATTGGTAGGATCAATTTAATATTGGTGATTTTTGTTATTTTAGCTTGCTAAAGAACCTTGTGTGTGAATGATAATTAATTTTATGTTAATAGGAAGGTAATTAAATAGCATGAACATCTTTTGATTATCAACCTCATATGTTTATGTGAGCACGTTGTCATATGTCTAGGATTAATGAACATGCAACTAGAATTAGCAAGAAAATTAAGTAAATTCATGTGTGAGCTTGTATGATGACCATCAACAATAAGTTAACTAAAGGACCAAATTAGTTAATTATTGCAAGTCTAAATTAACCCGAATAATTAATCCAGTGAATTTAATTAAGTTAGACAACTGATCACTGTTTGAGTTAGTTATTTCACTAAGTTAGTGTAGTGAACGCGAAACTAATCATTAGAGTCGGTAGCCAATAAAAGAATTAATCCATTGCACTATTACCATGAAATCAACCATAGGATCAATTGAGTTGAACTAAACAGAAGTTCCTTTTCATTATTGAATCTAGTTAGTTCTTTGCTTTCATAGTTTTTAGATAGTTAGTAAGTTTCTAGTCTTGTAAAACTAGAGAAAACCCCTACTTATTAATTAATTTAGATAAAATTAGTTTTTAGTTTAAATTTACCGTTCCCTGTGTTCGATACCCTACTTATTTAGCTTCACCACAATTGATAGGTCCACTGCCTTTGTCTGTTTATTTTTATTAAAAAGTAGGTTTAAAACTAGTTGAGTTTTACATACATCAATATCATATTTACAATTTTGCCACCGTGTATTTTATGTTAAGATGCTAATTAAATGATTGGCTGAGAATTATTCCCTCATATATATATATATATATATATATATATATATATATATATATATATATATATATATATATATATATATATGGTTTAAATTATATAAATAGAACAAAAAAACATATATAAAGAAATAGTAATTGAAAAACGTGAATACAATGTTTAATTAAAAAAATTATTGGTTTCACTAAGGCATGTTACATCACACAGTACCACCTTAAGTCATGTATTTATTTATATGATTATAAATTATATAAAAAAGTTGGATAATAGTAGAATATATATATATATATATATATATATATATATATATATATATATATATATATATATATATATATATTTTCTTCATTTAATCTTACCTTCAAAATATCATGACTTGCTATGTCTTATAAAGCTTCAGACCTCGCTACGTCACACTTTTCATGTTCAATTAAGCATTTTGAAATCTCTTAGACAAACTAGTTTATTTTGTGTCGAATTTGTATCGGATTAGAGTGTCCTGTTAGATTTTTGATATGTTTAAGTTAGGTGCTAGTTTTAACGAGATTTCGAATTCTTTGTTTGATAACATGTGGTTAATCATGGTTTCATGTTCTCCAAAGTAAACAAATTTTTTACGGACGTACACCATCGTCAATGGTGGCATCAAATTTGTGTTATGTTGTTTGTTATTGGTTGTTCATCCGTGACGTGAATATTCGTTATAATAAATTCGATATATCTGTAATATATTTAATAACAATTTTAAAGTAAATTTTAGATACTAATTATTTGATTTCAATATTTGTAAAAACTTCTTTTAGAAATCGTATTTGATTCTGTTCCAACTTTTAAAAAATTGTTATTAGTCATGCACTTTTTTCTTAAAATAATGTTAATCTTATTTTTAAAAAACCAACAATAATGTTTTATGCACAACCAAGAAATTATCTAGCATATGTGAACTGTCATTTATTGCTAGCATGTCACAGATAGTGAATGATACTATATATTGTGAAGACATATGGTGGGTTATAAAGAATCCATTTTAAAGGTTTCCAAATATTAGCAAATGAATGAATGAAATACTTTGAATCAATGTTCCCATTACCTCCTACTTACCAACCCTTTAATTGTGACCATATGCATTGTATTCTCTTAAGATATTATAGAACTTTAACTTAGTTACGTCTAAATTCGTACATCTTATAAATTCTAAGTCTTAGTCTTATTATAATCACTAAAATAATTTTATCAGTATTGGTTAGATATAAATTATTGGTTCCTAATAATGAGTGAACTGTCGTTATTGAATTTTTGTTGACCGATATCAATTACGTACACACCGAAACAGGTTTATAATCTATAAACATATCGTTTATGCCCTTTGAAAATGACAATAGGATAATTGATGATTATTAGTTATTTAAAAGTTAAGAGATAAAATTGAAAAAAAAAAGATAATGTGTACAAAAGGAGAGGTATGTTGCCAAATTAGAAGGGTAAAATCCATAAAACTTATTAAATTTATATAAAAATTTGATTTACACAAAAACTCAATTTTGATGTTGTATTATTTTTTGTCTTAAATTGAAACATTCAGTTTATCAATTTGTTATAATTTTAATCATTTAACTGGTGAATCAGATTGAACACTGTCATATAAGTTTAGATTGCATGACATAGTGACATTGTTTGCATGACATGGTGACATTGCATGATTTGACATTTTTTATTAGAACATATTAGATTGTGCAACAAGGTTGTCAAAAGAACAAATGTTGTTCTTTATTAATTTACTTAGGCTCCATTTTAACAAGGTGGGCTTCATTTCCAATAATCATTTCCAATAATCCATCATGTTTTAAACAAGTCACCAACTATTTAGTGATTTTCCTTAATTTATTCAATAATAGTTTATAACCCGTGGAACCATGGCTGTAAAATTAATAAAAATTTTATAATAAAAATTTATAATTATTAATCAATTATTTTAAATAAGTCATTTTAAATAAATTATTAATTAATAGATATATCAAAATGTTAAAGTTATTATACCTTCAAAATTTAACATATAATAAGAAAATATAAATTTGAATTTTGAAATGAATTGCTTAATATATCTACATGACACATGACATAATATTAATGAATTGTATTAAAGTGACACTTGCTAAAAAAGATTAAAACTATTCATTAATTAAAATATGGATATACGCTAAACTTTGTACCATCAAATGAATGGAAGGAAGTAATAAGTCCTAACACATGCCTAAATAAACTTTTACCATCAAATGAATGGAAGGAAGTAATAAGTCCTAACGCATGCCTAAATGACCTTTGATATATTTAGGGAAAATGATTCAGGATGGTAACCAACTCTTGACTTTGTTTTTTTTTTTTTGTCCCTTTTTTTTTACGCAATATATCATTGAACTTGTTTGTATTCATCATAACCTTTTTGATTGGCCATCACATATGATAGTCGGTCAAATAGGTTATGGTAAGCACATACAACAAGTTTGATAGTATATTGTGTACAAAAAATGATTAAATGTGAACAAAATCAACATTTGGATATCCTCCTGAGTCATTTTCCTTTTTATTACAATTAGGTTTCCGTATTTAAAGCCTTAAGATTAGGATTATGGTTTTAATTTCACCAAACATTATTGAATTTGGATTTTAACAGTTAAAACATAAGATAATGACTAAAATAAACCCTACAATCGAATTTGGCAGGCTAAACACCAAAAAAATGAAAATCTCAAAAAGTGCAGTGCGCCTTGCAATTGATGTTGCGCATCCAATTCTTGTAGTTGGTGCCATCCAATTACACTTTTTAGCAGATGTTCAACACATAGAAGTTGTTGTTGTTGGAGGAGGAGGAGGAGGAACCAAAAAGCATCAATTGGATTAGACATCTGAAAGAGTAGAAAGGATAGTTTAAGTTAGATAAGAATATCCTCAATATAACACCCAAAATGAAATATCAAGGCTAGGATCCAACTAAATAATTTACAACTTAGAAAATGGATGCCATAATCTAATTATAAATTATATAAAGGTAGGTAATGATGATTTACCAATTTCACCATCAAAAAATGAAATTTTAACGAATTTTGTTTTAAATGAAATACCTAGATCTTTTTGAGAATCATTGAACTTTTCAATGACATGTTTAATCTCGATTATGCTCTTCCATTTGTGACTGGGATACCGAGTATCACAAACAAGATGTGAATAACCATGCAAATTAACATGATACTCTCGATGTCATTTATCATCTCATTTTAATGTGCCGGTTAGCCACACGTGCTCCACTAATCAATGATAACTTTCAAGATACCCATTGTATGTCTAGGATTCTCAAACTCATATAATTTCCTTAGATAGATCATATGTGTGTCTAAACTATTTTAGAACTTACAGCAGTAAGTCCCGTTCGGGCTATTTGACATTTCTCACAATTCGAACTATGAAGAGGGATGTCATAATCGTAATCAAATGTGAGAATGCAATTACCATAACTGCTATTTATTTAAATCTACTTAGTAAAAGCGTTTTCTCACAATCCTTTTATGAAGCGGAGAGAAACATTTTGTCACTTAGATTTTATGGTGTATGTGTTCCTATCCATGTGAATTTTTCATGACCATAATCACAAGAAAAGGTTTGTGACAAATCCAAACTCATATGGATTGAACTTGTTCAATCTTAATTTCTTGTCATTTGGTAACACAAGGGCCTACCATTTCTTCCAAGTTATTGAGCAGCTTACTATACTTGATCAATGTACTTTCATTGATCAAGTTGCTTTGCCTTATGCAATCAAAATGCATAGTTAACTTAACTGGAATAGGCATAGAAACAAGAATATGTCAACACGATAGGTTACAACCTCAAGTCATGTGCTAGCAATAAACAATAGGTTTATTCTTGATTAGTTCTTAAAGCTATTCAAGATCATTAAGACTCCCACCGACCTCTTGGCATATAAGATTCTCTGTCAAGGAACATTCCTTGACAAACAAATACTCATGAGTTAGTGTGGGCTCTTATTAAGAAAAACACTTCATTTATTGGTCTTAGTTGGTCTTTATTTTAGCCAAAAATATGCAAGAGTAAGAAACATTTTTACTCCACATTTCATGAGGTGTTATAAACCTACTTGGAACATGTCACACAAGGTACAACTTGGAGTAACTAGAGTATGACTCTAAAACTTGATATTGGAACGAAGTATGACTCATCTTCTCGATTTAACCATTTCAACAATTCATGATTCCTCTTTTCAGTCATATAAATGTACTAAGGTGTCCTTAGAGGATCAATTGTGAAATCGTTCCTAAATCAACAAGATGATCATAAAACATGATACTAAAGTACTCTTCTTTCCTTTCGGATTGAAGAAACTTTTATCTTTCTGCCCACTTTGATTCTTCTTATTCGTTTTGCCATACGTTAAAACTTTTTCAATGTATCAGAATTACACTTAATCTTATAAGTATAATCATATTTACTGAACTATCAGTAAATCATGACGAATAGACTTTATCGTCCTTTGTGGTGGATCTAACCAGTACACATCAATGTGTACTAGATCCTTTAGCCTTTCACTTGACTCACATACATATGTGAACAAGGAATCAGTCCTAATTTCCCGAGGATCAAGATCAGTGGCGGCCCTGGGGTGGTGCCGGCAGTGCGGTCACACCGGGCCTCTGATCTTGGGGGCCTTCGATTTTTTGGATAATTTATAGCTATAGTATTGATATTTTTGTGAAATCTATTTTTATGTTTTATCAATAAATAAAATTAGCCCGGTAACATTTGGTTCCAATTTTTAATGCATTTTAATTATGAAAAAAAATCAACAACAATCAAAATCTAATCATAAATTTAAAATTTATCAACAATTTAAGGAAAATATCTATATCTAAAAAAATGCAAATCTGTTTTCTTTATAAATTTTAGACAACGTTTTCATTTTTTAAAAACTCACCAAAAAGTAAGAAAAAATCTCATAGATGAAAGTATCATAGATGAATTTTCTTCTAAAAACGCTACAAGGTCGATGTTTAGAAAATAGTAATGTGTTCCTTTTTTTTAAAGTTGTTTTTAACAGTTTTACAGATTTATTTGATTACCAATGAATGCAGACATTATTTTGTGGTAGTGAACTTATGAGATGTTTTTAGCAATTTTATATTTTGAATTAGTGGTAACAAATGTAGTTAATAATATTTACAAGAAATTTTTATGGGGCCCTACTTTAGTTTTTGCACAAGGTCTCCGAAATGTCAGGGCCGGGCCTTATCAAGATTCTCATACATCACACTATTCAAATCGTATGATTCAAAGTTTATGTCCAATTGAAACTTGGGTGATGAGAATCCTTCCTCACTTGGAAAATTACGACACTACCACAAACGATATAAGCAAGAGTCAAATCCATTTTCAACATTGCTAATAATAGAAATATATAAACGCTATTTTCCATAAATGTCATTGCACGGAAACATAAAGTAAAAATTTTTTTTAATAATGTGCGGAAAACTTGTCCTTACAACACAAATACATACGAAACTATGTTTCTAGATAATCCTTAGCAATCTATCATAACTCCTAAGTAGCAGCTCAAAAATCTGATCATCAAACCATGCAATCGAAATCCATCTCTTCACGATCAGACTCAACTCACTCTTCCTTTAAGCTTCCGTTCTTTTCTTCGATCCTACAAAACGTCAGAATGCAATATTATCAAATCATGTATTAAGAATCTATAAACAAGAACTTAATATAGTTAGATAGAAGACTTACCTAAACTAGAACCATACAAATTTATTTTACCATCTCTTAAATCTCTCAGGTAGATACGGCAGCTTTGCATCCAATGTCCCTTCTCTTGGTAATAGAAACAAATCGACTCTTTTGGCACTCGGGACAATCTCAGAATTAGCCTTTCTCTTTACCATTTGGTCACACGGTTTGACCTTGGATGATCCTTTTTTCATTGGGAAGAGAAAACTTTTCTGTACTTACAATGTTGCCATTGTAAATGTCCATGGAAGTTTGGGAGATTGATCTTCCAATCAAATTTGCTTGACCAGTACGCCAAATCATTGTTAATTCAGCAGCAATTTGCAAATAGGTAAGATTGATAAGGGTCACGTCGTGATCTGTCATATATTAGTCTATAAGAAATTGACCATACGAATCGGGAAGTGATTGAAGAACCAAGTCAATAGCCAACTTCCTTGGGAAAACGACGCCCAACATTCCCAGCTTGTCAATATGCAACTTCATCTCCAAGACATGAGCACATACAGACTTTCCATCTTCATGTTTGCTTGCCAATAGGGACTGAGTGACCTTGAACTTTTCAAGTCGACGAACTCGTGGGTCAGGAAGAATATTTGGAGGAGGTGGAGGAAGTAAAGTATGATTTCTAGTTCCATCAATGCACGAAAAAGAGATTGATCTTTCACCTTGATCGCCATGTGGAATATCTTCTTCATGCGGAAAGCTTTTTCCAAAAGGATAAGGAAGACCATAGTAGTCGAAACTAGACATCTACAAGGGGAGAAATTCAAGTAAGTTGATTTATTCCTTAATATAACACCCAAATGAAATATTAAGGCTAGGACCCAACATACTAATTCACAATTCGGAAGAGGGATGCCGTAATCCAATTGCAAATTATTTGAAGGTAGGTAAATGACGATTTACCAATTCCACCAGGAAAATGAAATTTTAAACGAATTAGGTTTTAAATGAAACTCCTAGATCTTTTGAGATTTATTGGACTTTTCAATGGCATGTTTAATCTCGATTATACCCTTTCAAGTTTGTGACTGGGATACCGAGAATCACAAACAAGGTGTGAATAACCATGCAAATTAGCTTGGTACTCTCGAAGTCATTTATCACCTAATCAATGTGTCGATTAACCACACACACTCCATTGATCTATGATAACCTACGAGCTACCCATTGCTATCCTTCATTAGTTGCATATTAGTGTGCTGGTTAACCGCACATGCTCCACTAACGATCAATAAGTTGCAATGTGCAATTTCATGGATTAGCACCAAATTCACATTTTTCCTAAAGTAATTAAGATTGAGAATTTAGAAGAACATTTAGTTACTTTTTATAATTATCATTATACTTTTTAAAGAGAATTAATATCTTATCCTACTCGTTCGGCTAACGACCCTCCACTAGTCAAAAGTGCGGTGGGTAAGAGTGTATACCCAATAACGCTCATTTTACAGGCCGCTTCCTTAAACATTCCTTATAGACCAGCTTCGTGAATGAGACCTACTAACGGTAAGACTGAATTTTAACTTATGCATATATAATATATTAGACTTTTAATTTTATATAGTATAATGGTGTCTTTTAAACCTTTAAAATACTAGGAGGTTTATCTTTTACATAAATTAGACTTTTAATTCAATTAAAACTTTAAACGATTCTATTATGGATTTAGTAATACTCTTTTAATTAACCTTTTAATTAATTATTAATAAGGCCGTAATTATTCTTTCCAGTTGTGTCCATTTAAATTTCTAAAATTAAAACCTTTAATTGTAAATTTAATTATGAAACCAAAAGGATGTATTTTAAACATTTAAAATGCTATGGTTTTAGAATTTAATGTTTCATAATTAAGACTTTTCAAATTCCAAAACTTGATGGCAAATTTTGAAACTCTTCAAAATCTTTTAGATCAAAATTTTAAACTAATAAAATAATCATGTAATTTATCTCTTACTAATTTGACCTAATTCAACTCATATAGCAAGATGATTCAAATTCTACAAATAATTAATTTTTCACAAAATCAAGTAATTATCTTAAATTTTTACAACCATCATTTAATTGGATGAGGATAATCATTACCTTATCAGAAAATTTGAATTTTATGATACAAAACAGCTTGTGGTAATGATCCTAATCCAATTCTGGCCAAGAAACTCGAAAAACAGCAAACAGATGACCCAACTAGTCAAGTTCATGGCATTGACTCGTCGAGTTGGACCAACTCATCGAGTTCCCTCATGGGACTTGTCGAGTCCAGCAGTCAGAGCCAAAAAATGAAGTTTTTTCAGCTTTGAAAATAACACAATTTCATCAATATAACAGAAAACACCCTAGGCTCTGATACCACTAATGGGTTTTGAGCACTATAACATCCCTATGGTGCACATATAACCCTAATGCTTTGGATCTAAGTTTTCTCAAGTTATACATGCAATTCCATTTTATCCAAAGCATGTATCCTAGCTAGCATGCAATTGGAGATATACAACATAAAAATTAGTTAGATGAATACCTCTTTGTTGTAGCTTGTTATCCTTGGCCTTTCAAGAGCTTAGTATCTCAAGTATGATACCTCTAATGTGTCACAAAACACCGAAAGCAAGATAAGGCTTATTAGAGAGAGGTTAGGAGGCACCAAAATCAGCTAGGGTTTCTTCTTAGAACACAAGTCATGATTTTGGAGTGCAAGGGTTAGTATTTATAGTGTGGAATTCATCGGGTTTCATACATAAAACCCTAATTTACTTAAACCTTTAAGTATTCCAATGATCCATATGACAGACCCTTTGGACAACTCTTCATGGACTCTCACATATATTTAGCCCATTCCTAATCAACATGGATCATTAGCCCAAACTATAAGTATTATTGATTTACATAATCAGTCCCTGCAAATTTAATTGGTCTCTTTTGATCACTAAATTAATTCCAAATTAATTCTTGATCAATATCAATTAAATAATATGATTTCTCAATTAATATATTATTATTATAATATATTAATAAATCATAAATAACCTCTTTCTCAAATATCCATCCTATCAAATTGCTCTAGTGAATGCAACCCAAAAGGACCATGCTACTATCGGGTCATGTACATACTAGTTATAGTTATGAGCTTAGACACCTAATCCAACAACATTATGGAATCATAATTTAAACATTATATCTAAACTCCATAAAGCTAGGGTTGGAATTCTCCCTAACCTTCCATGAATCTCAAATCTAGCAACTACAATGAAATTTGTTGGTTAAATCATGAAGTGGAATTGAAATAGAAACTAGAATTAAACATAAAGTCACAAGAATAACATAAAACTCTAAATATATACCTACAACCCTAGAATCCATTTTGAGAAGAAAATGGAAATAAAATTACCTTCAAGCTAGGATATGAAGAGTTTTGGCCATGAATTTAACAAATTGACTTGTAACCTTCAAATCAGCATGTGAAGGAAAACAATCGTCCATGGAGGAGCTCTCAGGGCTGAACACATTTGAATGAGGGGGGGGGGGGGGAGAAGTGGGTTTGATATCTAATCCCAAAACTATGAACATTCGGCTGATAAGGTCCCTCAACTTCAAAAGCTTACACCTAGACCACCATTTTGACGTAGAAAACAACTAGTTACTTTATTTGTACATAGTTAATCTATACCCATATAATTTTTGACATGTAAGTCCTATTTGGTCAATAAGAATCAATCTCAACTTTTATGAATTGACAACTTTGGTTCTTAATCATATTTTTTCTCAATTTGAATCATTTAAAACTATGGTTTATTTCTTTTATCATATAGATAATATATTTTATAATTTTTCTTTAATTATTTATTTTTATTAACTATTTATATATTTGTTTTGTATTTTTCACTAAAAGACAAACACTTCTAGGTCTATTTTGCGGGTGTTATGGTGGTGATTTTTATGCCAAAAGTCAAAGTGCGGATGTAAAATTTTGTAGCGGACTAAAATCCATCTACATCTAGCATCCCATTTTAACTGAAAATAAAGGTAATTGTCTTCAAAATCTTTATCTGTATGTAGGAATAAACGTTTAGTTATACAAAAACGATTTGAATTGAATATGGTTGTATAAGCAATCATAGACAAAGTAATCACATACACGAAGTGTGTGCGCAACGTTACGATCATTGTTTATTGAAATCTATATCTATATCTATATCTATATCTATATCTATATATCTTATAAAGCTAGCATTTTTCCTTTCACCACATTCATTTGAAATTCTCATGCATTTTTCCTTTCACCACATTCATTTAAAACTCCAATGACTTTTCAATTTCTTCATAATAATGGTTATAAGTTGGTTAATAAGATTAAATAAATTTCAATTATAAAATGTAATCTTATACAAACTAAATTTCAATATTAAAAGAATATCTTTACTTCTATTTATAAAGTTATGTTTTTTAACTTTTAACATATTATACTTAATTTATTAGTTTTAATATATTGTTGGGTGTAAATCATTATCATTTTAAAACTACAACTTTTTAATAATTTGTATAAAATACTTAAATTATAAATTTAAATATAAAATTACAGGATCAACTTAAATATAAATTTTAGCTTAACTTAAATAAACCAAATAATATTTTGTAAATAGTTAAAAGTGATAAATTGTAGTGTCTTTCTAATAATGATTATAAGTTGGTTAATAAGATTAAATAAATATCAAACCAAAAGTGTAACCATAAATAAACTAAATTTCAATATTAAAATAACATCTTTACCTCTACTTATAAAGTTATGTCTTTAATTTTTACAGATTATACTTAATTTATTAGATTAAGATGTTGTTGTATGTAAACCATTATCAATTTAAAGCTACAACTTTTGAACAGTTTGGACAAAATACATAAATTGTTAATTTAAATATAACATTACAGTGTCAACATAAATATAAATTTTAGTTCCACTTAAAAAACCCAATGAATATTTAGTTAAATGTGATAAATTGTAGTGCTAAATGCAAATACTGAATTATAATCTCAATTTAACTAAAATATTTCATAAAAATATTTGAATAATCGTTAAAAGTTTTCAAATAAGTAGTTTAAAATAAGTTACAATAACAATAGTTAAATATAACTGTATATATAAATGATTATATTGTTACCTTTAAAATCAAAAAACAATGTTTGATGTTTTAAATAATTATAATGATAGAAATTAAAACGTTAAACAAATAAATTTGAAAAAATTAATTAACAATAACAACTATAAATAACATTAAACCATATATTATATTTAATTTTATTCATGAGTAACTCGCGAGTAAAAGTCATTCAAACGGTTGAGATTATGCAGTTATAATAGATGTATATATTATCATATAATTCAAAATAATCAATATATTATTCCAATTAGTATATGAATTATTATATCAAATTTAACAACAATGCTATTGTTATATTTAAAAAAACATATATTTGTAAAGATTTCAACTATATAGATGTTTCTGCGCAACGCGGGCATTCGCCTAGTTTTAGTAATTTTGATGGTGTTTAAACTTTCAACTTGTTAACTCAACATGGTGACTTCCGTTTAGGGCCGATCCGGTAATTTTGAGGGCCTTGTGCTAAAAGTAATAAATGGGCCCCTAATATAAAAAAATAATTAGTTATAAAAATCATCTCAAAAAACGTGAGGCAAGTGATTTGAACCTTAAGCTTATAATGTGTAAACCTTAAAGATAGTTGAGCTACATGACATTTTGTTATGGATCTACGTGTATATATATATATATATATATATATATATATATATATATATATATATATATATATATATATATATATATATATTAGAAAGGAATCAGTTAAAAATTAAAAGAAAGGGAGTAGATGGAATTGAACCCTGGGTGTTTGGCAAGAAACAGCTAAACACGGCTTGTAGAACCAATTGAACTAAAAACAGTTTGTTAATATTACTGCGAAACATAATATATAATATATAATAAATATTTAAATTGGCTAAAATTCGGGCCTCATTTTTTCCCGGGCCCTGTGCGGTTGCACAATTTGCACACCCTCAGGGCCGGGCTGCAGTTCCGTTTCCACGAATAAGTGAAAACAAAACATACCATCATTATCGGATGAAGATGAAGATGAAAATTGTTCATCATTTAAATATTTTTGTGTATAATGTATAGATAATTTTGTAAAGAATATGTGATATTATAACGTGGAAATGTGTATAACATAGGTTAGAATTTATAGGTTAAAAATGTAAATTTATTTATTTGTTTGTTTGTTTAAATGGTCAAACGGTAACAACATCTTTGCATGCTTCTCTTTCTTCCATGCCATAGCCATTTCACACCATGGCTATGAACCACAGTAAATGGTGTGCATAGTCTATGTGCCAAATGAGTCATTGAGTCCACAAGGACCATACCATATGGCCTAAGTTGTGGTGGTAGGAAAAGAGATAGATTTATAGAAGGTTTTGGGAGGGACATTTATTGGATTGGAATGATTCTATTTTTAGATGAGCTTGTGGGATGACGAATAAAAGAGAAATTGTGGAGAGAATTTTCTTTTCATGGTTTTGGTCACCTTTAGTAGAAGACACCTTCAGTGACAGCTAGAAGAGATTAAGAGAGGTAGTGGTTTGTAGCGCATTGGTCAACCTTATGTTATCAAACCATGATAAAATCAATATTCAACATATCCTATGATGAGTTCTTATTAATGTTTATAGGTTATAATATAGAATTATATGCTAATACAAATACTATATAATATAAAAACTGTATCAAATGTAAATATGTGGATCTGCATTAAACATAAATATGAAACCTAGGATCATAATACAAATACAATACTATATAAAAGCATCTAGCTTTGTTTATATTTCTCATAAATTTTCCTTGGAGAATTTCAAAATTTTCAAAATATTTTGTGAATTTGAAATGAATTTTTCTGAAAATTACATTATTTTTCCAGAAAAAAAATATCATTTCTCAAAAAATAAAGTTTAGAAAATATGACTTCAGAAAAACAAATTGGCAAAATTAACAAAGCTTCCTCACGAAATGGATCATAATTTATTTTAAAGAAAAACACGAAATTGATGCTATACTTTTACATATTTAGACATTTGTGCGATGAACTCTATATTTAAAAAAAAAAAAAAAAAAAAAAAAAAAAAAAAAACACTCATTTTTCGGATATTGTTTTTTGGTTTTACATGAAACAAAATAATGGGCAAAAAAAGAAGGCCAAAAAGCTTCAAACTAACCAACCCAACTTGTCTCTCCATAAACACTATTTATGGCTTCTCGATCCTCTTCGCTTCTTTAATCTACAAAACCCACGAAAACCTCAACCAAATTTCTTGATTACCCTTATTACAGAACCTTCAATGGAAGACAATTACGGCAGCCATGATCACGAAGAACACATGGAACTGCCTCCAGGCTTCCGGTTTCATCCTACTGACGACGAACTCATAATTCACTACTTATATCGTAAGGTGTTTGATGATTCTTTCGCAAGTCGAGCCATTGGAGACGTTGATTTGAACAAATTCGAGCCATGGGAGCTTCCATGTAAGTTTTTCTTTATCATGATCATGAACCCTGTTTTGTTTTCTGAAACCTTTTATTGTTTGATTACTGATTTTGGTGTCATAATTGAATTCAAGTGAGGGCGAAAATTGGGGAGAAAGAATGGTATTTCTTTTGTGTGAGAGATCGAAAATACCCAACTGGTTTAAGATCGAATAGAGCTACAGAAATGGGGTATTGGAAGGCTACAGGGAAAGATAGAGAAATTTATAAAGCAAAAACACTTGTGGGAATGAAGAAAACTCTTGTGTTTTATAAAGGTAGAGCTCCAAAAGGTGAAAAGACGAACTGGATCATGCATGAGTTTAGATTAGATGGAAGATTAAAGAATCTTTCTGCATCATCAAAGGTACCATTTTTATGAATTTCTTTACTCTGTTTCGATGATTCTTGTTATGTTTTAGCTTTTTACGATTCTTGATCTGGTTTCGAAGCTATTTTGATGATTATGTTTGTGCTTTTGAATATTTTTTTATGATTAATTCTTTGTTTTTACTATTATTTGCTACATTTTTATGATTGTTTCTCTCATTTTGCTTTCTTTTGATTGAACTTGCTCTGTTTTTTACACTGTTTATCCTCGGTTTTGATGTTTCTTTGCTCTGTTTTTACTCTATTGTAATGGGTTTGCTTTGTTTTGATGATTCCTACAATGTTTTATATTTTTTTGATTGATTAGGATGAATCTTACTCTATTTTGATGATTTTTCCTTCGGATGAATCTTCCTCTGTTTTTAGAATGCTATATTGCTCTGATTTTGTCTTGTTTTGCTGATTTTTGCTCTGTTTTTGTAGGGTGAGTGGGTGATTAGTAAGGTATTTGAAAAAAATTGTGGAGGGAAGAAAATTCAGATTTCTGGGGTTTCGGGCATTAACTACAATTCCTATGAAGATGAATTGGAGCCTTCAAATTTGCCTCCATTAATGGATGTCTCAAGAACAGTATCCGAATCTATCCAAGAACAGAAACCTACCAAAGAAGAGTTGATTGAAACTTACAACAAATCAATTTCCATGATGCCTTCAATGAATGATAATCTTTTTGGGGTTTCAAACAATCAAATGGTTCCAAACATTGAATACTTGCAGTACCATGATCCTTCAATTCTCATGCTCTTGATTGATAAAGATGATCATTCAAGCATGCAACAAAACCCAAAAAGTGAATTTGGGAACAATCAAGATTATGCCATGAATTTAGGTGGATTAGTGGACCTTGATTGGGTTTGGAATTATTAAGTTTATAGAGTTGCATGAAAGGTTTAGTATCTTTTTGATTCATTCTAATGGTTTGAAGGAAATTAAGGCGCGATTAAAACATGTAAATTATCAAAGTAGTGGGGTTTTGTTGTTTGATTTGAGGAAACGATTTGTTGTTATAACCATACGCACAAGCGATTTACAAATTTTGTTTGAAGGAAATCATACATAGATATTTTTTAACGAAATAAGTTGAATAAGGTTTCATTTGATAGTTTCTGTCTGAGAAAATGTTGTCTGGGAAAGTGAAAGTGTTGTATGGGAAAGTTTTCTTATTGAGAAAAGAAACCATGTTGTTTGATTGTACATCTTATTGACTGTGCTGAATGATGAAAAATAACAATATTACCCTGTTATTGTATATCGTGATAGATGAAATTGTTGAATAATTATAAAAACATACAAATTGTCATACAAAATCAAAATTATACAATAATCATTTAAAATTCCAAATAGAATATGGATTAAGTTGTTTTTAATTTATTGTTTTTCAAGTTGATGTTACTTTGTTATTCTTTCTAGCTATTTTTGTTTTTTTTTCATAACTCATGTATGATTCTTGACCAAGTTAATGTACGATAGTGATAGGATTGATGAAATTTTTTAAAATATATTAGGATGATGGTGTTGTAAAAAAAAATTAAACCAATAAAAATGAATTATATAAATTAACTAAAAGAAATTAATAATCCAATAAAGCAATATTTATTAAATATAAATATTATATATTTATAAATAATATTTACTAATATATAATAATCTAATAAAAAATAATTAATCCATAAAAAAGAAATAAAAAAATTATTTAAAAGAAATTAATAATCGAATAAAATAATTTCAATTAATACATAAATATTATATATTAAAAATAATATTTATTAGTATATAATAATCCAATAAAAAAGTAATAATTCAATAAAAAAAGAAATTAAAAAAAAATATTTAAAAGAAATTAATAATCTAAGAAAGAAAGAGGCGGGGTTTGGGAAACAATTTTCTTTTCAGTCAATTTAGCTAGAAAGATATGGTTTTGAAGTTTTCTGGGAAAGACACATCTTACCGTAAAAGGCCTATTTTTTTGTGCATATCAACCAGTATTTTTGGTCAATTCAGCCAGAAAAATTTATTTGGACCTGGAAAGATATCTATCAAACGGGGCCTAAGACTTTTTGGAAGATGTGTGTAACGCCCCGTTTATTTAATAAATAAAATAAATTAATTAATGAATGACTCGTAGCCTAAAATCAATAATTATATAGTGAGGTGTGACTTTGTGGAGCTAATTGTCATAATTTTGAAGTTGGGGGGGGGGGGGGGTTAAAAGTGTAAGTTCTGGATCTAATTTGAGAAGGGTTTCAGAAGTCAGGGTGCGTTTGGTAATTAATGGATTTAAATTGAAAAGATTTGAAGGCTTAGGGAGTTGATTGGTAATTTAAGGATCTATTATGAAAGAAATTTATGGGATCGGGGTTTAAATGGTAAATATCAGCCTTATTCTGAAAGAAAATGTCATGGGGAGGGACTGTTTCTGCCATTCTGGCAATAAGTTTGGAGTGGTAGCGGGTATAAAACCAACATGTAACCCTAACCCTAGTGACCATGTTACAGCTGTCATCTCCATCCTTATACCTCCATCGTCGGCCGTCACCCTCCTCCTTCGACTTTCGGGGCAGAAACCACCACTATCTCCGCTCCAATGCTACCACAGGTTGCCTCCGGTGAAGCCAAAGAAGCTGAAGACCGTGTCGGGGCAAGTGGTGTTGCCGATTTCCCATCTTCAGTCGCTTCCTTCAGTTACATCGCCGTCGTGAGCCATTGGTGACCGCTACGACGCCGTTTCCATTGAAGACGAAGCCGTCTTTGGGCGTTGAGGCTGCCGTTTTTTCTGTTCCGACCACTTCTCTTTCTTCTCTTCTTTCTACTGCCGTTTTTTCTGTTCCGGTCGCTAGAGTCGGTTGTTGGCGCCGCCGCTGCCTTCTCGTTCCCTTCGTGATGTCGTCGCCTATTGTGCACTTCAACGGCTATTCCGCTCGTTTCCATCGCCGCCATGCGGCTGTACCGCCATTGACACTGCTGTCGCCTCTCTGGGGGTCCTGTCACCATTAACGCCATAGGTGGGTGGCTGTGTTACTATTCCGGGAAAAGGGTGTAGTATATGTTTATTGTAGTGTGTGTGTGGCTGTATTTCTTTTGTTAGAATGTTTTTGCCTAGCAGGAAAATTAAGATCAGTCGCTACCACCACCGTGAGATGGTGGCTGCTGTCGCGAGCCACCGTCGGCCACCACAAGGTGGCTGTGTCTGTGTTTTATTAGATTAGTATGTGCGTGTGCCATTCGAATTGGGTTGTAAATTGTACTTGGTATATGAATAATAATAAAAGAAAATCCATAACCACCACCGTGAGGTGGTGGCTGCCATCTCCTGCCGCCATCGGCCGCCATGTCGGGTGGCGGTGTTGATTCAGTTGGGATGCTTGAAACCCTAATGGGCCTAATGAAATCATAATGGGCCTAATGAACCCAAATTGGTCAAAGGACCTAGCTATTGGGCCTATTGGGCTAATATGGGTTGAAAACGCTAATTAAGGTTTGGAAAACCCTAATGCCAGGAAACCCTAATTTGGGACTTATCGGGACCGCATCAGAATTATTTAATGAACTTAAAATATTAATTAATAATCGTTGCAAATTAACCGAAGGCCATGTTGGACTTAATGGATTAAGTCCTTAATGGGTTAAGTAGGAAAACTTAACCCTAAACATCATTTTATGTGGAAACCCTAATTTCACTTGGGCCTTGAGTTGGGCCTTTCCATTGGGCTTTGGTAATTGGATTATTAATAGGCCATCCAAGAATAATCATATGGACTAGAATAATTTAATGGGCTTTTGGATAAGTCCCATATGTGCGGGTTTGTGCCCAATTTGGAAAATTGGGCCATAAATGGGCTATAGTTTGGGCTTAGATGATTGTGAGACATTAGGCCATTGAAATGCCAAGTGTATGGACTGGACTAAATGGTTGGGCCTTTGAATAAGACCGTGTAAAGGTTTGGACCCAATTTGGAAAATCGGGCCATATGTTGGGCTTTGATTCCTATATTGACTTTTGGACCTATGCATTGGGCCTTGGGCTTGACTAAATCCAAGCATGGGGTAATGTAGTAATGACCCCAAGTATGTACTTATGGTTATGTAGTGGAACCCAATTATTAATTGGGTGATGTTTTGATATTGACAGTTCGGGAAGTTGTCATCCAGCAGCTGGGATTGTGTCTACGAGACTTCAGCAGTGTGAGGTGAGTTACCTTCCAGTAGAAGTGGGTCTAAGGCACCAAGGTCGACCTACTAGTAGTTGATTATAGTTAAGATGATTGTCTTTGTGATAATTTTCTGGTTTGCTATTACTTGATGTGTCCTATGGGGAATTCTATCTACACCATGCTGCAAACCATTTAAGAAAGTCAAAACCATTACTGTTCAGGTCAATTAAAAACATAAAATAATCATATTTAATTAAAAATAGGTTAATACGATGGAACGTTAAATTTCATTCTTTTCTTTTTTTGACGCCAATTAAGATTTTCTACTTTTACTTTTATGTTTAAACTAATTATTTTTATATTAATATTTATAAGTACACAATTTAATTTCTATAATTTATTCTGTACATTTTTTATTTATGTTATAATCTGTAAAATAATTTTTCATAATAAAAAATAAATTTGTTAAAAATATCATAATTTTTTTTTCTTTATGTTAGATTAGTCTCGTAATTGTTAAAAAATATCATTAATAAAAAATAAATTTGTAAAAAATATCATAAAAAATAGATTTGTTAAAAATATCATAAATTTGTTAAGCATGTTTATATATGCACGTTTTAAAGATGCATAATTTGTTTTGGATAAAATTTACGATAAAAAAAAATATTGGGTTCTTACGAGTGTCTGACAGTGGCCAAGGTCAAAACAAAGGGTGTCTGAGTTGTTACAAGATTATATATATATATATATATATATATATATATATATATATATATATATATATATATATATATAGTGAGATTCAAAATAAAATAGAGATACAGAGATTCAAGCTTAGCTACATATTTCACATCTGCCGTTCTAATCTTCTAGCGTGGCACGACGGATCAATTATAATCATAAATGATTATATGGCGTCGTACGTGTAACATCTCAAAATTTCAGACCAAAAATTTCATTTTTAAATTAAACAAATATAAGACAACTTATAGAAAAAATTAAACAAAATAGCAATAATATCAAAGTACAAATCCCAAGAATCTCGGTGTTGGGATCAACTCTTCTCAAACTCCTACAGATAACAATCTCTTTTAATTACTCTTTATACCTCAAATGATCTGGAAATGAAGTTCTCCTTCTGGATCCAAAGTTCCTTCCTTCAACCAAACAATTCTAGCTTCCACTTCTTCAAGGAAACACCAAAGAATCACTCGTTTTTCACTCACACACACTCACAAGGCTCAATATCATGAATTAGGGTTTTCTGGACTAAGGGTGGCGATAAGGGAGGCCACAATGGGGGAGTTAATGTCTGTAAATAGGGTGCAAACCCTGAAAATTAGGGTTTCACTCTGGTAGCCCTAATCATCGAGTCGAGGCTTCTCGACTTTTCAGGTAGACTTCAAGTCCCGCATCCAAAAATCCCATTCCTACTCGACGATTTTGGGCCTCCAACTCGTCGAGTCCCTTTGCAAAAATGAATAATACTTTATTAAAATACATACTAGGAACCGAGCGTTACAGTCCGTTTCTTCCTACCCCGCCACCATCCCCACCACCACAAACTGCCACCGATACCACCACCTCTGCCTCCAGCCGACACCACCACTATCACCTCCGCCACTTATACCACCGCCACGTCTGCCATCATCACCTCTTCTGCCACCAACTATCATAATCATATATGATTACTCAATCTGTGAACAGACATGTATAATCATTTTGATTAAACATATACATATAAACATATATAATCATATATGATTATACGTCTCTGTCATATAATCATTTATGATTAGGTATACCCCGCTGCTGTCGGTATGTTGAACGTTAGAGCGACAAATGAGAAATATATGGATGATGTTGAATCTCAAGATCTCTAATTCTTTTTTTGAATCTCAAGCAAAAAGCGCCAAGGAAAGTCAACAAATTCACGAATTTGTCAACATACCACCGGACACGAAAAACGGTGGTGGTTGTTTGCCGGAGATCGCATAGATCTAGATCTAAAGATGAAAATAACAAACAAATTTCGCAGATCTAAGACATGAAGAAGACAAACCAGATCTGAAGAAATCAGATCTAAAATCATGAGCACGATGCACAAAAAAATGAACTGATCTGAGATGTTCAGGTGGTAGTCTGACATCGGAGGTGCTAACGGTGGTTTAACGTCGACGATAGTTGTTGCTCTCCAGATCTGATACATTTTTTCCATTTAGAGAGAGAAGTGGAACCGAAGGAGGTCGGTGTTGTTGGTAGTTGTTTGGCTTCTTCAGTGGTAACAGTTCATCGGAGTAATGGTGGAGGAGAAGAAGTGACAGTAGATCTAGATCTAAGCGTGGTGCTTCCAGATCTGAAGTTCCGACGACATATGTAGGTGTTTTCGTAGTTAATCGAAGGTTGTGACAAATGAAGAGAAGTAACGGCTGTGGAGTCGCCGTCGGCGATGGTGGCGGCAGTGGGGCCGCCTCCAGCAGTGATGTTGTCGCGTAGCAATGGTGGCGGTGGTGTTCTTCAGAGAGGTTATTGAAGAAGATGAGAAAATTACTTTTTCTCTTAAACAACTATAAAAGTAATTCATCATATATGATTTTAAGAATAAGTTTTTTAAAAGACCATTATAACCTTGTTGTGTTTTGTTATTTATCAAACTTTAAAAAATAAACAAAATAGCTAAAAATAGGAGGTTCTTAGGTTCTTAACTTTTAGTACTGGTTCTCATTTGAACATTTACCTATATATATATATATATATATATATATATATATATATATATATATATTAAGTAGAAGTAATAAGGATTAAAAATAACTTTTCAAAATAGAAAAGGAGATAAATTGAAAATAAAGTTTAACTAGGAGGATTAGAAATGTAAAAACTGTTTGATAAAGTGATGGCTTAACGGGACGTAAAATAATATTTGTTCAAATAATAATTGGTAGATATTAACGTTGCAATTGTATAATATATAATTATTTTGTTAAGTCCCGTCAAATGGTAAAGTCAAAATGGTTTTTGACGTTAAAGCGGTTTTTGACCACTTAAATCGGGTGCGAATAGCATCACCCGTGTTCTATGTACCAGTATATTATGTTCTATGTGATAGTGGTAGTAGGAAGGGAATAGTCCCTCGATCGGTTGTTAGGACTGAAGGGTAGGTCGGACACCCCAGATATGTCTGACATCATGTTTATGATATGTTATTATGTGATAGTAGTAGGGGTGAAATAGTCTCCATGACCGGGTGAGATAGACCGAAGGGTAGGCAGACACCCTAGAATGGCCTGACATGGGTAGTCAGCACCCCATAATGGCTTGACACAGGTAGTCAGCACCCCATAATGGCTTGACATGGGTAGGTCGGGCACCCCAGAATTGACCGGCAATATGTATGCTATGTGATTGTATGGTATGTGGTATGATGGGGGAACTCACTAAGCTTCATGCTTACAGTTTTTAGTTTTGGTTTCAGGTACTTCGTTTTCAAGGGAAAGGAGTCGGCTCGATCGCAACGCATCACACTATGGTTTTTCCGCACATGAGATCTTTGGGATTACACTCTAATATTGTCTATGATAACATGTTTTGATTATTTCTACTTTGGTTTTGACATGACATGATATTATGGATGTTTTCTTATATTGTTGGTTTTATTATAACTTACTTGAAAATGAAATTTTTGGCCTCGAATTTTGGGATGTTACAATGTGTTTTGTACAAATCTTCTACTCTTTCATCTTTTACTCCATCTTCCAATGTGTTTGTACTCATTTTTAGAGTAAATTACAAGAATCGTCACTGGTGTTCGTGCTAAAATGCGCATTTAATCCCTATTTTCGAAAATTAACTCGGACCGTCTCTTGTTATTTTAAACGTTACACTCTTCATCTCTACAGACATGAAAGAGACGATTATGCCCTTAGTTATTTCTTTTTTATTTATTTATTATATTATGCTAAATAATCTATTAAAAAATTATTTGATAAAATAGAATTAATTATTAATCTGAAAAACTATCCACCCCACCCACCTATTTATTCTCATTCATTTTTTTGCTTTCTTGTTCTTAAACCACCACCAACTGATGATGACAATACCGCCTCCCCTACTACTGCTTCAAGGATCGCCAGCAGTTGCATTTGATGAACCTAGACAACAACATAAGTGGAGATTTCAATTGGGAGGAAGTGGATCAATGAATGAATTCATGAGAAAATCAATTTTGATTTCCTTCCTAACCCTCAATCCTATTTTGTTTTATCTATTTGTTTATTATTTTCTTGAGATATTGCAACCAACCTGTTCATCAACCAAACCTACATCAAACTAGAATCTTGACATAATGATATCAGAATCAGAAAATCTATACTTGAACCCAACCAAAACCTAAAACCCGTAAGCAACTCCAAACCCTAAACATGTAAATCATAACCCACATATCGTAATAAAAGAAAGGACCTAAAAAATCAAACGGTAATGCCATCAACCATCACCTGATCGACGACTAAGGGCCCATTTCCTTTTAGAAAACCAAATCAGCTCCTATGAAATTAAAGAAGGAGCTTTTCAGAACTCGAAATCGAAAACTCCATCCACGGTCTTAACTTGTTGAAAGGCCTAGTATGCTCAAGAGTCATATTAAAATGATATTACTAAATAACATATGATACTAATAGGTCATACGAACAACAACTTGATACAATTGATTATCTATAAGAAATGGATTTTAATAAATATTCAATAAAACTGTTATAATTAAATTGGAAATTATTTATTTCATGGAAATAATAAATTCCATTTGCAAGTTACTTAATATACATCATATGGTATGATTTATAAGTCATGTACAAACTTTTGGACTAGTTGAATCCTTTTGTCTTTTTCCTAAAAGAGAATGTTTATATTTTATAAAAGAGTTTATAAAAGTTTGACTTTCTTTCTTCTTCTTTATGCAATTTTCGAGATATGCATAAAAAGAAGAAGTGTATGACTTGCCTAATCATGCTTTAAAGGCATGGAAGACATACTTATGACATGGAGACAAGTGTGTCTAAAGTTGAAGGAACCAATGGTTATTAACTTCACTTTTAGGCTCAATAAATATGAGGCTTCCACTCTTGATGTTCTTGCCCTATTCTCTCTTGCTATGGCCGAGAGTTTCTCCCTCCCTCTCCATATCTTCTCTCATCTTGCACTTTGAAGATTTGATGCTTGGATTTTGCTCTCTTTGAACCATACTTGGGTTTGGTTCAAAGCTTAAGAGTTTTACACAAAGAACTAGCATTCTACATCAAGTTGAGCCGTTGTTGGTGTCTCAAAGGTTCCACATTCTTCATCAACTTTCAAGCCTCCCAAGAGGACCCAAAGAACTACAAAGGTTGTTATTTCTTGACCTCTTCTTTGGTTGGTGTTTTAATTTTTCTAAAACTTTCAAGAAGATCATTGGTGGGTATAAAATGTTTATGTTATTTCAAAAATCAAAGTCTTCCGTTGCCATAATTTTCTTGTTTATTAAACTATTTTTGAACTAAAACCCAATACTTGTCGACTGCTTAACGTTCTCCAAAACTGAGTCCATATCCTATAAAGAGGCTATAGAATGACGACCACCATCATCTGTATGATTTCGAATTATACTTTAATTTCTGGAACCAATTTTGATTCCGACTTTTGGAACCAATTTCAGTTTCTTATTTATTTTGGTTTGGTTTGGTGCTCATCCCATTACTATCGAGGGCCTCAGATCGACTTCCTCTTCCGATCTTGTTTGGTGCAAGAGAGATTGAGAGATCATTATTGTTGAAACTGCAATAGAAGGTTGGTGGTGCCCGATGGTGGTAGTGGTTGGTAAGTGGTGATGAGGATTCTTTATGCTTTCAAGTGTTTTGACATGAAAAGGGGAACATAAATATATGGGTTGTATCTCTTTTTTTTTTCTTTTAAATATAAAATGAATTATAAATAAAAAAAAATAAAATAGTAAGGGTATTATAGTCATTTTTATATCTGGTAAAGGATTAAGTGTGTAAATTTAAAGTAACAAGGGATGAAGTATGTAAGTTTTAAACAAACAAGAGACGATTCGAGTTAATTTTTGAAATTGGGGACTAAATGTGTCATTTGGCACCTGCACGAGAGATGATTCGTGTAATTTACTGTATTTTTTGTTTTTCATTCTCTTTTTTAATATAAATAATAATTATTAAATTTCAAATATTTAACTTACTAATTTATATATATATATATATATATATATATATATATATATATATATATACACACACACACACAAACACACACACACAATGTTAAGTTATTGCGAAAATCAAAAGATTTGCAAGAACCCTAGAACTCCTAATCCGCTCATCATTTTTCAAAATGAATATCACTATTAGTCTCCAAATGTTGTGTCTAAAGAATATTTAGGCTAAAAAAGATTTGACAATTTTTGAAATGTGATTATATACACATCAGAATGTTCATATATGTGCATGTATGAACATTTAATATTTTTCAAAAAAATTTAAAACAAACACAATAATGAGATTCCAATATCAATGTTTAAGAGAATCGTAACTTGAAAACGTCAAAAAACACATAAAACATCAATGTGAAGAATGCACTTTTAGATGTGCATGCATGTACATTTTCAAAGAAAAAAAGTCCTTCAAATCTTTTTTTGGAGCATGGATCTCTCTTAGACGCTAGTCTAGGAGTCCAATGTTGGTATTGGTTTTGAAAAACTATGAGTGGAATAGGATTTCTATGGTTCCCACCCACTTGTTTTTGCTATAATTTTTTTTTTCTTTAAAAAACATTTAAAAAAATGAAAGTTCTTAAATTTTAATTTTCTATGAACTTTAATTTGAAAAAAAAATTACTTTTTTTATAAAACAATTTAAGTTTTTGAAATATACTAAAAATTTAAGGGATGCTTCTATTCAATATCTTAGTAACTTTGGAAAAAAATTTCAAAAATAAGTTTTTGAAGTATTTATTTTTAATTTTAAGAAATATTAATTGTTTTTTAAACAAACATTGAACATAATATAATCCAAAATGTGACGATTCAAAATATTTATGATTAAAAAAAGCATTTGATTCAACTTGTTTATGATTCTTAATTTGTTATGATCTAAAAATATTTAGATTCAAATATTTTATAATTCTTAATTATATCTTTTATGATTCAAAATTAAATTATTCCAAATAAATAATGATCCATAATTTTTTTTTTCAACAAAAACTATATTATGTAGTGAAAATACTACAAAAAATGGAAATATTATAATCCTTAAGATTCTATTTATTTAAAATTTTATAATTGTTAAATATTTAAAACTCAAACCGATATTTAGTTTAAAAATTAAAAAAATAATAATAAAAATAAAACAATTAATTAAAAACAAAAAGAAAGAAAAACACTAATGTCTTCAAGTATGTAGTAATGATACTAAAAAAACAAAAAAAGAAAAAAAAACCTTTATTTTCAAAAACGAAAAAAAAAAAGAAAAATAAATTAAAAACATTAAAACCGACCATATATCTATTTAAAAAAATAAATTTTTTAACAACAAGTTAAAACAAAACTTAAAAAAATAAAAAAAACAAAAAAAAAAACCAAAATAAACGAAAATAAATAAGAATGCCCACTTAAATGATGTTCCATAGACGTTCGTCGTACATGATTAAATCATTAAGTCCGTATTAGAAACCATAGACGTGGGTCGCATGCAAACGCAGTACGACCAAGTATTTGGGTTTGACGTTTGTGCCTTTAACGAAATGGGTGCTGGAGAATTGTCTTCACAATCCTCACAATTTTTTGAGTCCTCACAGGAACTGGAGCATATATATATATATATATATATATATATATGTTCAATTGAGAAAATAAAAAAAGTTGAAAATGTGGGAACCATTTTCAGCTAATTAATTATTTTTGCCGCAAAGCAACCGGGCCGACGAAGGATGAGTAATATTCATACATGAATACAAATAAGAATGTATTCATATATAAATACATCAGTTCCCTTAGCCACCAACCACCAACAACCACAACAACAACGACCACTGCCACCACTACCACCTCCAACACCAACCACCACAAACAACTGCCACCTCCGCCACCACCTACCATCGTCATATTCATATATGAATAATTGCTTCCATTATACATATTCATATATTAATATATGTATACACATATGAATAATTACTTCCGTTATACGTATTCATATATGAATATATGTATTAACATAAGAATACATTTATCGATATATATTCATATATGAATACGATATGTTCTGTCGGGCGGTACGCCGGAGCGCTAACGCGACAGATTCAAAATAAGTGATCCATATTTATTCCCTCGTTCTCATTCCTTTTTTTTCTCTGTTGAACAGCCCCTATATATATATATATATATATATATATATATATATATATATATAGACATATATAGACATAGTTATACACATTTCTAAACAGTATTTGAACACATTTTAAGCTATAATTTAGTTAATTGCAAAGATATTTCATACTTATAATGCTTAAATTGTATTTTGCAACAAAAAGTGAACATTCTAGAAGAAAAAGATTGAAACCGACAAAAGCTGGATACTTGGAGGACTGGAGCTAAAAAAGATATAAAAATGATGTTGCTAGACAGCTTGACCCTTCGTCGGTACATTGACCATATCTCATCATTTGTAACTCCGATTAACGAGATTCAAAATGATATGAAAACTAGACAAAACTTCGGACGACTTTCGTTTTTGTGCCAAATGCTAATTCTCAGTTTTCACGACGTGAGGAGTACAATCTCATGACGTGAGATTGATTCTTCTAGAAGATAGCTACGCGGAATGAAGTTTCCTTGCCGAACACGGATTCTACTAAGATCACGACATTTGAACTTAATTCTCATGACGTGAGATGAGATTTTTGGAAACTATATATATCCCTTTGCTCATTCGAGTTAGGGGTTAGCTTAGACATATTCTGGAGAGATATTTGAATTTGGAGGTTAGAAACCTGTGAAAAACATACTTTGGAATGAGAGTTTGCTTGAAGATTAAGAATTTGATGATCAAATCATTACATTCGGTTTGCATTATTTAGTCATGTCGATTTGTATAGAATTTGTGTGTTTAATTTGAATTATGAGTAACTACATAAGTTTACTTTCATTTAGCTAGATGAAGCTTTAACTCCATGGCTTAGTTATTTAAATTATGGATTTTAATTGCTAGTTATGAGCTTGTGTTTGATTATCTCAACCTAGCATGTTAATATTTGATACTTTGATTGCTTGAATTCAGGTTCTATGTAGCTTAGTGACCATTAAATTATATGAACTTGTTACCTAGTAGTTTAGTGACTATTAAATTGCTAGAGCTAGGATCGACCACATCTTAGATAAATGATAAAAGTAACTAATTTAGTTGTGCTAGAGAACATAAACTGTGACCACAATTGTGTTTATTTGGATCAATCTTACATAGCTTATATACAGTGTGTAACTGATTATGTGTTTGCTAGTGTATGACCATACACAGTTTTACATGAATTGGTGAAAATATTACTAAATTTGGATTTGAATTGCTAATTACATAATAAATGGCAACAAACTTTAATAATCCGTAATTAGTAACTAACCATTGAGAATAAGTGGATCCGAACTAAACGAAAGTGTTTTTAATATATTGATTAACATTGTTAGTTAACCATTTAAACTTGTTTGAACTTGAAAAATCAGATAACCCCCCCCCCCCCTTTGACTTTTGCTTGTTTTTAGATTAATCTATTAGTAGTTAGGTTAGTAAATTAAATCCATTCCCTAAGTTCGATACTCGACTGTTTTTGCTATATTATTTGCGAATAGGTCCACTACCTTTAGTCGAATAGCTAGTTACATAGGAGGTAAAATTATGTGAAGTAATATTTCGACAGCAAGTTTTTGGCGTCGTTGTCAGGGAATGACTATTTAGTTTAAAATTTATTTTCTTTAGATTGATAGATCCTTTTTGTGGGGTAAAACCTGCAAAAAGTTACATTCTAGGAATAGATTTTTGTTTAGAACTGAAGTTGTGACGTGGCCTTAAGCTTACTGCGTGAATTTGATTATTTTAGGTTTGTTTTATATTTTTATTTGTTTTTCGTTTCTGTTTACATTTTCTGCGACAACACGACATGGTAGCCCTTGCCATGTCGTTGTAAACAATCAGTAGGCATTTTAAGTACTTTTTGTTGGTTTTTACGTTTTTATTTTTGTTTTTGTTGCAGTAGTTCAAGACCCATGGATCCAATGCGCCTTTGATACCAGCACTTTTAGATCCAGAGTTAGCCCTTTACAAAAAGACGAATAAAAACCTAGGAGAAACCAACCCACCAAAGAAGTCACCTTTCAAGGACCTTAAATCGGTTTTCGGAAAGAAAAAGGGGAAGAACTGTTGGATTTAGTGTCTAAGCCCATAACTATAATTGGTATGTACTTGACCCGAGAGTAGCATGGCCTTTTGGGTTGGATGGCACCAGAACAATTTGTAAGGATGGACTTATGAGAAGAGGATATTTATGATTTATTAATATATTATAAGTTCTAATATATTAATATGAAATCATATTATTTAATTAGTATTGATCAAGAATTAATTTGGAATCAATTATGTGATCAAAAGAGACTAATTAAATATAAGGGGTTGATTTGGTAAATCATTCATTCTTATGGTGTGGGCCAATGATCCATGATTCCTTATGTTGGGCTAAACCCATGTGACAACCCATGGATGATTCATGGAGGTTTAAACCCATGGAGCATGAGGAATATGGATGGTTATGCACATTAGGGTTTATATGGTGTAACCCTAGTTTTGCAACACTATATAAGAAACCTATGAGCTCCTAAAATCGGCACCCTAGTGTTCTTGGAAGAGCCATAGCCGATTTTTTAGTACAAGTATTTCCTCTTAAGTCCTCCATTGTTGGTGGTGTTGTGTGAAGCATTTGAGGCATCACATTTAGGGTGCTAGGATTTTAAGGGTCCAAGGAATCAAGCTACAAGAAAAGGTATGTGTTCTAACTAGATTTTTGTTATATAATTACCCATGTTGCTATGCTAGTTAGGGAAAAGCTTTGGAAAATCATTTAACATGTATAATTAGAGAAAACATAGATCCAAAGCATTTAGGGTTGTATGTTCACCTTAAGGTTGTTAAGATCCTCAAAAACCTTCAGTGGTATCAGAGCCTAGGAATGTTTTCTATTATACTTGATATTATATTGATTTTTCAAAGTGTAAAAAATCGAATTTCTGCCTTCTGCCCAGTGAACTCGCCGATTCCCTTTCTTAAATGACCAAGTCAACGAGTCGAGTTCATGTACTCGCCGAGTTGGTGCTCCAGTGGGCAGATTTTAGACTTTTCGCCTGGAATTGGATTAGGATCATTACCCCAAACTGTTTTTTGAACCATCAAACTTGTTTTTTCATAAGGTATTGATCATGCTTGTCCAATTAAAAGATAATTATCAAAGTTTCAAGATTTATATTAGTTTATATGATTTCTTGAAAATTGTTGATGTGAATTATATTTGCTTATGAGTTTTTCTAGATCATAGATATTATTTGACAGTTCGTGTTAGTTTAGTTGTTGATCTAAATGTCTTTTAATGGATGTCATAACTTGTCCTCAAGTTATGGAAAACCAAAAGTATTTTTCTTAAAAGTCATTAAACTCATAAGTTAAGAAAATGAAAAGTTTTGAATAGTGTCAAAACTTGTGCTCAAGTTTTGGAATTTGTAAAGTCACACTTAAGATACTTTAATTCCAAACCCTAGAATTAAAAGTTAAAAATTTAACCCTTATACTTTATAGTATTATAAGTTTAATAATATATATATATATATATATATATATATATATATATATATCTTTACCATACTATTAAGGATATTGCCCACCTCTTGAAAATTAAGAGGTACAACATATCTTACCTCATGAACAATGACATTAAGCAATATACGTATTATACTACACGATACACAAGGATCATATAATACACCGTACAATGACCTTACCTAATCTCCTAACCACAACCATCTAACCTATTCATATCGACATGCCCCTTTCCAACTTCATACGGAGGCGCTGATGAACAGATTCGAAGATGGTCATGAAGACAGATTAATGATACTCAGCATCTTCGATCCTCAATCCGATCGTCAGCCTTCAAGCAGTCGAGGTCTTAACATGGCAGATCTCCAGTGTTTCCAATATAAACCCTTTCCCCGCCTTCGATTTTCACCCTAACAGACGTCTTAGCATCTTCGATCCTCAAAAACCCTAAAGATCTGCCATCTAACCTATTCACATCGACACCACCAAAGATGCCCCTTTCCCTGCCTTCGATTTTCACCCTAACACGCTCTCAGGTCTCAGCTATCAAAGATCCCGAACACAGAGGGGAGGAGGACGCCGCTGCTGACGACGAATCAGCTCTCAGCATCTTCGAAGGTCTCCGCATCTTCGATCCTGAAAAACCCTAAAGATCTGCATCAATCGTCATTCTCTTTCTCTCCAGGTACTTTTTTTCCAATAATTTTTCCATCTTATGCCTTTTTTTGTTAATTTTTGATCTTGTCCGATTGCAGTTGAAGCAGCAGTTTGATTCTTTGGAATCCTGTGTCTCAAATCTCGAATTCATGTAAATTGGTTAGCTCTACTGAAAGCTCGGATGGAGGTATAGAAGAACTTGTACCTGTATTAACATAAAATATAATCTAAATCAACCAATCTAATGTAGTATTTTGGAACTTTTTATTTTTGTTTTTCAGGATCATCCCGAAGGATTGAGAATTTGCTTGATCTTGATCCAATGAACAATGGCAATCTTCGATCCTGAAAAACCCTAAAGATCCGCGTCAATCGTCACTCTCTTTCTATCCAGGTACTTTTTTCCCAATAAATTTTCCATTTTATTCCTTTTTTTTGTTAATTTTCGATGAACAATTTACGAAATAAAGCCCTAATCCTATTCCATTACTGAATTCCTGTAAATCAAAGAAGCAAATATCTTTTAGGGCCACCAACTTGCAAGTCACTTGAGTTTCGTGGGTCAATGGTTCAAGGAGGACAGTTGACTTTCATTGCATCTTATAGCGGAGGGTAAGTCATCATTTATACACTCATTAAAAAATCAAATATATGACACGCATCTACCTTGTTGTGCTGTTTTAACGTTTGTTTATTTGATTCTTTTCAGGGAGAAAGGAGCTTGCTTCTTTGAATGGTTTAGAGTGAAGAATAATGGTAGCAAGGAGAAACTATTTTCTAAAGGTGAGTTTTTGCCTAATATATCTTATCACTTACATCCACAGTTAGCTTGCTAAACAAGCGTTGTGCATACATTGTTAGCAGATCATTTGGATTTGACTCTAGAGGAGTAGGAACATGTGTGGAGCTTGTTTATACACCTGTACCAGGTACTAATTTTGTATTTTTCAGGGTTTATTTTATATATTTTTCTTAAAATACAATTTTTTTTTAAAAGAAGGGTAGCTTACTTTTCTCCTTTTCCATTTATACCCTTCTTGTTTATTTATAACCTGGTTCAGGCACTGGCATTTATATGTGTATTGTTTCTATTTATGCCTCCTTAGTTTAATTTATTGTTGATATGGTTTTTGTTTGTTTTCTTGGATTACAATTTTGCATCTTCATGGACTGTATGGTTTATCAGTTGGGTATTGTCTCATAATATCATGGTACTACTTCACCATCATCTTCATCATCATATGCTGTTTCTTTTCTGTCTCTCTATTTTTATCTTTTTCTTAATGTAAAATTCAGTTCAGTCGTGTATTTGATTCGTTATATAACCTGAAACAGCCTGTGATGCCGACAATGGAATTGGATTTGGAAGCGTTTGTGGAGGTGGATCCGAGCGGCAGGTATGGATGATACAAGTTTTGATACAAGCCTTGAAGAAGTGGTCATGGCAAATATTGAAAGGCTTAGATTATCTACACAGGCATGAACCCTGTATCATTCACACATATATCAATTGCAGCAATGTCTTCATCAATGGCAATATCGGCGAGGTACAAATATTGATCCAATAAAGGATTGGTTTTAAACATTTTTAATAATAAATATATAATTAATTAATGAATAGATATATACGTATTAGGTAAAAGAAGGCAATTTGGGTTTGGCTGCAATAGTTGGTAAGAGCCATTGTGCACATTCAATACTGGGGACACCTGAATTCATGGCTCCTGAGCTGTACGAGGAGGATTACATGGAGCTGGTTGATTTGGGTTTGAGATGGTGACTCTTAAACTGCCTTACAACGAATGTGATAATATTGCCAGAATTTACAAGAAGGTGACATCGAGTCAATGCCCTTCATGGAGGCTTTGAAGCAACTATTTTTCTCTACAGGTGAGTTTACCATTACCATACAATGCATCAAAAGTGGGAGTGCAGATCCCACAATTAACAGCCAAGGCAACCGATACCCTGCCCCTGTTAATCCTAATTCTAAAGAGGTAAATTTTACTTTTATCGTTTTTTATCATGAGTTGTCGAGGATCTTTGTGGCTATCTTTTTCAGCAAATTAATTAGATTCACTCTGCTCATGAGTGTTGTCTAACTAAACAGGTGACTCATAGAGTGATGAGAGCTGGAAGTTGGAGGCATTGGAATTGGAGATCGGAAGGTGACCTAATGTTGAATGGAGCATTTTTTGTCCCATCTGGGAAAGGACTGGGAGTCGGTTACGCACGTGTGAAGAAAGGCATGAAGTGTTTTCATCTTTTCATTTTTTGTCCCATCTGGGAAAGGAGTGGGAGCCAGCTACATGGTTGCAGATTGTTGTTATTTATATTTTGTAAAATCAAGTATGAAGTATTAGATGAATTATTTGAGACGTAGACTCAACTTTTGTCGTATTGTATGACTATGCTCCTAGCAAGAAACTATATGTTGAAATGAACTATTCTACACAAAATAGTCTACCAAATGGCCACAATGAATAGGTCACGTCTAAAGGAAACTAATCATCACATTAAAACTATCTTTCGAAAGAAACTTTTTGCCGTCCGGCGCTTAGTGCGGGTAAACGGCTAGTATATATATATATATATATATATATATATATATATATATATATATATATATATATATATATATAAGAACAAGTCAGTCTTACCGTTAGTAGGCCTCATTCACGAAGATGGTAAATAAGGGGGGGTATAAGGTTACTGCCTATAAAATGGCAGTTTAATGGGTGTCCACTCTCACTCACTGCTTCCTTGACTGGTGGAGGGTCGTTAGCCGAATGGGTAGGATAGGACTATAATTATCATTAAAAGTATAATGATAATAATAAAGTAACTAAATGTTTTAATAAAATTCTCAATCTTAGTTACTTTAGGAAAATGTGAAATTGAGGATTATCCATGAAAATTGCATTTTGCACCTTGCCAAGTCGTTAATGAAGCGTGTGTGGTTAACCGTCACATTAAATTGGACTAGTAAGAGTGGAAATGGGTGGCTTGATGTTTATCATAAGATCAATGGAGCGTGTGTGGTTAACCGACACATTGATTGGGTGATAAACGACATCGGGAGTACCAAGCACATTTTGCATGGTTATTCACACCTTGTTTGTGATCCTCATGATCCCAGTCAATAACCTGAAGGGCATCATCAAGATTTAAACATGCCATTGAATTGTTCAATGAATCTCAAAGGATCCAAGAGTTTCAATCCAATTAAAACTTAATAATAAATTTCATTTTTCATGGTGGAAGTTGGTAAATCATCATTTACCTACCTTCAAATATTTGCAAGTTGGACTACGGCATCCCTCTTCCAATTTGTAAAATATTGTATTGGATCCTAGCCTTAATATTTCATTTTGGCTATTATATTAAGGACTCATTATCTAATCTAAACTTTGTCTTTCTTTCTTTTTCAGATGTCTTCCAACACTACTTCTGGCTCAAACACTACTAGCTCCTTCTCTCTCATGAACTTGTGTGGGAGAGTCATGTTTGATTTGTCAACTTCAATGACTGGATTAGGAACATCAGGATGGTCACTCTCTGTGAGGACAAGGAATATGTCCTTGACAAGGAGCTTAAGGAAATTGATGAGTCTTCTGCTACTCCTAAGGAGATCACTGAGTTTAGGGTTCATGAGAATGGTGCCACGAAGGTGTCTTGTATCTTGTTGGCCACCATGACAGCTGAACTCCAAAAGTCCTATGAGGACTTCTACCCTTTTGAGATGCACCAGGACCTGATGGAAAGATACCATCAGAGTGCTCGTCAAGAAAGGTATGAAATCATCTCTTCCATGATAACAACCAGGATGAAGGATGGTGAACCTGTTATGGGCCACTTGCAGAAAATGCAAAGGCTTATGGACCGGTTGCTAAAGTTAAATGTGAAGTTCCCTAAGGAGCTAGCTATATATCATTCTACACTCCTTACCTCCATGTTATGATCAGTTCTGCATGACCTATCATATGAGCAAGGAGGAGGTCACACTTAGCAAACATCAAGGGCTTTTGAGGACTGCAAAAAGTGGTCTCAAAGGTAAAAATGTTATTTCTAATCCTACCACAACTGCCCCTGTTCTGGAAATTGGACAAGGGAAAGGGAAGAAGAGGAAGGCTCCCTCAAAGAGCCATAAGGGAAAGTCTCTTGATGGATCCTCTTCAAGTGGGACCAAGGCTGGTTCTGCTACTCCCTCTTCCACTCCAAAGGAAGCAGAGTGTTTCAATTGTCACGAAAAAGGGCACTAGAAGTGAAGCTACCACAAATACTTGCAGCATGTCAAGGATGGGAAGGTTAAACCCACCCATGTAGGTATTTATACTGTTCTATCTAAAAACTAATCACAATCTAACTCTTGTGTTCTTGACACAGGTTGTTGATTTCACATTTGTTCTGATGTGTAGGGCCTAAAAAGAAGTAAGGATGTGGAGTATGGGAAGATGAAATTGATCATAGGGAATAGGAAGGTTTCACCTGTCACCAAGATTAGAGTTTACTCTTTATTGCTTAGTAGTGGGTTAAAAATAGATTTTAATAATTGTTGCTACTCGTCTAATATGGCGAGAAATATCATTTCCTTTCATGGTTCGTACAAACAACACTATAGTTTTTTCATTTGATAATGAAATTGGTGTTATAAATGCTTATTATAATGGTGTTTTTTTTTTTTTTTTTAATTTTAAAGCATTACCTTGTAATGGTGTATATGAAACTGTGAATGTTGTAGACAACTTATGAAATAATGTGTTGCATATCAATTCTTCCAATGAATTGGATAAGGAATCCTTGTTGCATTGTCGTCTTGGACATGTTAACAAGAAGCGCATAGGCCAACTCCAAAAGGCTAGAGTTTTGGAGTCATTCGACTTAAGGTCAGATGGCACTTGCGGATCTTGTTTTCTTGGAAAGATGACTAAATCTCCCTTCACTGGTACTTGTGAAAGAGGTGAAGGTTTGTTAGATCTCATACACACCGATGTCTGTGGGCCCTTCTGAACTGCCACAAGGGATGCTAACCGCTTCTATGCGACTTTTACTGATGATTATAGTAGATATGTCTATGTCTACTTAATGAAGCATAAGTCAGAAACCTTTGAGAAATTCAAAAAGTTTAAACAAGAAGTGGAGAATCAACTGGGAAGGAAGATAAATATGGTCCGATCCGATCGGGGTAGTGAGTATCTTAGTATCGAGTTCCTTGACTATCTTAAGGAATGTGGAATTTTTTCACAGTTGACGCCACCTAGGACACCACAGCTTAATGGTGTGGTTGAGAAGTGTAATCGAACCTTTTTGGACATGGTTCATTTGATGATGAGGTGAGCTTCGTTAACTATCTCATTCTGGGGGTATGCCTTAGAGACTGCCGCCCATATCCTTAAACTAGTTCCTAACAAGAAGGTTTCCAAAATACCTCATGAGATGTGGACAGGGAAGGTCCGATCATTAGACCACATCAAGGTTTAGGGTTCTGAGGCATTCGTGAGACGCGAGACTTATAACAAGCTCGAACCTCAAAGTGTGTGGTGTATTTTCATCGGCTACCCACATAAATCCTTTGGTTATCTCTTTTACAGACTGAGTGAAAATGTTGTCTTCGTTGCAAGGAGAGGAGTCTTTCACAACAGAGAACTCATAGGCCAATGACACTGTGGGAGGAAAATTGACCTTGAAGAACTTCAAGAGTCAAGCGATGAAGGAACCTCAAACACTAGCACGAAACCTGAGGAGGAAACTCCGGTATAGCCAATTGACAAGTCCGTAGCTCCGAGGCGTTCTAGTAAAGTTAGTGTTCGATGTGTGTTATATGGTTTTCATATAATAGTTGAAGGTGATAGATTTATCAGTGATAACACACTGATAAATTGGATGAACCTAACAACTACAAGGAAGCCATGGCAGGTCCCGAGTCTGCTAAGTGGAAAGAGGCTATGGACAGCGAGATTCAGTCCATGTATGACAATAAAGTTTGGATCGTGGTTGATAATGTACCGGGCCGTAAGACAGTCAGGTGCAAATGGATCTTCAAGAAAAAGACCGACATGGATGGGAAGGTACACACTTATAAGGCGTGACTGGTTGCAAAGGGCTTTACTCATACTCTGGGAGTTGATTATGATGAGACCTTCTCACCAATAGCAAAGAATAAGTCTATTAGGGTTTTGTTAGCCATAGCTTCATTTCATGATTATGAAATATGGAAAATGGATGTCAAAACCGCTTTCCTTGATGGAAAGTTGGCTGAGGATGTTTACATGAGTCAGCCAGAGGGGTTTGTCGATGCAAAGTACCCTAATAGTGTGTAAGCTTGAGAAATCCATTTATGGATTCAAACAAGCATCTCACAGATGGAATCTTTGTTTCAATGAGAAAGTCAAAGAGTTTGGACTTTCGAGAAGCAAGGATGAGCCATGTGTATATGTCAAAGCTAGTGGGAGCTTAGTTAGCTTTCTGGTATAGTATGTGGATGACATACTACTCATAGGAAATGACATCCCAACCTTGCAGGAGGTTAAGTCCTGGCTTAGGAAGTGTTTCACTATGAAGGACCACAGAGAAGCTGCCTATATTCTAGGGATAAGGATATTGAGAGACAGGAGTAAGAGACTAATTAGACTTAGTCAAAGTACCTACTTGGATAAGGTGTTAAAAAGATTTAGCATGCAGGATTCCAAGAAAGGTGACTTACCGATCCAGAGTAATGCCAAACCGAGTAAAGCTTAGAGTCCGAGTACAGAGGATGAGATATATGAGATGAGTCGAATACCATATGCTTCCGTTGTTGGCTCGATCATGTATGCTATGACTTGTACTCGCCCTGATGTGGCCTTTGCTTTGAGCATGGTCAGCAGATATCAAGGGAATCCTGGCAACGCTCACTGGAATGGGGTAAAGAGCATTTTCAAGTAACTATGAAGGACTAAGGACTGGGTCGTTACCCTCGGTGGGAGTGATGACTTGAGAGTGGTGGGGTATAGCGACGCCAGCTTTCAGATCGGAAAAGATAATTTCCACTCTCAGTCGGGCTGGGTCTTTACTCCGAATGGAGGAGCAATAACTTGGAAAGGTTCCAAGCAGGATATAGTACCTGATTTAACTTACGAATCAGAGTATATAGCAGCAAGCGAGGTAGCGAAGGAGGCAATATGGCTGAAGAACTTCATCGGAGACCTAGGAGATGTACCAGCTATAAAGGATCCTATGGAGATTTTCTGTGACAGGGAGAGTGTAGTTGCCTTAGCCAAGGAACCAAGGGATCATGGCAGATCCAGGCACATAGACAGAAAATGCCACTTCATTAGACATCGAATAGAAGGACTCCTCGTGACAAAGAGGGTATCGTCTGAGGAGAACCCAACAGATCCCCTAACGAAGGGACTGAGTAGGGTTAAGCACTTACAGCATGCGAGGCGCATCAGGATGAAGTATCGTATTAGTTTTAATGATTAGATAGCTTTCGGAACTTGTAATAGTTGAAATGTAATTGACATTTGATGCTTAAATAAAAGGTGTTTTTTATTTACTAGTATGGTACTGTCTTATGTCAATTGTTTACTATTGTTTCATTTTGCATGTTTTGACTTCAAGTATAATAATATTATTCAAACTATCCACAATCGATCTTACGTTGGAAGTAGGTATTGAAGCAAGACTGTCATGAATTTGGCTTGTAGATTTGTCTGAGTTGTATTAGGCGTAGCAAAGTTTGCTGCAACATTCATGAGTGCTCATAAGGTCTGAGTATTGGATTAAATCCACGTTCACTTGTATCACTTCATGAAATTTATCTCTAGTGATCATGAGACGATAATATCATATAAGTCTTCAAACCAAGAGATATGATTTGTAGACTATGAGTTGGTTGTGCGTTGATAGTACGAAACCCCTTTAGTAACTTGATGCTATAAAACATGATGTTGTGTACAATTTTTTGAGTAGTTAGTACAAGCATATGATTCAAAGTTTATCTGTTCCTATTAGTCCTTGCAGGATTAAAAGCGATATCTTGGACCCCTCGATGATTTAGTTTTGACCTATGGGTTGGGCCCAGTCAAAACACAATTGATGTGTTCCATTAAGTTCTATGTCAAACGAGTCGGAAATCAAGAAACAAACTGTTGGACAATAAGTACGACGTCGTTACATGTATTTGTCCGAATGATATCTTGAGAACAGAGGATTATATGATCACTTATCTAAAACGGAACATCTCAGTTCGACAGAGGCTTTTAAGATCTACGCTTGCTAGTCGGTGTTTTAATTCGTACTTACAGTTATAGTTATTAGACTTATCCAATTGGGAAATTGTTGGATTTAGTGTCTAAGCTCATAACTATAATTGGTATGTACTTGACCCGAGAGTAGCATGGTCCATTTGGGTTGCATGGCACCAGAACTATTAGTAAGGATGGACTTATGAGAAGAGGATATTTACGATTTATTAAGATATTATAAGTTCTAATATATTAATATGAAATAATATTATTTAATTAGTATTGATCAAGAATTAATTTTGAGTTAATTCTATGATCAAAAGAGACTAATTAAATATAAGGGGTTGATTTGGTAAATCATTCATTCTTATGGTGTGGGCCAATGATCCATGATTCCTTCTGTTGGGCTAAACCCATATGACAACCTATAGATGATCCATGGAGGTTTAAACCCCTGGAGCATGAGGAATAGGGAAGTTCATGCAAATTAGGGTTTATATGGTGTAACCCTAGTTTTGCCACACTATATAAGAAACCCACAAGCTCCTAAAATCGGCACCTAGTGTTCTTGGAAGAGCCATAGCCGATTTTTTAGTACAAGTATTCCCTCTCAAGTCCTCCATTGTTAGTAGTGTTGTGTGAAGCATTTGAGGCAACACATTAGGGGTGCTAGGCTCTTGAAGGTCCAAGGAATCAAGCTACAAGAAATGGTATGTGTTCTAACTAGATTTCTTTTATACAAGTACCCATGTTTGTATGCTAGTTAGGAAAATGCTTTGGAAAATCATTTTTTATGTATAATTAGAGAAAACATAGATCAAAAGCATTTAGGGTTGTATGTGCACCTTAAGGTTGTTAGGATGCTCAAAAACCTTCAAGAACGTGGGTGAATCAAGCAATTCCTCGAAGAACGAAAGCAAATTACAAAGCTTTGAGCAAAATCTGAATCTTCACGAATCCGATTCCAAAACAGAAACTGAAAAAGAAGAAATCGAAACCAAATACGAGCCAAAAAATGAGATGGAAAACATTGAGAATATTTCTATGGAGGCATACCAAAAGAGAATCCGAGAGGACACCGGTCCCGGTTTAGTGCAACCTGTAGTTCTAGCTGAAACAACATTCGAGCTAAAGGGACACATTATATCCGCGCTTAAGGAAGTTCCATTTTCTAGAAAGATCATGAGGATGCTTAAAAACACCTTGACGACATCAATGACATTGTTGATTACTTCAACATCTCATATGTTCCACGCACTACTGTTTTACTTAGAATGCTACCAGTCACATTCAAGTGAGCTGCAAAAGATTGGTTGAAAGCACTTCCATCCGGTGCAATTACTACTTGAGCACAAATGCATGATCAATTTTTAGAACACTTTTGCCCACCTTCAAAAGTTTCTAAACTCAAGAAAGCCATAGCAAATTTGGAGCAACAACCAGGTGAGTCACTCTACGAGGCATGTGAGCGCTACAAAGGATTGATAAGGAATTGTCCCCAGAATGATTTGAATGAGCAACAAGAAGTATCCATCTTTGATGATGGGGTCAATGTCATGACAAGGCAACTCCTTGACTCTCAAGGACCGTTAACTAAGAAAACCTCAGTGAGATCAAGTAGTTAATTGAAGAATTCTCTAAGCATTCTCGTCAATATCATAATCCTTGAAATGATGGAGCAAAGGGAATTGGGAGTGGTACTTCTGAAGATATGGCTGCTGTTCTAGCAATGCTAAACACTATGGACCGAAGAATGATAAAAATGGACCAATCTATTCATGTTATTAGAGTTGGTTGTGAAAGATGCAACGGTCCACATTTGACCAAAGATTTCCATTTAGATGAAAGTGGAAATAAGAAGGTTCAAGTTTGCTACTCAAGTGGAGACAAATATGAAAAGGATTGGAGGAATCCAAAGAAAGAGTGGTTGTCATATGATTAGTATAAAAAGCGAAAAGAAGAAAAGTATTGGCAGATTGGCCGAGGCTTTTATTAGAAAGAGCAACCACCACCGGAAAAGAAGGTTGATTTGGAATCCATGCTAGCAAGGTTCATGGAGGCTTCGGATAAAACACATGATGAGACCGTTGTAGTGATAAGAGACCATCAAAATCTTATGAGGGACCAACAAGCATTGCTAAGAAATCATCAAGTATCGATCGAAAACATTGAAGCTCAACTTGGATAGTTAACCACTTTGGTTAATGAGCAACTATATCCAAAAATTACCAAAAAAAGCCTCAACCACATGTTATGGTGATCGAAACTGAAGACGATACCATCTCTTAGTTCCTAGAAGTCCTTGAAGTCGAGCCACATCAGGTCGGACCAAAGTCGAAGATCGAAGAAAAGAATCTTGCTGAAACATCTGTAATGCCTGTGTTTCTAGGCTAGGCATTAATATTGACATCATAGTCTAGGTTAACCTTTGTAACTCATTTTGAATAAATGAAAAGGAATTATGTGAATATTATGTGAATTATGTGTTTTATGCTTAATTATTAGGGTTTAATTAATTAAGAATAAAAATAAGTGTCAAAATTAAAGTGTGAGATAAGCCCGATATCTTTACATAAAGTTGTAGTTGTCAAAACAAGGATTTCGGGGATATAAAGAATACCAAAATCCAAGTTATAACGAAAAAGTTATGACCTGTCGAAGTTTCGTGACAAAACCAGCACGGTGTCGAATGTCCTAAAAAGTGAGTTTTTGATAAACTACTTTTTAGCCTTAGTGATCTAAACGAAAGTCATAGAATTCGTTAAACCGAGAAGTTCGATAAAAAGAACGCCCAAATTTGACTTCGTATGAGGAAATTATGATTTTTCGAAGTTTCAGCTTAGCAGTAGACAACTAAAAACTCGAATTTTAGATCGAGCAATTTTTAGCCAACACAACCTACACGAGAATCGAAGGTGTCGTCATTAGTAGCACAACGGTAAAAAGTCTGATGAAAACGGACGTCGGGTGAAGAAGTTATGAATTTTTAACGGATTTCGTGTCCCGGTGTGTTAAAAATAATAATAATAAAATTAAATTCAAAATTATCTGACGAAGTCTAAACGGAAGTTGTAGAGCGTAATTTTAGCTACACATGCATATAAAAAACGTCAAAAATGGAGCTCGTATGCGAAAGTTATGGATTTTAGAAATTTCGGCGCGAAAATCGAGAAAATTCGCATAGTCATGAGTTGCCACGTCACCCTCCCTGAAAAAGTGTCACGGAGTCATCCGAACGGGTCCAATGAGGATCCGACGCGTGTTGCCTTCCCTCGCGTGAACAATAGCTGCGTGGTGGATTCTGATTCGACCGAAGAGATGCCTAATCCGAAGCTCGCAGCTGGACCGAGCCTCGCACCGCCTAGCCTCCGAACCTCGCACGTGGACCAGTAGACCGCGGTCCAATCAGAGGCCGACACAGAGGCCTTCGCACGTGCAGCCACTTGCGGACCTTCGCCTGCGGACCCCACCACCGGAGCCGACTTCGGACCCCTATAAATACAAGGGGTATGCGAGCCTTCTCGGTTACTTTTGGGGTTTTGCCATATTTAGCCCCTTTCTTCATATTTTCTTCATTATAACATTCCCCAAAGCCCCGGTATCAATTATAAGCCCCAGAATACTCCACGAAGTGCCCGAGAAGCCCGGAAAATTTATCTTTTCGGTTTCAAAGCCCGACCTTTGCAAAGCCCGGTTTCTCAATAAAACTCCCGGTTTTATTAGAAACGATCGTTTTAGGAAACGAATTGCTGCCCGATTATCATCAAATCATGTGAGTGTATAGTCACTTTCATTTTACACATAGATATGAAGTATTTACCTTATAATACATGCTATGTGTAAATATATTAATTGTTTATTTGAGGTGACTGTTGAGTTGATGTTTTATACAAGTTTTAAACTGTATAAGTATTTTTATCTACAAATATGTTGGGTAGAACATGGGTAGATAGTGATGTGTGATAAAAATAAAATTGATGAGAGGCCTCGATGAGTTTTGAGATCAGTCATCTAGCGGAGTTTGGATTACGACCACGGATTTTCTAGACAGTCCAGTGGGAAACATTAGCAGGTCCGCAACCTGTAGGTGTTAATGAACTAAGAGTGTTCATTTGTTGTACTCCATCCCCATCATGGTTGTCTTTAGGACATGTATGGCTGAGGAAACCCCTTAGCAGTAGTGCCCATCCCGATGATATTCTTTAGGCTAGGTCCCTTGTGAAAAGTGTTAGGGACGTAAATTGAGGATAATGGGAACGGGTAATCAGGGTTATTGTTGATTGATGAACTTAGTAAGTTTATTATTATTGTGGGTTGAAAACCCTATATGGTCACCAGGATCCCAAGCCTGACCTACTCAGCTTTTTATGTTACCGGTAGTGGAACCCGAGCATAGTCGGAGGACGACAAGAGATTTTTGGATTATAGGCCAGTAGTTGTAAATAACTGTTCAAAGGCTTATAATGTCTTGTTTATGCTTTTGATCTGTATCGGAACATGACATCCCAAGGTTTTGATATGAAATGAAGCTATACATTTCTTAAAGAAGGTTTTGATAGACTTTTATCATGTTTTGTTTTGGGAACAAATTCTGCATCATCTTTTAATAAGATTTCTCTGATTTTATTTAAAAAAAGCATAAATTAAATCGGTCTTTTCTGGCCGATAAATTAGGGGATGTCACAGTTGGTAGCAGAGCATTAGTTTATGCGAACTAATAAATTATAGAATTTCTAGGCTTAAACTTAGAATGCTATGTGATGATTGTGAGATGAGTGTCTACCATATTTTAGACGCGAGCACTAGTTTATTTTAGGAAAGATGCCTAAAATGCCCTTATGTGCTAAATGTTATATGTTTGCCATATATGCCATTATTTGTTCGGATCTATGGTCTGTTGCTGTCCGGATCTGGAAACCTTATGTGTGTAGGTTTCTAACCGTACGACTACGAGATTAGAACTAACATGTAAACATTTCGGAGGGATAATGGAATTTAAATACCTATCGAAGGTAAAGACCTAAATTCGCCTTATAAGGTATATAGATTGTAATGGCAAGAACTCGTAGTGGAGTTGCAAATGCAAACGGAAACGGGGATCAACATCCTCAACCTCAAGAAGTTGAGCAAGTACCTGTTGTAGGAGCTGCACCTGAGCCAATGATGATGGCTGGGGTACAAGCAATGATGCAGATGATGTTAGATCGCCAGATGGAGGAGACAAGGCGATTACTACAACAAAATAGGGAAGAGACTACGATGCCTATTGAACAGCCTGTATTGAATGAAAGGCAATCAGTAGGAGAGAACTATAGTGGGACTCTTGGTCAAGCCAATCCACCGATAGTTAGACAAGACAACCAGGATGGAGGAGTTGATGGACGCGGGTGCAAATACAAAGATTTCATGGCATCTAAACCGCCGTGTCTATATGGAAGTCCGACACCGGTGGAAGTCATGAATTGGATCTCCGAAATGGAGACGATGTTTGAAAGGTTTGACTGCAACAACAAACAAAAGATCGCACTTGCAATTACTCTATTAAAGTCTGGTGTGTTGAACCGGTGGAAGTTACTAGCTAATTTGATGCCCAAGGGAGAAGCTAGTAAGATGTCTTGGGAAGACTTTGTACTACAACTGAAACTGCAATAATGCTCTGAGCAGGATCTTCTGGAAATCAACAATGAGTTCCAGAATTTGAAGAAGGGAAAGATGAGCGTTACTGAATACGCTACTAGTTTTACGAAAAAGATGAAGCTTGTTCCTTACCTAGTTCCAACTGAACTCTCTAAGATCAACAAGTTTTCCCTCGGATTACCAGCGGACTTTGGTCCGATGGTTAAGCAAGAAACCACTTTAAAAGCCGCCATCTGGGTTGCTAAGAACGTTGAGGTTCAGATCAGAGAGAAGGGTCTGGAGAAGTGCAAATTTTCTAAGCTTAAGAAGTTTGGAGGAGGAGGAGGTGAAGTGAAGTGGTGTGAGAAGTGCAAGAAAAAGCACTCGGGGAAATGTAGTGAGGAGGTGACTTGCTTCAAATGTGGAAAGATTGGGCATTATGCCAATGTGTGTCCGTCCGACAAAAGGGTATGTTTTGAGTGCCATGAAGAATGGCATGTTTTTAAAGACTGTCCGAAGAGGAAGGATGCTGCAAAGCCCAATCTACCACTAAAGCCGAAGGCGAGAGCCTTTCAGATGACACTTGAGGCTGCAAAAGAAGAAGATCAAGTTATAAAGTAGTAATGTAAATAGTAACAAGTGGTTTAGCCTATTAGAGGCATAGTATAGGGTAAACTTGAAACTTTGTGTAATCGTTTCAAGGAAATAATATAAACCCTGGTTTTGTCATATGATGAATTGAATGACTATGTGAAATTCTTGTATGGCGATTTGGAGAACTGCGAGACAATACTTGGGACGAGTATGCGTAGGTGCGAATGGTAGTAGAGACCTATACTACCGGAAGCACATGACCCGTACTTGGATCAGGGAAAGTCACAAGGTTACCAAGGAGCTATTATTTGATTCCGTTTTATTCTAGTTTGTCATTACCATCGTTTCGGTAATGACTAAGAAGATGATCTTTATTCCGAACTTAGAGGTCATATTGAATCGAGCCCGACTAAGATGAGTATGTTACGTGGTTCAAAAGATAATTAAAGCGATCAACAAAAGTATCGCACTCATTGTTAAAGAAGTTGATATTTAGGAATGATACATGTTAAAAGAATATTATTATTAATGTATTATAAGAATAATATGTTAAAAGAATAATAATATTATTTGATTAATATAAGTCATAAATTAATTAGGAATTAATTTGGTGACTTAAAGAGATTAATTGAATAAAGGGGTATGAACTGTCAAATGTGTGAAAGTTGTATTTTAAGATGATAACCCTTATGGATATGGGTTGGACGATTTTAGGGATGTGGATCACCTAGATATCGTCCAAGGCCTTAACTAAAAGAGGATTTGGATTGCTTTGAGGCTAAGTTATCCAATTAGGGTTTTAGGGTGAAACCCTAGGAGCTCACAGTATAAATAGACCCATAGGGTTGAGGAAATCGGCCACTTATGTGATTGGAGTAACCCTAGAGCCGATTTCCCTCTTCCTCTCTCTCTCAAATCATCTTCTTGCTAGTTGGTGTTTGTAAGCCATTAGAGGAGTGACATTTGTGACTCTAAGCTCCAAGAAGAAGAAGGTTTTCTAGCAAGTAACTCAAGGTACTATTCTAGATCTGTTTTCATATGTTTTAATTGTTAGTTTACATTAGATCTAGCCATGAAAGTCTTGGATATGTTGCATGTTCAATTAGTGAAACCTAGATCGAAGCTATAGGGTTGTATGTGCACATAGGGAAAGTTCTTATGTCCAAAACCCATCAGTGGTATTAGAGCCATGATTGGTTTCAATTGAATATGATGCTTAACTATTTTGCTTGCTGAAAATCATTTTTCTTGTCCTCTGTCGACCCAACTCGGTGAGTCAGTGTTTAGACTCGGCGAGTTGGCCCTACTTGGCGAGTCCGAGCGTCAGACAGAGGATAATTCGGGATTTTGTTGCTGTTTTGTCTTGGATTGATACCTAAATCGTTTTATTATGTAAAAATCCGAATTTTAACTTAGTTTAATGATTATCCTTGACAAAAATATAGATAATTTCAAATCCTTTAAATATTGTTTATTTATGTGATAAATATTGAACTATTTAAGATTATTTGGTAATTATCTAATGACTAAAATTTAATTAGGTCAAATATAGATAATTTTGAAATTAATTGTTTAATTTGAATTATTTGTTATTTGATCCCTATTTTTTTGAAAAGTTCAATTTTACCTCGAAGTTTTGAAATTTGAATTTTGTGATTAATAGTTTAATTTAGAGGAATTTAAATTTCAACCCCTAGAGTTTTACAAGTTTAAAATTCAACCCTATACTATTATATTATTAAAAGCTTAATATATATATATATGTAAAACTAAAATGCTAGTCTTACCGTTAGTAGGCCTCATTCACGAAGCCAGTCTATAAGATGGGTATAACGTTGCTGCCTATAAAATGACGCTTAATAGGTGTACACTCACACTCACCGCTTGCTTGACCGGTGGAGGGTCGTTAGCCGAACGGGTAGGATAGGGCAACTCTCTCTCCTCATTAATAAGTATAATGAACCTATAAAGTAACTAAACTATTTTATAAAATTCCCAATCTTAGTTACTTTAGGAAACGTGAATTGATGGAATCCCATGAAATTGCACTTTGCACCCTTGCTAAGAAGTTAGTGGAGCGTGTGTGGTTTACCGGCACACTAATTGGTTCTAAGCAAAGGTGGCAAAGGGTGATTCATTGTTTATCATAGTTCGATGGAGCATGTGTGGTTTATCGGCACATAGAATAGATGATTGTAACAATGAAGGCACCATGTAGATTTGCATGGTAATTCACACCCGCTTTGTGATCCTCGGTATCCCAGTCACAAACTAGAGGGGCATATCGAGATTTAAACATGCAATTGAAGAGTTCATTTACCTCCAAACTATTTACATGATTGGATTACGGCATCCCTTTTCTAATATGTAAATAATGTTGTTGGGTCCTAGCCCTAATTTTTCATTTTGGGTGTTTAATTAGGGATCCAATTCTAATCAAACTTTGTCCTTTCTATTTGTAGATGTCGAATGCAAACAACGCTGCTGCTAACTCATTCACGTTAATGAGTCTTTGCCAAAAGGTGACTTTCGATGGTACGAACTTTAGTGAATGGATAAGATACATTCGCACCATTGCATGCTACGAGGACAAAGAGTATGTCCTCGACGAAAAGATTGAGAAGGTCAACCCAGAAATCGCTACTCCCGAAGAGATGGCTGTCTTTGAGACACACGAACGTGATGCAAAGAAAGTGCATTGGATCATGATAGCCACTATGAACCAAGAATTCCAAAAGTCCTATGAGGACATGTATCCGTATGAAATGCATCGAGACTTGATGGAGAGGTACCACCAAAGCACGAGGCAAGAGTGCTACGAGATCATCACCAACATGATCATCTCTAAGATGGGAAATGGAGAATCGTTGACTGTGCACTTGCAAAAGATGCAACGATATGTTGATCGTCTTCGCAAGTTAAATGTTAACTTTAGGGAGGATTTGGCCATAGACATTGTTCTTCATTCCTTGCCTTCATGCTACAACAAATTTAGGATGACTTACCACATGAACAAGGAAGAGGTCACCCTAAGCAAACACCAAGGACTCCTAAGGACTGCCGAGAGCAACCTAATGGACAAGTCTGTTGCACCAACAGCTGCTCCTGTTTTGGCTATAGGGCAGGGAAGGGGCGAGAAGAGGAAGGCTCTGTCAAAGAGCCACTGCAAGGGGAAGTCCCAAGATGGTTCCTCTTCTAGTGGGACCAAAGTTGATCCCGTTAAGCCCAACCCTAACCCGAAGGAGGCAGAGTGCCATCATTGCCACAAGGTAGGGCATTGGAAGAGAAGCTGCCCGGAATATCTGCAAGCCATCAAGGATGGAAAGATCAAGCCATCTTTTGTAGGTATATACACAATTAAATCTAGTAATTCATCTCACACTATTTCTTGGATTCTTGATACAGGATGTGGTTACCATATTTGTTCTGATTTGCAGGGACTAAGAAGAGATAGAGATGTGGAGCAAGGAAGAATAAATCTAATCATGGGAAACAGAAGATTGTCGCCTGTCACCAAGATTGGAGTGTATTCTTTGGTGCTTAGTAATGGATTAGGTCTAGATTTAAATAATTGTTGCTACTCGCCATATATGGCAAGAAACATCATTTCATTTCATGGTTTGTTTAGACGAGGATTTAGATATTCGTTTAATATTATGAATGGTTCTATTTATGCTTATCTAAATGGTGTTTTATTCTTTGAAGCAATGCCTTGTAATGGAATTTATGAAAGTGTTATGGTTGTAGATAACCTAGGAAATGATGTGTATGTATAGATTCTTCCAATAATATGGATAAAGCATCTTTATGGCATTGTCGTCTTGGACATGTCAACAAGAAACGCATAGCCCAACTCCAAAAGGATAGAGTGTTGGAGTCATTCAACCTTAGGGAAGATGACACGTGCGAATCTTGTTTACTTGGAAAGATGACCAAGTCATCCTTCACTGGCACTTGTGAGAGGGGTGAGGTTTTATTGGATCTCATACATACCGATGTATGTGGGCCCTTTAGATCCACCACAAAGGATGGAAACCGCTTCTACGTGACTTTCACCGATGATTATAGTAGATATGGGTATATTTACTTAATCAAGCACAAGACTGAAATGTTTGAAAAGTTCAAAGAGTTCAAGAATGAAGTGGAGAATCAATTGGGTAGGAAAATCAAGATGCTTTGATCCGATCGAGGAGGAGAGTACCTAAGTCTTGAATTCCACGACTATCTTAGGGAATGTGGAATAGTTTCACAATTGACGCCACCTAGGACACCGCAGTTAAATGGTGTGGTAGAAAGGCGCAATCGAACCTTTTTGGACATGGTTCGTTTTATGATGATTCGTGCTTCACTACCTATCTCATTTTGGGGGTATGCCTTGGAGACTGCCACCTATATCCTTAACCGAGTCCCTACAAAGAAGGTTGCCAAACACCTCACGAGATGTGGACGTGGAAAGCTCCCTCGTTGGCACATATCAAGGTTTGGGGTTGTGAAGTTTTCGTAAGACGAGAAAATCATGACAAGCTCAAACCTCGTAGTGAGTGATGTATTTTCATTGGCTACCCGTAGAAATCCTTTGGATATCTCTTCTATAGTCTGAGTGACAATGTTGTCTTCGTTGCGAGGATAGGGGTTTTCCGAGAGAGAGAACTCATAAGCCAAGGAGACAGTGGGAGGCAAATCGATCTTGAAGAGATTCAACAGTCGAGCGATGAAGGAACCTCTACCGCTGGCACTCAACCCGAGGAGGAAACTCCGGTTGAACCAATTTACGAGTCATTACCTCTTAGACGTTTCGAAAGAGTTAGAGTTCAACCCCAGTTGTATGGTTTTCATATTACTACCGAAGGGGACACGTATATTAATGATAGTACACTAATAAATCTAGATGAACCTAATTGCTATAAGGAAGCCATGGCAGGCCCGAAGTCTGCAAAATGGAAAGAGGCGATGGACAGCGAGAATCAGTCCATGTATGACAACCAAGTTTGGAATTCGGTTGACAATGTGCCCGGACGTAAGACGGTTGTATGCAAATGGATCTTCAAGAAGAAGATCGACATGGATGGGAATGTGCACACGTATAAGGCACGATTAGTGGCGAAGGGCTTCACTCAAACTCCCGGAGTTGACTATGATGAGACCTTGTCACCAGTTGCAAAGATAAAATCTATTAGGGTGATGCTAGCCATTGCTGCATTTCATGATTATGAGATATGGCAAATGGATGTCAAGACCGCTTTCCTTAATGGGAAGTTGGCTGAGGATGTTTACATGGCTCAGCTAGAGGGTTTTTTTTGATCCGAAGCATCCAAATAGAGTGTGCAAACTTGAGAAGTCCATTTATGGACTTAAGCAAGCATCTCGCAGATGGAATCTTTGCTTTGATGAAAAAGTCAAAGAGTTTGGATTTGTACAAAGCGAAGATGAATCATGTGTATATGTCAAAGCCAGTGGGAGAATAGTTAGCTTTCTCGTTTTGTATGTCGATGACATACTGCTCATAGGAAACGACATCTCGACTCTGCAGGAGGTCAAGACCTGGCTCGGGAAGTGTTTCGCTACGAAGGACCTCGGAGAGGCTTCCTATATTTTGGGAATAAGGATAGTTAGAGAAAGAAATAAGAGACTAATAGGACTTAGTCAGAATACTTACTTAGATAAGGTATTAAAACATTTTAGTATGGAAAACTCGAAGAAAGGAGAACTACCGATACAAAGCAATGCTAAGTTGAGTAAGACTCAAAGTCCGAGTACCGAAGCCGAGATAGCTGAGATGAACCAATTACCTTACACTTCCGCAGTTGGCTCGATCATGTATGCTATGACTTGTACTCGTCCTAATGTGGCCTTTGCTTTGAGCATGGTCAGTAGATATCAAGGGAATCCTGGTAGAGCGCATTGGATTGCGGTCAAGAACATCCTTAAGTACCTTCGGAGGACCAAGGAATGGTTTCTAGTCCTCGGAGGGAGTGATGACTTGAAGATGCGAGGGTATAGTGACGCCAGTTTCCAGACCGACAGGGACAACTACCGTTCGCAGTCGGGATGGGTCTTTACCCTTAATGGAGGAGTGGTAACTTGGAAAAGTTCCAACCAGGAAACTGTAGCTGATTCAACGTGCGAATCAGAGTATATTGCAGCGAGCGAAGCATCAAAGGAGGCAATATGGTTGAAGAACTTCATTGGCGATCTTCGAGTTGTGCTTGCCATAAAGGAGCCCATGGAGATTTTCTGTGATAGTGAAGGAGCGGTTGCCTTAACCAAGGAACCGAGGGATCATGGTAGATCTCGGCATATCGACAGAAAATATCACTTTATTAGACATCGACTAGAAGGACACCTCGTGGTTAAGAGGATATCATCAGAAGATAACCCCGCAGATCTGCTTACGAAGGGACTGAGCAGGGTTAAGCACTTGCAGCATGCAAGGGGTATTGGGCTGAAGGATGACATTAGTTTAGATTAGATAGTATTAGAAACGTGTAATAGATAAATGTAATTGACATTTGATGATTAAATAAAAGAGTATTATTTATAAGTAAAGTTACTGTCTTATGTTAACCGTTTAGCTATTGTTTCACTTTGTATGTTTTGACTTCCAGAATAATTGAGTTTATTAAGAATAATCGAATTATTCAAACTATCCACAATCGTTCATATGCTGGAAGTAGGTATGAATGAAGATTGTCGTGAATTGGTGTGTAGATTGTCTAAATGGTATTAGACACAACAGAGGTTTGCTACAACGTTCATGAGTGCTTATGAACAAGTTTTGAGCATTGGAATAAACCCGTGCTTGCTGGAATCATTTTAGAGTGATCGCAAGATGATAATATCATATGGTCTTAAAACCTAGATATATGGTTTATTATTTACTAATTGGTTGTGCATTGATAATGCGAAACCGCATCAGTAAATTGATATCATAAAACGTATTGTTGTGTATAGTTAATCAGTCGATAAGTAAATGCATATAAGTCGAAGTTTATCTGTTACTTTTATCCTAAGAGGGTAAAAGCGATATCACGGTCGCTCGATGATTTGATTTGACTTATGTGTCGGGCCCGGTCAGGACTGGATTGATGTGTTCAGTTAAGTTCTATGTCGAATAAATCTGAGATCGAGAAAATTAATTGCTGGATGACAAGTGTGGTAATCGTCTGAACGATATCAAAACAGAGGACTATACGATCCCTTATCTAAAGGACAAGTTACTGATAAGATCAGAGTTGACAGCGTCTTTGAGACCTACGATTGCTAATCGGATTGTGTTTCCATTTATAGTTACTAGACTTATCCAAGTGGGAGACTGTTGGATTAGTGTCTAAGGCTGTAACTATATTTGGTAAGTGGTTGACCCGATTGTGCATGGTCCTTTTGGGTTGTCTTCACCATAGCAACTTGATAGGGTGATTTAGAGAGAAGAGATATTATTATTAATGTATTATAAGAATAATATGTTAAAAGAATAATAATATTATTTGATTAAGATAAGTCATAAATTAATTAGGAATTAATTTGGTGACTTAAAGAGATTAATTGAATAAAGGGGTATGAACTGTCAAATGTGTGAAAGTTGTATTTTAAGCTGATAACCCTTATGGATATGGGTTGGACGATTTTAGGGATGTGGATCACCTAGAAATCGTCCAAGGCCTTAACTAGAAGAGGATTTGGATTGCTTTGAGGCTAAGTTATCCAATTAGGGTTTTAGGGTGAAACCCTAGGAGCTCACAGTATAAATAGACCCATAGGGTTGAGGAAATCGGCCACCCTTGTGATTGGAGTAACCCTAGAGCCGATTTCCCTATTCCTCTCTCTCTCTCTCAAATCATCTTCTTGCTAGTTGGTGTTTGTAAGCCATTAGAAGAGTGACATTTGTGACTCTAAGCTCCAAGAAGAAGAAGGTTTTTAACTCAAGGTACTATTCTAGATCTGTTTTCATATGTTTTAATTGTTAGTTTACATTAGATCTAGCCATGAAAGTCTTGGATATGTTGCATGTTCAATTAGTGAAACCTAGATCCAAGCTATAGGGTTGTATGTGCACATAGGGAAAGTTCTTATGTCCAAACCCATCACTTATTCCAAGAAAAAGAAGGAGTCCTCAATAAGGATTTATTTTGTAACTCGAAGGTTACAACTAAAAGTCCTGTGGAGATCTGAAGCTTTTTAGGATTAGTTGGATATTATCACTGATTTATCCAAGGCTTTTCTTCGATCGCAACTCCATTGGCAGCTCTGACCCACAAAGGAGCTGTCTATACTTGGAATGAGAAGCATAGGAAGCTTTGAGAAGTTAAAGAAGAAGCTGTGTGAAGCACCGATTCTTTCGTTACCTGAAGGAGTTGATGACTTCACAGTTTATAGTGATGCCTCTGGAGTTGAGTTAGGATGTGTTCTGACCCAAAGGGATAAGGTGATAGCGTATGCATCAAGGCAATTGAAAGAGCATGAAAAGAACTTCCCCACTCATAATCTAGAATTGGCAGCGGTAGTATTCTCCTTAAATATACGGAGGCACTATCTTTATGGTACTAAATTCAAACTTTTCACTAATCATGAGAGTCTTCAATATCTCTTTAATCAGAAGGAATTGAACATGAGGCAACGGCACTGGCTAGAGTTACTCAAGGACTACGACTGTTAGATACTTTACCACCCTGGTAAACCAAATGTTGATGCTGATGCTCTCAGTCGGAAGGTGAACCTCGAAAAGAAAAGGCCAAGAGCTTTGAGAATTGAAGTTGTCTCTATAATTGTGGAAAGTATAAAGAAAGCTCAAGAGGAAGCTTTAGAGAAAAATGACCGGAAGGAGGAACGTTTGAGTAAAACATTGGTGTTTGATATAAACGGTCAGGGATTAAAGGTATTCAAAGATAGGATTTGGGTACCTAAGACGGGATGAGTAAGAGATCTTCTGATGGAAGAAGCTTACAAGACCATGTACTCGATTCATCCCGGCAGTACGAAAATGTATAGGGACCTAAAACCCTATTACTAGTGGCCGACGATGAAGCTCGATGTTGCTAAGTATGTGGCCAAGTGTGTAACTTGTGCTAGGGTTAAGGCACAACATCAGAAAATGTATGGGAGTTTAGAACCTTTACTTGTACCCATGGGTAAATGGGAAGATATCATTATGGATTTTGTGACTAAACTACCCAGAACAAGGAACGGTCACGACATGATTTGGGTGGTCGTTGATCGCTTCACTAAGAATGCGCATTTCATAGCCGTTAACAAGAAATGGTTTATGGATAAACTTGAAAAATTCTTATGTCAAGGAAATTTTGAGGTTACACGGTGTTCCGTTAATGATTGTATCCGATCGTGACAATCGTTTTACCTCAAGGTGTTGGAGGAGTCTGTAAGAGGAATTGGGTACCAAGTTGTGTTTGGATACAGCTTACCATCCGCAAACCGATGGTCAGAGCGAATAAACGATTCAAACATTGAAGGATATGCTGAGAGCATGTACCTTGGAATTCCAAGGTAACTGGGATGAACATTTACCTTTAGTAGAATTTTTCTAGGGTAATAGTTTCCACTCAAGCATCAAGATGACAACTTATCACGCTTTGTATGGGGAAAAGTGTTGAATGCCGTCATGTTCGCTGGAAGCTGAGGAAAAGCAGTTTATGGGACTTGAAATAGTCCATTAGACTGCTGAAAAGTTGTAAGTGATTAGGGAAAGGATGTTAGCTGCTCATAAGAGATATGCTGAAAAGAGAAGACAACCGATATCATTCACAGTTGGAGATTCGGTTTTACTCAAAGTCTTGTCATGGAAGGGACTCATAAGGTTCGGTAGAAGGGGAAAGTTGAGTCCAAGGTTTATTGGACCATTTAAAAGTTCTTCAGAGGATCGGAAATCAAGCATACAAGCTAGAATTACCGGAAGAACTAGAGGGTATTAACAATACCTTTCATGTGTGTTATTTGAGGTAGTTTACGGGTGGTGTGCCCGACATAATTCCCATTTCTGAATTAAGATTGGATGAGAGCAAGAGGTTAATTGGAGAACCTGAGGCAATCGTTAACCGTAAGACTAAGAAGTTGTAACGTAAGATAGTCGATTTAGTGCTTATGCATTGGAACATTATAAATGGGCCAAATCCCACCTGGGAAACGAAGAGTGACATGGTGAGTCGCTACCCATACTTGTTTATCGTTGTGTGATTCTGGGGATGGAATCATCCTAAGGGGGAGAGAATTGTAATGCTCGTGTTTCTAGGCTAGGCATTAATATTGACATTATAGTCTAGGTTAACCTTTGTAACTCATTTTGAAGAAATGAAAAGGAATTATGTGTATTATGTGTTTTATGCTTAATTATTAGGGTTTAATTAATTAAGAATAAAAATAAGCATCAAAATTAAAGTGTGAGATAAGCCTGATATCTTTACATAAAGTTGTAGTGGTCGAAACAAGGATTTCGGGGATATACAGAATACCAAAATCCGAGTTATAACGAAGAGGTTATGACCTGTCGAAGTTCTGCGACAAAACCAACACGGTGCCGAATGTCGTAAAAAGTGAGTTTTTGATAAACTACTTTTTAGACTTAGTGATCTAAACGAAAGTCTTAGTATTCGTTAAACCGAGAAGTTCAATAAAAAGAACGCACAAATCTGACTTCGTATGAGGAACTTATGATTTTTCGAAGTTTCAGCTTAGCAATAAACAACTAAAAACTCGAATTTTAGATCGAGCGATTTTTAGCCATCACAAACTAAATGAGAATCGAAGGTCTCATCATTAGTAGCACAACAGTAAAAAGTCTGACGAAAACGGACGTCGGATGAAAAAGTTATGAATTTTTAACGGATTTGCTGTCCCGGTCTGTTAAAAATAATAATAAAAAAATTAAATTCAAAATTAGCCGATGAAGTCTAAATGGAAGTTGTAGAGCATAATTTTAGCTACGCGTGCATATAAAGAACGTCAAAACCGGAGCTCGTATGTGAAAGTTATGGATTTTAGAAATTTTGGCGCGAAAATCGAGAAAATTCGCATAGTCACGAGTTGCCACGTCACCCTCGCTGAAAAAGTGCCACGTGTCCGAAATTTGGATGAGTCATCTGAGCTGCTGAGTCATCCGAAGGGGTCCAGTGAGGATCCGACGCGTGTTGCCTTCCCTCGCGTGAACAGTAGCTGCGTGGCAGATTCTGATTCGACCGAAGGGAGGCCCAATCCGAAGCTCGCAGCTGGACCGAGCCTCACACCGCCTAGCCACCGAACCTCGCATGTGGACCAGTAGACCGCGGTCCTATCAGAGGCTAACACCAAGGCCTTCGCACGTGCAGCCACCTGCAGACCTTCGCCAGCAGACCCCACCACCGGAGCCGACTTCGGACCCCTATAAATACAAGGGTATGCGAGCCTTCTCGGTTACTTTTGGAGTTTTGCCATATTTAGTCCCTTTCTTCATATTTTCTTCATTTTAACATTCCGCAAAGCCCCGGTACCAATTATAAGCCCCTGAATACTCCACGAAGTGCCCGAGAAGCCCGGAAAATTTATTTTTTCGGTTTCGAAGCCCGACCTTTGCAGAGCCCGGTTTCTCAATAAAACTCCCGATTTTATTAGAAACGATTGTTTTAGGAAACGAATTGCTGCCCGATTATCATCAAATCATGTGAGTGTGTAGTCACTTTCATTTTACACATAGATATGAAGTATTTACCTTATAATACGTGCTATGTGTAAGTATATTAATTGTTTATTTGAGGTGACTGTTGAGTTGATGTTTTATACAAGTTTTAAACTGTATAAGTATTTTTATCTACAAATATGTTGGGTAGAACATGGGTAGATAGTGATGTGTGATAAAAATAAAATTGATGAGAGGCCTCGATGAGTTTTGAGATCCAGTCATCTAGCGGAGTTTGGATGACGACCACAGACTTTCTAGATAGTCCAGTGGGAAACATTAGCAGGTCTGCAACCTGTAGGTGTTAATGAACTAAGAGTGTTCATTCGATGTACTCCATCCCCATCATGGTTGTCTTTAGGACATGTATGGCTGAGGAAACCCCTTAGCAGTAGTGTCCATCCCATTGATATTCTTTAGGCTAGGTCCCTTGTGAAAAGTATTTAGGGACGTAAAGTGAGGATAATGGGAACGGGTAATCAGGGTTATTGTTGATTGATGAACTTAGTAAGTTTATTATTATTGTGGGTTGAAAACCCTATATGCTCACCAGGCTCCCTAGCCTGACCCACTCAGCTTTTTATGTTACAGGTAGTGGACCCCGAGCATAGTCGGAGGACGACGAGAGATTTTTGGATTATAGGCCAGTAGTTGTAAATAACTGTTGAAAGGCTTATAATGTCTTGTTTATGCTTTTGATTTGTATCGGAACATGACATCCCGAGGTTTTGATATGAAATGAAACTATACATTTCTTAAAGAAGGTTTTGACAAACTTTTATCATGTTTTGTTTTGGGAACAAATTCCGCAAGATCTTTTAAAAAGACTTCTCTGATTTTATTTTAAAAAAAGCATAAATTAAATCGGTATTTTTTGGCCAAGAAATTAGGGGATGTCACAACATTGAACCCTCGACGTGAGCATCCAAACCTCACGGCATGGGGTGGGTCTGATCAAAAAACTTTTGCTAATGTTCATGCTTATCATCCTCCTTTACCATTTCCATCTAGAGCTAATATTCACCCACTGGAGCAGGAACATTTGGAATTTATGAAGCAGGTAAAGGGTATTCCAGTAAATACTCCTTTCATTGAATCATTGACCCAAGTTCTTAAATATGCAAAGTTTTTACAAGACTTACTCGATACTTGCCAACAATTAAAGAAGAATATCAAGATGATCCTTAGTGAGCAAAGTTCTAAATTGATATTGGGAGAGTTACTAAGGAAAATGAGGGATCCTGGACGCCTCACTCTCCGTGTGAATTTGGAAATGAAATAAAGACTTATGCTTTAGCCGATTTGGGGCGAGCATAAATTTAATGCCTTATTTGTTCTATCAAAAGTTCAATCTTCCAAATTTGAAGGCTACAAGAATGACAATTCACATGGCTAATCGTTCAGTGCCTCATCCTCAGGGCATCGTGGAGGATATTTTGGTAAAAATTAGGAAATTCATGTTTCCATTTGATTTTTTTGTTTTGGATATGAAGGAAGATACCAATGTTCTAATAATTCTTGGTCGCCCTTTACTCAATACTGCTAGAGCCTTGGTAGATATTCGTGAATCAGAACTTACATTGCGATTTGGAGATGAAGAAGTTAAATATGGAATGGAGGATGGATTTTAAAATAATATTGCTCAAGGTGAAGTTTTTAACATAGATGAAGAAAATGAACTTGAGGAGTTATAAAAGCTAATGGAAGAATAAATTCAGTCAATTCAACAAATCAAGCGTACAAAGCCGCGAGCATCCACTCCTACCGTTTTTGAATTTTTTTTTGCATACAAAACTCCAACTTCTTGGGTACGTAATGAGAGTGAAGAAGAATTAATGTCTAGTGATGATAAAGAGGTTACTTCGGAGTTGAAGCCGTTAAATTTAGACAAAAAGGTTGAATCTAAGGAGCCAAAAAGTGAAGACGGGGCAAAACCGAAACTTGTGGTGAACAAAGGCTTAAAACGAAAGTTTGAAGAAGGGGTTGTTAAGGGTAAAAAGAAGAACTATAAAAGAAAGTGGAAGGAGCAGAAGGTGCGATTGATGACTGACACTCCTACAAATCCAACGTGAGGCGGCACGGAGTCTGACTCATGACTCCAACAAAAAGAAGCACTTCTCGGGAGGCAACCCGAGCTCGGTTTGCCATTTTCTTTTCATTTTTGAATTTTGAATTTTAACACTTTTAGTTGAACTTTAGGATATCAATCATCAAGTCATCTAAATTATTTTAGAAATGGAAAAAATCAAGTGTGGCGTTTCTAAAAGTTTAGTGGTAAATTTTTGTTAAAATTTTTATGAAAAAAATGGATTTTTGATGAAAAACCTCAAAAACACGTCGTGGTCCAAAGCCTACTTCGTGTTTAAATGGAATTGGCCTGATATTTGTAGCCCAGACAATATCCACGACGTGATCCTTAAAGCTCACGACGTGAGCTTTACAAAACACGGGACCACACATATAAATAATTCAGAAAACACTTTAACCACTTTTGTTCTTAAACTACGACATGAACTCAACCGTTTGATCCCCCTGCTCGATTTCGGCTGTTTAATCTACTAACTTCCTTCTTGCTTACATAATCCTCACATAAGCTAAGAAATTCATGTTCTAAATTCTTTGTTAGAACGAGTTTATAGATTTAGGGATTAGGGTTTATTGCTCATATCTTAAAAGTTTGCAATTCCCCTGAGTTTGTGTGAAATTCGACATGCATGTTTCTGTTTTGTGCTTAGAATAACTATTAGACAAAACCCTATGTGTTAATTAGACTTATTTTGCATTGAAAATGGTTCGATTATGGAGCACAATACAAACTGACTTAGTACCGACCCAAGATGTATGTTTGTTCCTCATGACGTGGGAACTGGATTACAACGATATTATAATTTTCTGTTAAGATTTAATGGTTATTATGGTTTGGTTTTGTTGTTTAAATCTTTTTGTAGGGATATGGGTCCAAGAAAGAATGCTCAGGAAGTACAAGGAGGTGTTTCCAACTTGTACCCATTTTATGCATTCCCTACTAAGATATCTCGCGAGGTGCATAATCAGTATATTAATAGATTAAGATGGCTGCATAGTCGTGAGTTTTCTATAGTGCCAACGGTAAATTAGAACAAGTTGAGGGAGGTTGGATTACTTGACCAATTGAACCCTTTTCTCACTAAAACATTTATGGGGAATGGGATATCTTTTACATGCAGGGGGTGAATCAATTTATTTGTGATACAAGAGTGGGTTTACAGGGAGTTGTTTGTAGAGTTTTTCTCAACTGTGGTATTTCAAGATAATGTGGAAGACCCAAATTTCCCACAAGCTCTAGTTTTTTGTTTGGGCGGGGTATACCGGGAATGTAGCCTTTGTAAATTCGCATGGAGGCTAGGTTTGTATGAGGCTCATTACACAATGAAACCAATATTTTTTTTTTCATTTTTACGAGTTGTTGTACGGGAATATTCGAGGGGTGTATCCGAGTATGACTTTTGGAGTAACATTGCTGCGGGGAATTTCAACTCGGGTGTTTCTCCCTAAAGTAACATTAAATCCCCTATCCATTACTTCATCCACCATCTCATCACCTTTTCTATTCACCATAAGAAGCATTGGGACAAGGTCCAAAAATTAATTTGTTCTTTTTGTGGATCATCTTGGCACCGAGAATCTATTGCAATATTCCTTAATTTTTGGCAAGGTACTTAGCCGAGCACGCAGTTAGTTCTTGGGCCGGGAGCCCGATAAGTGCTGGTCATTTTGTGACCCGTTTGGCACAATAATCATTCCCGGGATGACTAGGACTCTTACATGCAAAGAGGGGAATGAATTTTATTTGGATTATTTAGAGACAATGTGGGTGGTGGTTAATATAGGTACACATTGGAGTATCCCAAATGATGATCATGAGGATATTGAGCAACCAGAGGAATAACCACGACAGAGGGGAAGGCACAATGTTAGAGCACGGGGAGAAGAAATTCATCCACAACAACATTTTCCATCGTTTGAAGGTGAAGTACCAAACGACTCATTTCAAGTTCGAGGAGGTGTAAACTACCACAACCAAGCTATCGATGTTTTGTTTATGCATTTACATGTGGAGCGGCCGCCAACAATGCCACCTCAATATCCTTACATTCTGACTTGGAAGGAGTTATGGATTCCACGAAGAGATGGGGCTGGAGCATGAGAAACACACAGCGAGGAGGAAGATGATTGATATTTATCCTTTTATTTTTAGTTTTTGTTATTTTTAGTCTTGTTTATGCTTGGTGTGTTTGATTTTGTTTTTGTTTGGTTTGGTTGTGTAACAGGACTTGGTGATTGTTATGTTTCTTCCTTCCACACTTTTGGTTGTTTGATGACAGAAAATTATGAAAGAAAATGGGAAGAGATAGAGAATTAGAGATACGATAGTTTACGAGTTAAACCGTATTGTTTAGAGTTGAGAGTCGAGACCCATTATTTTTAATAAGTGTGGGGTTGATCATGAGAGAGACAAGATGAGAGATGAGGAAGGAGTCAAGAAATTATAGAGTTTTAGAAGTGTCTTAATCAATTAAGACATTCGGTTGAATGTCACTTGAAAGAGGAAGATTTTATAACAATGCAATCTAGACGTACCAGTTCTCACGACGTGAGAGTCCATAACTCATGTCGTAAGCACGTTATTAGCAGTATTCCGCAACAAAGTTTACACGACACCATGTCGTGGGTTTAATACCCCACGTCGTGAGACACATATTTCTACAATTTGGAAGTCTTTTATTCCATATTTATTTCATGGTTCACCATTATCATAACCGGGGATATCATGAACCTGGTTATGACTTTTTCTCTTAACCATAAAATGTGGCATATGCTTTCCCACATTGAAGAATTATTATTTGAATATTTTCCTATAGTAAATGAAGATTCAAGTCTCGGATTCACATTTAATCAGCACATTGACATATCTTATTTGTTGAAGATCCAAGTTCCATTCTCCATAATTGATGTCCATATTCGAGATGTTCGAAGTTATCCACACGTTCGAATTCGATCTCGCCACTACTATTCCAAGGGAGTTTGTTCCTTTTTCTCCGTTTTCTTGTTTTTAAATTATTCCATGCATACAATGAGGACATTGTATGTAATAAGTACATGGTAGGGGGTCGAAAAAGAAATTCCTAGAAAGTTTTTTTAAAAAAATTCTAATAGATTTGAAATAATAATCTAAAAATTGAATCTAGTGATAATATGAAAACTTAAGTTGCTAATGTTATGTGGGATGATCCAATGCGAGCTTAAATGTTTAACTGAGCGAACACTTGTTATAGTATATTTGTGGTTTCCCAAGTTTAATTAAAAAGTCATGATATATGAAAGGTAATCGGGTAGTTTATATGACATAATACGTTTTGCAGCCTAAACCTAAAATCTATCCAGGAGAGCTTATGTAGTCATTGCACTTAGACTAATACCTCTAACCAATAATGGTTGAAGTTAAGCTCCCTTGCTTAAGCATGTAGGATTTGAGCGAAAAAAAGTGAGTTATATATAAAAAAAGAGAGAGAAATTACCAAAAAGTTGTTGTAAGAATTTTGGAGATATCAAAGTATGAAAATTATGAAGATTAAAATTTTGAAGATACAAAAAGTTGAAGATACCAAAAATAAAACAAAAAGGTGGTGAACTCAAAGAAATCAAAAAGCAAATATCAAAGTAGTGAAGAATTCCAAGAGCTCCATTGTGGTATCACAGTTGTAATTTTTCTAGATTATGTATGGGTAGCTTAACCAAAAATACCTTTAGGTTAAGAAAGATTTCTGAGGATGGATTCAGAGGGTTGCAAAAATGAGTTTCATATAAACTAAGGGGTGAAGGTTCATAAGGATTGTGAGTATTTAGGATTGAGAAGTTTCTAAGAACCTTAGACACAAATATACACATTGAGGTCTTGGTATAATGGCTGAGTTCAAAATAGATTGTATTATTTGATATTGATGATAAAAGTTGGACTTAAAAAATTAGTTTTGCTTGGGGGCAAGCATAAGATAAGTGTGGGTATTTTGATAGTGTCATAGTTATACACATTTCTAGGTAGTATTTTAACATATTTTAATTTATAATTTGGTTAATTTCATAGATATTTGGTACTTATAATGTCTAAATTGTATTTGGCATCCAAAAGTGGACATTCTTGAAGAAAAAGATTGAAACCGACAAAAGCTGGATACTAGGAGGACTGGAGCTGAAAAAGATACAAAAATGATGTTTCTGGAGAGCTTGACACCTCGTCAGTATTTTGACCATAACTCATGACTCGTAACTCCGATTTACGAGATTCGAAATGATCTAAAAACTAGACAAAATTTTGGACGACTTTCATTTTTGTGCCAAATTCTAGTTCCCACTTCTCACAATGTGAAGAGTAAAATCTCACGACGTGAGATTGATTTTTCAAGAAGATAGCGACGCGAAATGTAGTTTCCTTGCCGAACACGAGTTCTAATGAGATCACGACATGAGAACTTAATTCTCACGACGTGAAACGCGATTTTTGGAAATTATATATATATATATATATATATATATATATATATCCCTTTGCTCATTCAACTTAGGGGGTTAGCTTAGACATATTCTAGAGAGATATTCGAATTTGCAGGTTAGAAACCTACAAAAAACATACTTTGGGAGGAGAGTTTGCTTGAAGATTAAGACTTTGAAGATCAAATCATTAAATTCGGTTTGAATTATTTAGTCATGTTGATTTCTATTGAATTTTTGTGTTTAATTTCAGTTATGAGTAGCTAAATTAGTTTACTTTCGTTTAGCTAGATGAAGCTTTAACTCCATGGCTTAGTTATTTATATTATGGATTTTAATTGTTTGTTATGAGCTTGCGTTTGATTATCTCTACCTAGCATGTTAATATTTGATACTTTGATTGCTTGAATTCAGGTTCTATGTAGCTTAGTGACCATTAAATTACATGAACTTGTTACCAAATAGTTTAGTGACTATTAAATTGGAAGAGCTAGGATCGACCAAATCTTAGATATGTGATAAAAGTAACTAATTTAGTTATGCTGGAGAACATAAATTGTGACCAGAATTGTGTTTATTTGGATCAATCTTACATAGCTTATATACATTTTGTAACTGATTATGTGTTTGCTAATGTATGACGATACATAGTTTTACATGAATTGCTGAAAATATTAGTAAATTTGAACTTGAATTGCTAATTACATAATAACTTGTAACCAACTTTAATAATCCATAATTAGTAACTAACCATAGAGAATAAGTGGATCCAAACTAAACGACAACATTTTTAGTATATTGATTAAAATCGTTAGTTTAGCGTTAAATTTGTCTGAACTTGAAAAATCAGATAAAAACCCCCCCTTTTGACTTTTGCTTGTTTTTAGATTAATCTATTAGTAGTTAGGTTAGTAAATTAAATCTGTTCCTTGAGTTCGATACTCGACTATTAGTGTTGTATTGTTTACGAATAGGTCCACTACCTTTAGTCGAATAGCTAGTTGGATAGGAGGTAAAATTAGGTGTAGTAATATTTCGACATCATATATATATATATATATATATATATATATATATATATATATATACACACACACACACACATACACACACATAGGGTTCGATTCCGTTTATGATTCTTTTTTCGGTGAGGACTCGTGATGACCCCTTAAAAAATTGAAAAAAAATTAAAAAAAATATAAATCATAAAATCGAGCATAGTACTATATTAGAGTGAAGATAATTATAAAAAAAAATTTGGACTCGATATCCAAACACAGAGATGACTAATTGATACAACAATGCTTGTAAATAACATAACACGTGACTTGGCGGCATAGCCAGGCCTTAAGCCTTACAAGACATGGTGATGCCTTGGTGTTTTTCAATGCATGACAAGGCAGGAAAATATTAATATATTTTATAGAGTTAAACTTATTTTATCCTAGTTTATAGGATCCAATTTTTGTATATCACTTTTATCTTGTATTTTAGAATAGTTTGTTGATCATAACCATTATAATTTGTTTAACGCATAACCCACCTAATCAAGGTGATTACAGAAACCTAATATGGTATCATCCTGAAATAACTTCTTGGCTGCTAATCTTCTCTCATATATTTCATCATGAATGGACAATCTTGAAAGAACGAAGACTCTCCTCTTTCCCTCTCCATGATCCTCTATATGCTCCCCATCAAATTATCATCATCTAATTACCTGCTATGAAGCAAACATACGATTCCTCTATTTTCTTATCAAAAGCTCACCGGTTATGTTGATGGATCAATTCCATAGCCTCCATCTACCATTGTTACTGGTGAGACGCCGGCTAAATCCGGCTTATATGTCGTGGGTTGATGTTGATTAAAGAGCCCTTATTTTGCTTTGGTCTTCCTTCTATGAAGAAGTCATGAAATAAGCCTTAGGACATAACACTTCTGATGATGTATGGACTTCCCTTAAAGCCACTTATCAGCATAATTCTATTGAGGGAACCCACACTCTTTGGGGGTATATCCACTGTCCCGGAGTATTCTCGTAAATGCAAGCATATATGTGATCAACTAGCCGCTATTGGTCACCCTCTTAATTAAGATGACAAGTCTCACTAGTCTGTTTTTGGGCTTGGCTCATCTTTTGAAACTTTTTAGACCACTCAACTATTGATCACTCCACGTCCCAATGTTTGTGATCTTGTCTCTCAAGCTGAGAGTCACGAGATGTTCGTCATAGTAGTTAGTGACTCTTCTATTGCTCTGGTGGCTTTCAACACCACCTCCACTTACCGGTCATTTGAAAACACATCCAACTGGGTTCGTGGTAGGTCATCCTCTCGTGGTAGTTCTCATCGAGGAAGAGGTCTTGGTGCTCGGCGAGCTCCTCATTGTCAATTGTTTCGAAAATAAGGACATTATACTACCCAATGTACAGATTTGCACACATTTGCTCGCCGTCTTCTTGATCCTAACCTTTCTTAATCTTTTCAAGCTCAATCTCAAACCTCTTCACCATATTGGTTTGTTGATACAGACGCTTCTTCTCACATTACTCCTACCTCATCAAATCTTAATACTATTGCACGTTACTGTAGTAATGCATCTATAATTTTAGGTAATGGTCATTATGCTTCTATCTCTAATATTGGACAATCTCGTATATCTCCCAATATTTCCTTGCTTGATGTTTTGATGGTTCCCAAACTCACCAAAAGTTCGCTATGTGTTAGTAAACTCATAAAATACAACGAAGTTGATGTTCTATTTTCTAATCCAATGTTTCTTATTCAAAATTGTCACTTCATGGAGACTCTAGCATAAATAAGGCGTAGAAATGGTCTTTATGTTTTAGAGCAAGCTCAACAAGCTTTTTTGGCAAAACTTTTTTCTTGACGTTTACAATCCTCTTTTGAATTTTGGCATAATCGTTTAAGTTATGTTTCGTATGATATTTCTATTTTAAACTAAACTAGTTGCATATCCATTACCTCGGTTTTACCAAACCCAAACATATGCGCTTCATGTCAATTATCTAAGAGTAAACATTTATCTTTTGATCTAAACTTGCAACGCTCCTTACATGTATTTGATATAATTCATTATGATCTATGGGGCCATCGCCTATTCATAGATGGTTTTCGTTACTATGTAATCTTTGTTGACAATTATTCTAGGTTTACATCGTTTTATCCCTTAAAGGCGAAATTTGACTTTCATGGTGCTCTTGAATCATTTGTTGTAGTAGTTCAAACTCAATTCTCATGCAAAATCAAAGTGTTTCAATCTGATGGTGGAACTGAATTCACAAATACTCGTGTTCGATCTTTGTTCACCAAGAATCAAAATCATCATCGTATGTCTTGTCCAGACACACCCCATTAAAACGGTTGAGCTGAATGCAAGCACCGTCATGTTACTGAAACTAGGTTAGAAATGATGTTCAATGCTCATGTTCTTGCCACACTTTGTACACACGCCTTCGGTTCTACTACTAATATTATCAATAGATTACCTACCAAGCTTCTTGACACAATTTTCCTTATGAGCTACTTTTTTCTACTCAGCCAAACTATGGTAATTTTCGTGTATTTGGTTGTTGTGTTTTTCCTTATCTAAGGGATTACTCTCCCCACAACCTTGCTCCTCGAAGTGCTCGGTGTATTTTTGTTGGGTATAGCACTCAATATAAAGGTTATTAATGCCTTGACTTATCCACATGGAGAATCTATATCACTTCACGTGCTCAGTTTGATGAAACGAATTTTCCTTTTTCAGATCATAAATCAACCATTCCATCAACATCTTTTCCCATGTCTTCTTATTGTGAGGATTATCCATTGACATCTTCTACACTGACGCCATCTCCCATGCTCTCATCTAGAACCACAACTGCTGCTAGTCCTCCTAGTGCTTTATTTCCAAATCACGAGCTTAGTTCTTCACCATAATTACATGATATTTCATCTCCTATCCAATTTCCAGTTGGATCTCCTAAACAGACTCATTCAGCATCACCATTACCCACACAATCTCCTCCTCGTCCTGATGCAAGTAACATTTCTTATTCGGCTGCTGGTGGTCACTGTTGGATTAAGTGTCTAAGCCATTAACTAAATTATTATAAACTTATATTATTAGCAAAGTCTTTTGGGGTTTCCCGCAAACCTAGTAAGAGACTGGAATGCTATTCGGAGAGAGAGAGAGAGAGAGAGAGTGAAAAAGAGACTGGGTTATTAATTTATTATATGATTAATAAATTAATTAGAAATCAAAATAAATAATTTATTAATATGTTTTGAGAAAAAGTATATAAACTGGAAATTATTTTGTTTAGTAATAAATTAATTGAAATTAATTTTGGGATTAATTGGAATAATTAAAAGTGGAAGGAATAAATATTACAACGATCAAAAGTTGAGCATTGGACAAATTCATGAACCTCGTAAGGTTGGAAAAAATCTAGGAGGTGTTCTAGATAGTTTCTAGAGCCTTTCTTGGGCTCTAAGGAAACTTAGGGGGAAAGGCAAAGGGATAAGGCTTATCCAAGGAAACTTGCCTTATCCAAGCCTCCTTGATCACTTATATAAACCATTACCTAGCATCATATTTTCAGCACTCTTTCTAAGGATCCCTAGAGCCGAAAATCCTCTCCCATCTCCTCTCTCTACAATAGCCTCCAACTTCTAGTGTTTGGGTGTGAGCCATCAGAGGCACGAGATTTCTGGTGTTGACTTTCTGAAGTTCTACAAAGAAGGAATTTAATTTTATTTACACCAATAAACAAAAAGGTTTTTTTTTTTTTTCTAATAACCCTTCTTAATTTTGAAAATAGCAGTGTATATTAGGGTTTCTTGAACTCAAATTGTTGTTTGCAAGTCATATTGAGAACATAGATCCTTTAGGGTGTATGCAAACTTAGGGCATTTTTTCCGCCTAAAATACGATTTTTGTTATGTTTAAAACCCATCAGTAGTATCAGAGCCATTGTTCTCTGTGATCTTGCACAAATTTGAATAAGATCAAAAACCCTTTTGTGGTCATTTTTTGATTTTGGCAAGGGTTTTAGAAACCCTAGTCTCCTTGTTTTTTTTTTTTTTTTTATGAAATTGGTAGGGTTCTTTAGGGTTTCCTTATTTTGATAATTATTAGTTTTAAATGCCTTAAAATTGGATAATTATAAATTTGGTAAATCCCAAACACTAATTTCGAAATTAGAGGTTATTGGATTAGGATTAAAATTTATTTGATTACATGATTAATAGTAAATATATTGTTTAATCCTTATTGGTTTAATTTAAATAAAATTGATTTTATTAATTTCGAAATTTATAAATTAAGCCTAGTATTTTGATATGTTTTAAAATACACCCTATACTATATGTAAAATTAAATGTTTAATAATAACCATATGTATAAGACTAAGTCAGTCAAATCGCTTGAACGTCTCATTCACAAAGCCATACTATAACGGGAGTTTAAGGAAGCGACGTATAGAATGACCGTCATTAGGTATCTATTCTTACCCATTACTCTCTTGTATGGTGGATGGTCGTTAGCCGAATAGTTTTGACAGGACAAAATATCATTAATAAGTATAATGTTATAAAAGTAACTAAAACATCTTTTATAAAATCTCACTCTTAGTTACTTTAGGAAAATGTGAAAAGTATGCTAATCCATAAAAGTTATACTTTATAGTAGTTAGTGGAGCGCCTGTGGTTAACCGACACACTAATAGTCACTATAAAGAGTAATAATGGGCATCTAGAAAATTATCATTGATTAATGGAGTTTGTGTGGTTAACCAGCACATTAAAATTAAATTATAAATAACATCGAGAGTGCCAAGCATATTTCTATGGTTATTCACATCTAGTTTGTGATCCTTGGTATCCCAGTCACAAATAATAGAGCATAATATGAGATTAAACATGTCATTGATAGATTCAATGAATCTCAAAAGATCTAGGAATTTCAAAGTTCGAAATTGGGGAATTGCTTTTACCCACCTTCATAAATTCGCAATAAGATTTGGACATCCCTCTTATTATTTGTGAATTGTTATTTTGGATCCTAGCATTAATCATTTATTATGGGTTAAAATAATAAGGATAATTTTCATCTAACTAAAACTATTCTTTTTCTCTATAGATGTGTACTCATGTAGATGTTTCTACTCCATCATCTTCTTCCCACCACTTAGGTTTCTCTCTTCTCTCCATTGTGTCCAAAGTAACTTTTGATGGCTCCAACTACAATGATTGGATACACAACATCAGAGTGGATTCTTGATTCAATGGCAAAGAATATGTCCTTGAAGAGAAACTCGTTAAAGTCGATGAAAAAACTACTACTCTTGAACAACTAGCCTCATATAGAAAACACTACGACGATGCAAAAAAAATTGCTTGCATCATGGTCGCTACAATGACTCTAGAATTGCAGAGGTTCTATAAGGACTATTGGCCTTTTGAGATGAACAATGACCTAGTGGAAAAGTACCACAAGAGAGCTCATTAAGAGAAATTTGAAGTGGTGAAAGTCCCTCATGTCTTGAAAGATGAAAAGGGGAGAGTCTGTCTGCAACCACATGCAGAGAATGCAAAGATACATGGAGCGTCTTGTTAAGCTCAATGTGCGCTTTGACGAGGAGTTTGCCATTGACATGGTATTAAACTCCTTGACAAGTTGTTATAGTCATTTTATATTAGATTATCATTTGAACAACATAGAAACCACATTGGCCCAACTCTACAACTTGCTACAGACTGTTGAGTCAGGATGGAAGGGAAGAATTCAACCCCTGCTTCTAATGCTCACCTTCTCGCCATTCAAAAGGATAAAAGTAAGGTTGCTCCCAAAGCTAACTGGAAGAACAAGGCCAATACAGGGTCATCAAGCAATGGGCCAAAGGCAAAACCCAACTTAGATATTCCAGTTGTTAGTGACCCCAAAGAGGCCACTTGTTACTATTACAATGACAAGGGCCATTAAAAGAAGAGTTGCCCCAACTACTTGCAAGACATAAAGGATGGAAAGGTGAATCCATCTTCGGCATGTATATACACTATTTAAACTAATAACTCATCATCTACTCATTCTTGGGTGCTTGATACAGGATGTGGTTTTCACATTTCTCCTGATTTGAAGGGTCTAAAAGAAAGTAAGGAGGTGGAGCATGGGAAGATGAATCCGATCATGGGAAATAGGCAATCTTCTCCTGTTACCAAGATTCGGACTCATCAACTTGTGCTTAGTAGTGATGTTAGGATTAGTTTAATTGATTGTTGCTATTCGTCAGAAATGACATGAAACATTATTTCTTTTCATGCATTGTTTAGACAATGTTTTCTCTATTCTTTTGATGATTTGAAAGGTTTCAATTCTAGTTTATAAAGATAGTATTTTTATATTTGAAGCTTTACCTTGTAATGGTGTGTATGAAAATGTGGCTTGTGTTGATAGCTTAGGCAATAGTGTATTTCACATCGATTCATCTAATGGTTTAGACAAGGCATGCTTGTGGCATTGTCGTCTTGGGCACATTATTTAACCTAAGGCCAAATGATGAATGTGAATCTTGTCTTTTGGGGAAGGTGACAAAATCACCCGTCCCTCGATCTTGTGAAAGAGGTGAGGGTTTGTTGGACCTCATACACACAGATATGTGTGGACCCTTCAAATCCACCACTAGATATGCTAGTAGATTTTATGTAACATTTACAAATGATTATAGTAGATATGGGTATATTCACTTAACCAAACATAAATCAAAAACCTTTGAAAAGTTTAAAAAGTTTAAGCATGAAGTCAAGAATCAATTAGGCAAAAAGATAAAGATGCTATCTTCTGATAAAGGAGATAATTATCTTAGTATCGAGTTCCACGACTACCTCAAGGAATGTGGAATAGTTTCACAATTGAACCCTCCTAGGAAACTACAACTTAATGGTGTGACTGAGAGGCGTAATCGAACCTTTTTGGACATTGTTCGTTCCATGATGAGTCGAGCCACTCTTCCCATTTCCTTTTGGAGGCATGCCTTAGAGACAACTACCCATATCCTCAATCTTGTCCCTACTAAAAAGGTTGCCAAAACACCTCATGAGATGTGGACAGATAAAGTTTCCTTGTTAGCACATATCAAAGTCTAGGGTTGTGAAGATTTCGTTAGACGAGTGACTTATGACAAGTTAGAAGTGAGAAGTGAGAGATGTATTTTCACTGGCTACCCACAAAAGTATTTTGGATATTTATTCTGTAGGCCTAATAAAAACGTGGTCTTTGTAACATGAAGAAGATTCTTTCGTGAGAGAGAGGTCATATGCAAAGAGGACAGTGGGAGCACAGTTGAGCTTGAAGAGATTCAAGAGTCAACCAAGGAAGGAACCTTAGAAGAGACTAGCACTGAACTAGAGGAACAAATTCTAGTTGAGCTAGTTGACAATTCATTACCTCTTCGTCGTTCCAATAGAGTTAACATGCCACCCGAGTTCTATGGTTTCCATATAACTTCAGATGGTTATACGTTTATCAGTGATCAAACACTGATAAATTTGGATGAGCCATCTAACTTCATGGAAGCAATGGCAAACCCTGAGGCAGCTAAATGGAAAGAGACAATGGACAGCGAGATCAAGTCTATGTATGACAACCAAGTTTGGAATTTGGTTGATCAAAAACTTGGTCTAAAGACAATTTGTTACAAATGGATCTTCAAGAAGAAGATCGACATGGATAGAAATGTGAACACATTCAAGGCACGACTAGTTACGAAGGGCTTTACTCAAACCCAAGGGATTGACTATGATGAGACCTTCTCACTAGTGGATAAGATTAAATCTATTAGGATAATGTTCGCCATAGCTGCCTTTCAAGATTATGAAATTTGGCATATGGATGTCAAAACGACTTTCCTTAATGGGAAGTTGGTAGAAGATGTTTACATGAGTCAACCAGAGGCTTTTTTGAATGGAAAGTTTACCAATAGAGTGTGCAAGATTAAGAAATCCATCTATGGATTGAAACAAGCATCTCACAACTAGCATCTTTGCTTCCATGAAAAAGTCAAAGAATTTGGTTTTTCTAGGAGTGAGGATGAGTCTTTCATATATGTTACAGCTAGTGGGAGTATAGTAACTTTTCTAGTGTTGTATGTTGATGACTTACTACTCATGGGAAATGACATTCCAACCTTGCAAGAAGTGAAATCTTTGCTTGGAAAGTGTTTCACTATGAAGTATTTAGGAGAGGTTGCCTATATTCTCGGGATAAGAATTTTGAGAGATAAAAAGAACAGGTTAATTTGAATTAGTCAAAGTACATACTTGGACAAGGTACTAGAATGATTTAGTATGGAAAATTCCAAGAAAGGAGACCTACTTATTCAAAGCAATGCCAAATTAAGTAAGACTCAAAGCCCAAGTACAAATGAAGAGATAGTTGATATGAGTCGAGTCTCTTATGCTTCGGCTGTAGGATCAATCATGTACGATATGATACGTACTCGTCCTGATGTGTCGTTTGCTTTATGCATGGTCAGTCGCTATCAGGGAAATACTGGAAGAGCTCATTAGATAGCAATTAAAAACATTCTCAAGTCTTTGCAAAGAAAAAAGGACATGGTTATAGTCCCTGTTGGTAGTGATACGTTGAGAGTGACTAGGTAAAGTGACGTCAGCTTTGTAATAGATGGAGACAAGTTTTTTTCTCAATCTAGATCGGTATTTACTTTAAATGGAGGAGCATTTACTTGGAAAAATTCCAAGCAAGACACGGTGGCTGATTCTACCTGTGAATCAGAGTACATAGCAGCAAGTGAGGCATCATAGGAAGCAACATGCTTGAAGAACGTCATCGGAGATCTTGAAGTTGTTTTGACCATTCAGGAACTAGTGAAACTTTTCTACATTAATGAAGGAGCGGTTTCTTTAACCAAAGAACCAAGAGATTGTGGCAAATCAAGACATATCGGTAGAAAATACCATTATATCAGACATAGAGTTGAAGAAGGTCATCTTATAGTGAAAAGTGTCTCGTCAGAATATAATCCTTCAGATCCTCTCACAAAGGCTCTAAGTTGGATTAAGCACAAACAACATGCTAGGAGCATTATATTGAGAGATGATATTAGTTTTAATAGTTAGATGATTAGTTTGAAACTGGTAAAAAAATAAATGCAATTGACTTGTGGTGATTAAATAATAGAAATTATTTATGAGTTTGTTTACTACCTTTGTTAATTATTTATTCTTGTATATTGTTTTGCATGTTTTACTTCCCGAATAATTTAATTATTCAAATTCCACAGTCACTCATGCTTTGGGAAGTAAGTAGTGAATTAAGACTGTCATGAATTTGATTGTAGATTGTCTAAAAGCATTAGACATAACAATTGTATTGCTACAACATTCATGATCACTTAGAAAGTGAGATATAAGTATTGGATAAACCCACGCTCAGCGAATTACTTCATGGATCATATCATGAGTAATTCGGAGATGATAATATCTTATATTCTTGGAAAGAAGATATATGAGTTGTAATTTACTAGTCGGTTGTGCATTGGTGTTGCGTAAACGCATCAGTAACATGATGTTATAAAATGTAGTGTCATGTATGATTTGGTGAGTAAAGGATACAAGCATATAGGTCAAAATTTATTCAATCCTTTTTCCCTAACAAGAAAAGCGATATCTTTGGGCCCCTCGATGATTTGGTGTTGGCCTATAGTGGTGGGCCCAGTTAGGACTTGATTGATGTGTTCAATTTGAAGTCTTATGTCGTCGTCATCACAAATTAGGAAATCATGAAACAAAAACTGGACAATGAGATTTATTTTAATTCATGTCTCATGTCTATATGATATCTATTAGAACATAGAAATATTTTATCACTTATCTAAGGACCAATGTCTATTAAAATCTGAATTTGATAGTTGATTCTAAAAGCACAGTTTGCTGTTTAATTTGGAATTTGTAATTTAGTTATAGACTTATCCAAGTGTGAGACTATTGGATAAGGTGTCTAAGCTATTAACTAAATTATTATAAACTTAAATTATTACCAAATTCCTTTTGGGTTTTCCTCAAACCTAGTAAGAGACTGGAATGCTATTTGGAGAGAGGGGTTGATTTATTAATTTGTCATGTGATAATAAATTAATTGGAAATGAAAATAAATAATTTGTTAATATGTTTTGTGAAAAATATATCAATTATAAATTAGATTTTTTAATTATAAATTAATCAAATATTAGTTGGGATTAATTGGAATAATTAAAAGTGGAAGGACTTAAGGTGACAATGTTCAAAATTTGAGCATTGGACAAATTCTAGAACCTCCTAGGCTTGGACGAAATCTAGGAGGTGTTCTAGATAGTTTCTAGAGCCTTTCTTGGGCTCTAAGTAAACTTGGGGGGATAGCAAAGGGATAAGCCTTTGTTGGATTAGATGTCTAAGCCCATAACTATTATTGGTATGTATTCGACCTGACTTGGCATGGTCCATTTGGGTTGCACTTCATTAAAACTACTTTAAACACATAAGTTATGGAATTGAAAAGTTTTGAATAATTCAAAACTTGCCCTCAAGTTTTTAAATTTGTAAAGTTTCCCTCATGAATACTTTAATTCCATGTTAAGCCTTTAGAATTTTAAAAGTTAAAATTCAACCCTTATACTTTATAGTATTATAAGTTCGTAATATATATATATATATATATATATATATATATATATATAGATATAAGGGCAAGTCAGTCATACCGTTAGTAGGCTTCATTAACGAAGTCAGTTTATAAGGGGGGGGGGGTATAAGGTTACTGCCTATAAAATGGTAGTTTAATGGGTGTCCACTCTCACCCACCGCTTCCTTGACTGGTGGAGGGTCGTTAGCCGAACGGGTAGGACAAAGACTAGAATTCTCCCTTCATTAAAAGTATTAAGGATAAATATAAAGTAACTATATCTTTTATAAACTCCTAATCTTAGTTACTTTAGGAAAATGTGAATTTGGTGCTAACCCATGAAATTACATTTTCCACTTTACTTAAGTCGGATAGTGGAGCGTGTATGGTTAACCGACACACTAGCTTGATTTAACAAGGTAGGCAAAGGGTAACTTAATGTTTGTCATAGTATCGATGGAGCGCGTGTGGTTAATTGGCACATCGATTGATAGGTAATTATTAAGGGTACCAAGTTGTAACACCTGTGTTTCTGGGCTAAACATTAATGTTGATGTAATAGTCTAGGTTATCATTTGTAACTCATTTTGAAATAATAAAGATGTATTATTTGAGTATTATGTGTTTTGTGCCTAATTATGTGACTTAAATTAATTAAGGATAAAAATAAACGTCAAAATCAAATGTTAGATAAACCCGATATCTATGAAGGATGTGGTAGTGGTCGTGACAAGGTTTCCGAATATATAAAGAATGCTAAAATCCGAGTTATAACGAAGAATTTATGACCTGTCGAAGTTTCCTCGACAAAACCAGCACGACACTGAATGACGTAAAATATGAATTTAGGATATAGCGATATCTAGCCTTAGTGATCTAAACGAAAGTCGTAGAATAAGTTAAACCGAGAGAGTGCATAAGAAGAACGTCAAAATCTGACTTCGTATGAGGAAGTTATGGATTTTCAATGTTTCGACTTAACGATATGCATCCCAAAGTTCGAATATGAGATCGAGTGATTTCTAGCCGAAACAATCTAAACGAGAATCGAAGATCTCATCGATAGTAACCAAATGGTGAAAAGATAGATGAAAACAGATGTCAAATGAAGAATATATGAGTTTCAAATGGAGTTTTCCTGTCCCGGCCTACTAAAAATTATATAATAAAAGTTAAATTCAAAATTAGCCGACGGAGTCTGAACGAGAGTTGTAGAGTATAATCTCACCTACGCGTCCATACAAAGAACGTCGAAAACAGAGCTCGTATGCGAGAAATATGAATTTCTGAAGTTTGGAACACAAACTTCGAGGCTATGTCAGAGCTCACGAGGTGAGCACAGTGCTCACGACGTGAGCACATACTGAACACCCTCCAGAGCAAGTGGACGAATGACGAAAACACAGTGAACAACTGAGCTCATGACGTGAGCACTTTAATCTCACGACATGAGTACATAAAATGGCCATATAAATAGAAGTTGAAGGCAAACCAAGTTTCGTTACTCAATTCCTTTCCTCTCTCCCGTATTACATCGTTTTACGTGCAATTTATACCCCCAAAGCCCCGGTATCATCCCAAGACCCAAAGAGAGTCCCGAAGCTCCGAAGATCCCAAGAAGAAAAGAGTTTCTAAGCCGAAGCTCTGCCCACAAGAAGCCAGGTGTGTGAAGAGATCACAGTTTCACCGAAGAATACTACTCTCAGAGCCGTAGTGCTGTCCGATTTAATACAAGTATCGTGTGAATGTATTAGGTATATGTTTCATGTAAGTGTATATTCCTTTTCTTCTAACACATAGATATGAAGTATTCTCTACAAAATACGTGTTATGTGTTTGTATATTATTTGCTTATTTGAAATAATTATTGAATGAATGATTTGTACAGGTTTTAAGCTATACATAAATGTATATATTTTTATCGACTAATATCTTTGGTAGAACATGGGTAGACAGTTTTTGTGTGATGAAATAAAATGATGAGAGGCCTCAATGTGATTGTGATCTAGTAGTCCAGCAGAATATGGATGACGACTACGAACTTTTCTAGACAGTTCAGTGGAACGCTAGCAGACACATAACCTATAGGTGTAGTGAACTTGGGTGTTCATTTGCTTTATTCTATCCCCCTCATGGTTGCCTTAGGACATTCATTGTTGAGGAAACCCCTCTGCAGTAGTGTCCGTCCCAATGAAAATCCTAGATTAGGTCCCTTGTAATAGTTGATGTCATAGGGACGTAAACTGAGGATAACAGGAATGGGTAATCGGGTTATTGATGGTTGGGGAAATTAAATATAATTATTTATTGTGGGTTGAAAACCCTATATGCTCACCAGGCTCCCAAGCTTGACTCACTCAGTTTCTTTGTATTTCAGGTATTGGCGCGAGAGCATAAGTTGGGGAACTTGTGAAGATGTTTTTGTTTATAGACCAGTAGTTGTATATAACTATGCAAGGTCTATGTCTTATTTTTTATGCTTTTGTGTCTGTATCAGAACATGACATCCTGAGTTTTGATATATAATGAAAATACATTTCTTTAAGAAATTCTTTGATAAATCTTATTTTATCATGTAATGTTTTGGGGACAAATTCTGCAACTCTTTTAAATCAATGGATTTACTCTGAAATTATTTTAAAAGCATAAATGAAACTGGTCTTTTCTAGCCGTGATTTTGGGATGTCACACAAGTATATTTACATGGTTATTCACACCTTGTTTTTTGATCCTCGGCATCCCAGTCACAAAAACTAAGAGGGCACATTAGAGATTGAAACATGCCTTTGAAAAGTTCAATGAATCTCAAAAGATCTAGGAGTTTCAAATCCAATTAAAACCTAATAAATTATTTCATTTTTCATGGTGGAAATTGGTGAATCGTCATTCACCTACCTTCAAATATTCTATAGCTTGGATTATGGGATCCCTCTTCCAAGTTATAAAATATTGTGTTGGGTCCTAGCCTTAATATTTCATATTAGGTGTTATATTAAGGACATTAAATCAACTATCTTGAATATCTCCGAAAATATGTATGGTTCAGACATCTATGATCTTCCCAAAAACTATTGGAAGAAGTTTTCCTAATGAAGATGATGTCCCAAAAATCATTCTTCACTCCCTCCACCTCCTCCAATCATACTCCCTAACCCACAAGTTCGAGGTCACTTAATCCTTATTACCAAGCAAGGTCTATGTGTGTTCACATCTTGGAGATGAAGTCACATATTGACAAGCCGGGAGAGTTGGGTGTCATAGTCATGAGGAAGTTGGATGTTGAATTATCACTTCCTAAGTCACATAGTGAGTTCTTTATGGACTACTATGTAAAATACTATGACATGACCCTTAATGATCTTATCTATTTGCTTGGTGTTGCCGAATCAGCAATGATTTGGAGCACTGGTAGAGCAAATTTGATTAAGACGATCAACTTTCCAGACTTCAATGGACATTGACTATTGGTAACATTGGATATCCAGAAAAGCTTTCTCTTCCCAATGGAAAAGGGATCGACCATAGTCAACTCGGTTGACTAAATGGTAAAGAGAAAGGAATGTCTGAGATAGTCCAGTGCACCATTCCCTAAGGGTCCATATGTTTCTGTTTCCAAAGGAAGGGGCATTGGTTGCGAAGCTGCCTTAACTACCTGAAAGATCTGAGAGAAGGTCTAGTCAAAAAGCTTGACTATGCTTCAGGTAAGTCCACTATCTAACTCTCTTAAGTTCCTATTTGAAGATTCTTAATACATTTTTTCATGTATGGCAGGATCATGCAAAGGGAAGGGAACTTAGAGAAAGAGTATGCTGAATCTGATCGCAAAGATGGATTTCAAATGCATGGTTTGAAGATCGGATTCTTGACCTACTACTTAAAGAGTTATGATAGATTGCTAGGAAGTATGTAATAGCATAGTTTCCATTTAACGTTGCATTGTAAGGAAAGTTTTTCCGCATTTGATAAATAAATAAAATTTTTGTTTTATTTTATTTTATCTCCTTGCAATGGCATTTATGGAAAACTGATGTTTATATGTTTCTAGCAATAATGGAAATACGATTTTGATTCTTTCATTTGTGGTAGTGCCTAAATTTACCAAATAAGGAAAGATTTTCATTACCCAAGTTTTCAGTTGGATAAAAACTTGGAATCATACAAGTTGTATAGTATGATGAATGAGAATTTTCATCTTTGGAAAATTAAGACTAATTCCTTGATCACATGTATATGTGAGTCAAGTAAAGGATTAAGGGATCGATTACACATTCTTGTGCACTGGTCTAGTCCACCACAAAAGATCTATAAGACTATTCATGATGATTTACTAAAAGAGTAAATATGGTTACACTTACAAGTTTAAGTGTAATTCTAATACATTGGAAAATTGCAGTGTATGGCAGGACATGTCAGAGAAATCAAACTAGGCAGAAAAATAAAAAGTTTCTCAAATCTGAAAAGATGGGATAGTACTTTAGTATCATGTTTGTGATCATCTTAATGATTTAGAAATCATATCACAATTAGTCCTCTAAGGATATCTTAGTACGTTCTTATGACTAAGAAAAGGAATCTTGAATTGTTGAAATAGTTAAATCAAGAAGAGGAGTCATACTTCGTTCCAAAACAATTCTTAGATTCATACTCCAAGATTGTAACTTGAGTGACATATCTTAAAGAAAGGTTTATAACACTTGTCAAATGTAAGAGTAAAACGTGACCTACTCTTGTACGTTTGAAATTGGTAAGTTGTGATGTTTTGGATAAAACAAAGACCAACTAAGGCCAATTGTCTGAAGTGTTTGTCTTGATAAACAATGTGCACTATCTCTTGAATATTTGGCAAGAGAGTCTTATATGTTAAGAGGACAGTGTGAGTCTAAAAAGAGCCTGAAAGAAGTTCAAGATCTAATCAAGAGTAAAAAAACCTGTAGTTTATCACTAGCACACGACATGAGGTTTATAACCTATCGTGTTGACATATTTCTATTTTTGTGCCCATTCTAGTGAAAGTTGGCTTTGCATATGAATTCTGAGAGTTCTCAATTGGTTGCATAACAACTTGGAAGCAATGGCAGGCCCTTGTGCTTCCAGGTGGCAGGAAGTTAAGACTACACAAGTTCAATCCATATGAGTTTGGATTTGTCATTAACTATGTCTTGTGATTATGGTTTTGACAAATTCACATGGATAGGAACACATACACCATAAAATCTAAGTGTCATAAGGTTTCTCTCCAATTCATAAAAATGATGGTGAGGAAACGCTTTCACTAAGTAGATTATAGGCAGATAGCAATTGTGATATTTGCATTCTCAAAGTCGTTAGTGGAACGTGTGTGGTTAACCGGCACACTAACATGGACTTGTGAGGAATGGCAAAGGTCTAAACAATTGATACTATGATTACGACATCCCTTTTCATAGTTCTAAAACTGTTTAGACACACATGTGTGCTATCTAAGGAAAGGTGTATGATTTTGATAAAGTTTTATCAAAGCATTTCATATCAGAAGTCTGAACTTTGTTAAAAAAGTCAATAAAGTATTGATTTCTAGAAGTCCAACTGATTCATGAGTACATCTCAAAGCTAGTGGGAGCATATGTGTTATGAAAATAATCATCATGTTAGTGGGAGCATGATAATTATGCTAAGTGTTGCAAGTTAGCAATAATAATTATTGAAAACAAAAGTTTCAATTGGGAAACAGTTGTTTTCCTATAATTAAGGGAGAGGAAATTATACTTCATTTCAATTCTAAAAGCTTAGATTGATGTTTTAATCATCTTTAGTCAAGGATATATATATATATATATATATATATATATATATATATATATGTATGTATGTATATATATATATATATATATGTATGTATGTATGTATATATATATGTATATATATATATATATACATATATATATATATATATATATATATATATATATATATATATATATAAATTTTATGTTGGAATGGCTCAACATAAGGAAATTCTATATATGGGACCTTTATTTGCGTTCTAAAATTCGATTATGATTACAACATCCTTTTCATAATCTGAATTATGAGAACTTGGAAAATAGAAATAGAAACATTATAGCAAAAGACTGGTCTAGTATCATGTCTTTATGTGAGACATCATGAATCTGTACCATATGATCCGGATATAGGATCGATTGCATGTGCTATAATATTCATCCTTTCTAAATTTTCCAAATGCTCGGTGCATTAACAAGGGAAAAAGTCTAGAATTGGATATGACTAAAATGATTAAGCAATTGTCGAGGACAATCTAAAGTTTACCAAAGATTTGTTGCTTAGGGACAGTTGGAAGTATAGTGTTAATTTTGGAAGGATCATATTGACATATTCTGGAAAGAGGCAACTATGGGCCAGAAGTAATAGTAAAAATGAGAATATGGAAATATTCTGTAGGAATGATCTCCATTGGAATACTCTATAATGTCTGTTGACAAGTCTTTGTGACTTTGTGCATAGCCATTACAAGAGTATCAATGCATTTAAGTATAGAATCTAATAGATTTAGGTAAATGGAAGGAATTTGGAATTCTTGCATTTGCGGTAAGGATTTGGGGTTATGAAATGAGATTCATTGGAATTATGTTCAATCGATCTATTTCACAAAGTAAAAATCATAGACTAACTTAGTGTGCATACTTGGTGTATGGCATAACTAATGGTTGGAAAAACATAGTATGCATACTTGGTGTATGGCATGACTAGTGTTTAGAAAAAACATAGTGTACATGCTTGGAGCATGGGACAACTATTGTTTTTAATTCAAGTATAAAGTTGATAGTATGAAACAATATGCAATGAATGATGGGTAATCAATATGGTGATATATAAACGGTGTTTTATTTATATTCATAAGTTTTGAGACCATATTGGATTCGATTATTCATGTGTTTCACTCAGAATAACTAGGTCATTCTTCCTGAATGACTAAGTTATTCAAACCATCCACATTCGGTCATATGTTGGAAGTAGATATGAATCAAGACTGTCATGAAGTTGGTTTGTAGATCTCCAAGGTAGTGGACATAGTAAGGGTTGCAGCAACATTCATGAGTGCTCATAAATTCTGAGTATTGGATTCAACCCACGTTCATTTGACTCACTTCATGGATTTTATCACGAGTGATTATGAGAATATGATATCTTATCATACATACTTATAAAGCTAGCATTTTTCCTAAAAGCTCATGCATTTGAAACCCCTATAAAAATTTGCAAACACCTCATGCATTTGAAACCTCCTATTTTAAAGAATATCACTCAAAAGTCTCTTAATAATGATTAACAATTTAAAGGTTTTATAACTTATATAATATATTTAATAAACAATTAATAGATACTCTACTATAAATAGGTCAATCTTTTTCAGTAGACACACAAATATAAATCACATACAAAATTCACAAAGAAAACAACTTTAAGTTTTTTGTGTTGGTTTGAGGGATTTGAACAATTTTTCAAGTCATGTTATTATGTTGAAGTTTTTAATTTGTAAGTTCGATATATACCAATTCTTTTTGGTATTTTCTTGATTTAAGTATTCTTTTAAGAATATCATTGTATGTTGTGGTTGAAATTTTAATGTAAATTAGATTAGATTCATGTTATCGATCATATGTTATGGAAGGTGAAATATATAATATTTAATTAACTATTGTATACATGTTTGTATGTTCATGTTGCTTCAAAATAATAATTAATTAAAAATCAAGGATATGTCATATTATCCATATTATCCATGTGTAACACCGTAAATTTGAAAACCATTTTTCGCAATTTATAAAAAAAAAACATAATTCATTTATTATTCATAAAAACATCATTGTTTGAAATTCAAGTTCATAGCATATAACAATCCCAAGATCTCATAGCATAAAAATCCCGTGTGTGTACTGATCAGGCCGGCGCCTTCCCGCGATCCTCACTAGTATTCTTTAAACCTAGAGATATGACTTATTTCCTATGAGTTGGTTATGCATTGATTTTATGAAAATGCATTGGTAACTCGATGTTATAAAATGTGCCTTTGTGTATGATTTAACAAGTAGTAGAACAAGCATATGAGTCGAAGTTTATCCATTACTTTTACCCTTGAAGGGATAAAAAACGATATATGTGGGCCCCTCGATGATTTAGTGATGACACCCCGAAGTGCTTGGCCAAGCCAGGACTGATTTGATTTGTTAAATTAGTCGGTCGTCATAAATCGGAAATTAGGAAACAACAAATGGACAAAGAGAATGATTATAATCCATGTCTCAGTCCATATGATATCTAGAATGGAGGAATATGTGATCCCTTATCTAATGGACGCGTCATTGATTTATTCAGAGTTCGACGACAGCGGCTTTAAGAGCTACGATTGTTAGTCGGGTTTTGGAGTCATACGCAATAATAGTTTTAGACTTATCCAAGTGGGAGACTGTTGGATTAGATGTCTAAGTCCACAACTATTATTGGTATGTATTCAACCCGACTTGGCATGGTCCATTTGGGTTGCACTTCACCGGAACAATTGGATAGACAAAATGAGGAAAAAAAGGATACTAGTGATTTATATTAATATATTATAAGTTCTAATATATTAATATGATACCATATTATTTAATTAGTAGTGATCAAAAATTAATTTAGAAATCTTGTGATTAAAAGGAACTAACTAAATATGGACTCTTAGATATATATATATATATATATATATATATATATATATATATATATATATATATATGTGTGTGTGTGTGTGTGTGTGTGTGTGTGTATGGACCAAGTTGTGGTGGACAATGTTCATTTAGGTTGGTTAAGCTTTCATGGATAGTCCATGGAGTGTTTAACCCATGGATCTTATGGAAATCAAAGGTCATGGGTATTATGGTTTACATGAATGTACCCCTAATCCTCCAAACTATATAAAGAGGTCCTTGGTTCAAGAAATTTGCACTAGTGCATAGAAATGAGGACAATGCCGATTTCATAAGTGGAGCCTAAGTATCCTTATTCTCTAGTTATTCCAAGTTAATTTTGGTGATTTGTGATTCCGCTTGAGGCTTCCACACTATTAGGGCTAAGCTCTTAAAGTTCAAGACTTCAAGCTTCATCAAAAGGTATGTCTTATAACTTGTCTATATTACCCTAGTATCAAAGATTGTATGCTAGTTAGGGTAATACCTTGGAAACTTCAAGTTTACATGTATAATAGAGAAAACATAGATCCAAGTTATTTAGGGTTGCATGTACACCTTAGGAGTGTTAGAATGCTCAAAAGCCTTCAAGCTTATCCAAGGAAACTTGCCTTAACCAGGCTTCCTTGATCACCTATGTAAACCTTTGCCTAGCATCATATTTTCGGCACTCTTTCTAAGGATCCCTAGTGACAAAAATCCTCTCCTTTCTCCTCTCTCTTCAATAGCCTCCAACTTCTAGTGTTTGGGTGTGAGCCATCAGAGGCACGTGATTTCTAGTGTTGGCTTTCTGAAGTTCTACAAAGAAGGAATTTAAGTTTATTTACAACAATAAACAAACAGGTAGGTTTTTCTAATAATCCTTCTAAATTTCGAAAATAGTAATGTACATTAGGGTTTATTAAATTCAAATTGTTGTTTGAAAATCATAACGAGAACGTAGATCCTTTAGGGTGTATGTAAACTTAGGGTTTTATTTTTCCACCTAAAATATGATTTTTGTTAAATTAAAAACCCATCAGTCACCCCATGGCGACTCAATCTAAAGATGGTATTTTTAAACCACGTCATTTTGCTGATTTGTCTGATGTTACATCATTACATTTTCACTTTTCCTTATTTACTTCTAAGGAACCTAAAGGGTTTAAATCGGCACTAAAGGATCCAAAGTTGTTTGCTGCCATGTGTCATGAGATGATTACATTACAACTTAATTCAACCTATCTTGTGCCTAGACCACCTCGATCTAACATTTTTTGTCCTAAGTGGGTCTTTAGAACTAAATTTCATGCTGATGGTTCTTTTGGGAAGTTTAAATCTCGTGTTGTTGCTCAAGGATACACTCAAGTAGTAAGGCTCGATTATTTTGCTACCTTTAGTCCTGTTGTCAAGGCATTTACTGTACACATCATTGTTTCACTAGATATATTACACAAGTGGCCTTTACATCAACTTGATGTTAAAAATACATATTTAAATGGTCATCTTTCTGACACTACCTATATAGAGCAACCACCATGGCTTGGTGATTCTTGATTTCCAAATCATGTTTGTCGGTTAAAGAAAGCTCTATATGGGCTTAAGCAAACACCACGAGCATGGTTTCAATTACTCAACTCTTTTCTATTAAGCGTCGGGTTTTCATGTAGTAGAGTTAATACGTCTTTGTTTGTTTTTAAAAAGAATTATATCCTTTTTATCTATTGGTGTACGTGGATGACATCCTTCTTACTGGAAGTGATCATTTTGTTATTTGAAAACTCATTACTCGACTAAATAAAGAATTTCTCATCTGTTGGACGATTGAATTAATTTCTTCGTCTTGAAGTTTCCTATCATAAAAATGGCATATTTCGAAGTCAGTCTAAGTATGCTCATGACATCCTTGCTCGAACTCACTTGTTAAATGCCAAACCAGTCTCCACGCCTCTATCTACCTCTATTTCTTTCACCAATCAAGGCACTCCTTTTCAGATCCTACAAAGTACCGGTCTCTTGTCGGGGCTCTCCAATATCTAACTATTACTCGACCTGATCTTTCATAAGCGGTTAATTAGGTCAGCCAGTTCCTACATGCTATAATGGGGGATCACTTTCATGTTGTCAAACTTATTATGTGTTATGTTAAAGGCACCATTTCTTATGGTCTTTCCTTTACTCATACCTCTTCTACGACTATTTTGGGATACTTCATTGCAGATTCGGCTCAATGTATTGAGACTAGGCGCTCTACGTATGGCTACTCCATTTTTCTAGGTGAAAATTTATTTTCTTGGAGTGCTAAGAAACAACCAATGGTTTATCGTTCCAACTGTGAGTCTGAATATCGGGCATTAGCTAACACTGCCTCTGAAATTATATGGATTACTTATCTCCTGTATGAGTTTTATGTTCTCTCATATGGCCGTCCTATTATTTTATGTGACAATCACAATGCTCTGTTCTTTAGCCAAAACCCAATTTCTTATAAACGAACTAAGCACATTGACATTGATTATCATTTTGTTCAAGAACTAGTGTTATTTGGGAAGCTTCACACTCATTATGTCTCTACTCATCATCAGCTTGCCGACATCGTCACCAAGAGTCTTCCTCAACCACTATTTGAAGAAATTTGTACCAAGCTTTGAGTTGTGCTTCCCCCTCCTTCACTTGCGGGGGGGGGGGGGGGGGTAGTTTATTGGATCTAATTTTATATATCATTGTTTATCATGTATGTTAGAATAGTTTATTGTACCATAACTATTATAAATTGTTTAATGCATAACTCACCTAATCAAAGTGATTATAGAAACCTAATAATATTTTATAATTTTATATATGTATCTACATGTTTTTACTATCATCCAATTATATAAACAAACCATATATTAACAAAATCCTAATGTTTTCACATGTCAATATACATTTAATCTAACATAGTGTCACCCATATACAATCATACTAAAAGTTCACAAAAGTATCATTTTTCCAAAAGTCAGTGAATATTACAAAAACATGTTATATCCTTAGATCAAATCTAAGGAGGAACAAAAACTCCTTTGTGGTGACGAAGGTTCACCCGCGATGACTACGAGCTACTAGCAAAGCATGTCGGAACCTCGGCTCCATAGAAGGCCAAATAAATTGCCCCTTTTCGTGCCTTACCATGTTATTTGGGTGGCAAGCTTTACACAACCACCTAGGTCATTTTCGAGACGTCTGCACTAAAAGTCGTTGAATATTACAAAAGTGTTTCCTCAAATGCCTCGGCGCCATTACACAAATTGACACTGCCATGGCACGTTATTTAGAACTTTGGATACAAGTAGATGGTTTAAGAAACATGTCACCAAAATATTAGCCTAAGACGTAACGTTCGCAAACCGTGTACGTATAGCTACTTGCTAAAATATAATAATTTACCTGTTGAAGAGAAGATGAAATTCGACACAACATAACATCTCGTGAGGATCGAATCCAAAATTAGTTTCTTATATTAGATTGTTTTATGCATCAAACTGCTCACTAGTACATGTTTAGCCATAATTTTGTTATTTGGTTATGACATTGTCTTTGGTAGTTACCTATTTACCAATGGTAGTTTGATTTAATTTAATATATGTAGGAGGAAAAAGGGTTTATTTTGGAGATCGGGATACCCCTTCGATCGTGTGAACACTTTCCAAACTGATATTTCTACCCTATGCATGCGCTGCAAGAAATTCAGCCTATGATAATCCAAGAGGACACTTACGAATCTAGGCACATAAAACGTAAGCCAAATTGCTACAAGGATTTTGTGTTTGTTTGAAGAAAACAAGAGCTAATAGTTTCCGTATATCTCTTCTCAAAGAGAAGAGTTGTTTATATAATAAACCAAATTAGGGTTTCTCTTAGGGTTGCCGTCATGGGTTGCTTCAGAAGCATGTCAGGGAAATCCCGATTTTAATGAGAATTTGAGGTTTCCAAAACTAACAAATTTCGTTAGTTTTACTATAATCACCCTCAAGAGTGTGAATATCCCAGTATAGTCCCATATGTAAAACTCGGAGACCTTTTGGGGCTCTGCCCCTTGGACCCTACAACAACAGTTGCCCCTAGACCCCGCAAAGGGACGCTGCCCCTTTGGAAAACCCAGACCCCCGACTTATCGTCGAAACGACTTCTAATTCGATCTTATACATGTGTGCACTCCGCACAAACTGATATATATATATATATATATATATATATATATATATATATATATATATATATATATATATATATATATATATTATGAAGCCCCTTAGCTCAGATGTTAGTTTCAATTACATAAAATAACATGGTGACAATAATTTCACCAACAATATATTCTTTATTATGATTCATTACTTGTTTTCTTTGGCTATACTCCTGTATTCTTCTTGCTTTTTTGTTTTTGGATATTGATGATGCTTTATGTTTAGTTGACTTTTTTTTCCATCAGCTGTCATTTGGACATCATTTTGAACGATTTTTGCTGTATTTTGGGGTCACTGATTCATTCCTCTATTTATTCATTTAACACTTTATTCAAAGAAAAAAACCTCACTATTACAAACAAAATTCAAAAATAGTAGTTTTCAAAAGATCTATATACTCGATAATAAGGTTGCTTGTTATCGAAGGTTGTTAAGGGACAAAAGTATAGTTTTTAGAAGACATTGGCACCGACTTACTGCTAAATTCATTCAGTTCAATTGTATTTTCTTAGCCACTTTTCCACTAATTCAATACTTACTCCATTCACTAATTCATTTATTCAATGTTATAAAATACAAAAAAAAAAAAAAAAAAAAAAAAAAAAAAAAAAAAAAAAAAAAAGAGTAAACAATGATAGTTTTGGAAATCATGTCGGCATCAATAAAATGTCTGGTTGTTCTCCAATTTATCTTAAGGGATAATTATGTTGTCCTTATAACAACTTTTCTATTGATTCATTGGTGGCATGATCGAACGCACTTTAACTTAATCAATTCAATTAGTCATAATATACTATAATTAATTAATATGAATCACAACATACCACCATAAAAGGCAAAATTCCATTAATCATAGTAGACTACTAGAAAATAAGTTCAAAACCATAGCAAATTACTCAAACGACATTATAATAAAAAAATAAAAGAACAAGTGCAATGTAAAACTCTAATTTTCCTCTTTCACGTACTAGCATTATGATCAACATACTCCGCATCATCCATATTTTTAGGAAAATCTTCAAAAAAATCCTAAAATTTTAGTCAAATTTATGAAAAAAATTCCAAAATAAATTTTATTTGCAGAAAAGCACAGAATACCGGTTAAAACTTTGAAAAAAAAACCCTTTTCGGCCGGTTTCGCAGATTTTACCGGTATTCTGTCCTTTTTCGTTAGTTTGCTCAAAATTTTGGGACTTTTCCAAAAATTACATAATAACCAAAATATTGAGACTTTTTTGAAAATTATCATGAAATTAATGGATATTATTATTAACAAATCATTTTTAAATTACATAATAACCAAAATATTAGTGTTCTAAGTACTCCTCTATTGTTTCCAGACCACACAAACTCTTTATGTTCTTCCTATACATTGTTGTGGGTATGATGGTGAGATGAAGTTAGTTAGCATTCCACTAATGCTGGTGTTCCTCTTATGTTGTTTAACCTAACTACCAACCAACATTCATACCTTACATGTTAACAACCATCGGCTAACACACATCTATAAAATGTGAAAAGTAAACCGTGAATGATAATCTATATGGAAACAAGTGAAGGGTGATTATCTATTTAAATTGTCATTCAAAGTTTACTTTTCACTCTCGATAGATGTCTGTAATTTTATGGTTGTTACCGGGTAATGTTTGGAGGTTAGGTGGTTGTTAGGTTAAAGAACATAATGAAAGATCCAAATGTTCATGTAATGATATTTTCTAATAACACATGATCATATAGCATCACGCCTAATAGCAAGTAGACACTTATTGATTATGTATTAATAAATATTATCAACTCTTGTATTGGTCACGCCTAATAGAATACTTCTCACTATGACACCCACAACGATACATAAGAATAACATAGAGACTTTGAAGTGGTCAACAAACAATTGAGAAGTACATAGTCGACCATTCTATTCCTAGAAATTAGCAACAAATGTATTTCCATTGTTTATAATAAAAAAATATTTTTTATTGAAGGGTCCAGTTAGTGGTTTGGTCTAGGCTTTCAATTGTAATAGTTCTTTTGAGTCTTTATGATGTAATAGTAGGTTATTTTGGTGTTTATGGCTTTGTAGTGTGTTTACGGCCATAAACCCCTTTACGGCCGTAAACCCTGTTTCTGGCCCAAGTCCCCTATAATCAGAGGTTGTGTAGGTCATTATCAGTTGTTGATCCTAGAGAGTTCACGGTCACTGTAAACAAGTTGTACCCGACGTTTTTCAGTTATAAAGCGTGTGCAAGCTTGTTTATATTATACTTCTACTCCAATTCTTGTTCTCTTTGATTGTTTGATTGTTTGATCACTGGTAAGACCCGTTTTCAGAACCTTACAATTGGTATCAGAGCAAAACCGGTGTCAAAGCTGTTGGATTAATGTCTAAGTCCATAACTATATTTGGTATGTACTTGACCCGACCCGTCATGGTCCATTTGGGTTGCACTTCACCGACACAATTTATATGGATAGTCTTTTGAGAATAGTATATTTATGATTCATATTAATATATTATAAGTTCTAATATATTAATATGGAATCATATTATTTAATTAGTATTGATCAAGACTTAATTTAGAATTAATTAAGTGATCAAAATGAACTAATTAAATATGGACTCTTATATATATGGAATGGGCCAAGTTCATTTAGGTTGGGCTAAGCTTTCATGGATAGTCCATGGAGTGTTTAACCCATGGATCATATGAAATGAAAGGTCATGGGTTTAACCCTAGTCTCCATACTATATAAAGATGTCCTTGGTTGGTGAAATTTGCACTAGTGTGGTACACTAAGAAGGGCTAGCCAATTTCACTAGAGAGAACCAAGTATCCATATTCTCTAAAGTCTTCCAAGGTGTTTTGGTGATTTGTGATTCCATTTGACGCTTCCACACTATTGGGGCTAAGCTCTTAAAGCTTGAAGACATCAAGCTACATCAAAAGGTATGTCATCTAACTAGTACTTTGTAGAATAAGAACTTCATAATATGCTAGTTAGGATTAAAGCCTTGGAAAGTTCTTATTTGCATGTATTATAGAGAAAACATAGATCCAAGGTTTATAGGGTTGCATGTACACCATAGGAGTGTTACAATGCTCAAAACCCAACAGTGGTATCAGAGCCTAGACTTGTTTTCTTGTCATACTTGCAAAAGTAGCTGAAAAATCGAGTTTTGATGCTGTTTGCCCAGCAGACTCGCCGAGTCCATGAATGGACTCGCCGAGTCCAAGGAAAAATGCATCCAACTCGCCGAGTTGGTTCGTGCACTCGACGAGTTGGACCCCCAGACAGTATAAATTCGACTTTTTTGGCTGGTTACTTCACACCTTGTTTTGTGATCCTCGGCATCCCATTCACAAAACCTGAAGGGCACACTCGAGATTGAAACATGCCGTTGAACAGTTCAATGAATCTCAAAGATCTAGGAGTTTCAAAACCAATTAAAAACCTATTTATTATTTCGTTTTTCATGGTGGAAATTGGTGAATCGTCATTCACCTACCTTCAAATATTTTATAGCTTGGATTACGGCATCCCTCTTCTAAGTTATAAAATAGTTTGTTGGGTCCTAGCCTTAATATTTCATATTGGGTGTCATATTAAGGACTTAAGATCAACTATCTTGAATATCTCTCAAAAGATGTCTGGTTTAGACATTTATGATCTTCCCAAATCTCTTGAAGCAAGCTCCCCCCCCCCCCCCTCCCCCCCTCCTCCTCCCTCCCCCCTCCCTCCCTCCCTTCCCCCCCCCCCCTCCCCCCCCCTCCCTCCCCCCCCCTCCCCCCCCCTCCCCCCCCTCCCTAGGTTTGATCACATCTTGGAGATGTAGTCAAATATTGACAAGCCGGGAGAGTTGGGTGTCAAAGTCTTGAGAAAGTTGATGGTTCAATCACTTTCTAAGTCACATAGTGAGTTTCTTTGGGACACCAATGAAACAGACTATGACAAGACCCTTAATGATCTTATCTATTTGTTAAGATCAACTTCCTTAAAACTTGATGGATATTGACAATAGTGACACAGGAAATCCCAAAAAGCATTCTCTTCCCAATGGAAAGGGATCGGCCATAGTCAACTCGGATGACCAAATGGTAAAGAGAAAAGCTAAGTCTGTGATAGTCCCGTGTACCATTATCAAAAGGTCCATATGTTTATATTGCCAAAGAAAGGGGCATTGGTTGCGAAGATGCCAAATTTACCTAAGGATGTTGAAGTCAATAAGTTTGACTCTACTTCAGGTAAAGTCCACTATCTAACTCTGTTAAGTTCTATTCTGAGATTCCTGATACATGATGTGACTGGGTCACATGGTGATGTTTTAAGAATCAAATAAAAGTGAAGAAACTTAAAGAAAGAATATGTTGAATCTGATCGCATAGATGGTTTTCTATCGCGTAGTTTGAAGATCGGATTCTTGAGCTACTTCTTAGGAGTTATGAGATATTGCTTAGGAATAGATAACAACAAGTTTTCATATGGATTGTAAGGATAAGTTTTCCGCAAAGTTTTTTAAAATAAAAGGAAAATTTTGATTTTATTTATTTTAAAATATCCTTACAATGGCATCTGTGGAAATTTTTGTTGCTTATAAGATTCCATTAATAGCAAGAGTGGAAATATGAAATTGATTCTTTCATTTGTGGTAATGTCTAAATTTACCAAATAAGGAAAGATTCTCATCATTCAAGTTTCAATTGGACCGGAACTTGGAATCATGCAAGTTGTATAGCATGATGAATGAGAACTTTCAATTATTGGAAAATTAAGACTAATTACTTGTTCACATGGAGGTGTGAGTCAAGTAATGGACTAAGTGATCGAGTACACATTCTTTGGTATCAGAGACTGGTTCCGATCCAGTGACCTGTGGGTTATGGTCCACCACAAAAGGTCGATAAGACTATTCGTCATAGTTTACTAAAGCTCAGTAAATATGATTATACTTACAAGCTTAAGTGTAACTCTGAGACATTGGAAAAGGTTCCAATGTAAGGCAGAGCGAATAAGAAGAATCAACTTTGGCAGAAAGATAAAAGTTTCTCAAATCTGAAAAGATGGGAGAGTACTTTAGTATCAGTTTTGTGATCATCTTAATGGTTAAGAAACCATAGCACAATTATTTCTCTAAGGGAATCTTAGTGCATTCTTATTACTAAGAAGAGGAATCTTGAATTGTTGGAATGGTTAAATCAAGAAGATGAGTCATACTTCGTTCCAATATAAGTCTTATAGTCATACTCCAAGATTGTAACTTGAGTGACATGTCTTAAAGAAGGTTTAAAACACTTGTCAAATGTAAGAGTAAAATTTTTCTTTTCTTGTACATTTGAAATTGGTAAGTTGTGATGTTTTGGATAAAACAAAGACCAACTAAGGCTAATTGTGTGACGTGTTTGTCTTGATTAGAATCCACACTATATCTTGAATATCTGACAAGAAAGTCTTATATGTCAAGAAGACAGTGGGAGTCTTAAAGGTCTTGAAAGTCTCAAGAACTAATCAAGAATAAAACCTGAAGTTCTTCACTAGCACACGACTTGAGGTTTATAAGCTATCGTGTTGACATATTCTGTGCCCATTCCAGTTAAAGTTGGCTTTGCATATGAGTTCTTAGAGTTCTCAATTTGTTTCACTACAAGTTGGAAGCAATGGCAGGCCCTTGAGCTGCCAGGTGGCAAGAAATTAAGATTGAGTTCAGTCCATATGAGTTTGGATTTGTCATTATCCTTGTCTTGTGACTATGGTTTTGATAATTCACATGGATAAGAACACATACACCATTAAATCTAAGTGTCATAAGGGTTTTCTCCGATTCATGAAAATGATGGTGAGGAAACACTTTCACTAAGTAGATTTTAGCTAGATAGCAATTGTGATATTTGCATTCTCAAAGTCGTTAGTGGACCATGTGTGGTTAACCGGCACACTAACCTGGACTTGTGATAAGTGGCAAAAAGGTCTAACCATTATGATTACGGCATCCCTCTTCATAATTGTTTAGATACAAAAGTGTGCTATATAAGGGAAGGTGTATGATTTTGATAAAGTCTTATCAAAACAATGTAGTATCAGAAATCTGAACTTTGGTAAGAAAGTCAATGAAGTATTGATTTCTAGAAGTCCAGCTGATTTCTGAGTACATGTCAAAGCTAGTGGGAGCATAAGTGTTATGCTAATAATCATCGTGTTAGTGGGAGCATGATAATTATGATAAGTATTGCAAGCTAGCAATGTTAATTATAGAAAACAAAAGGTTTCAATTGGGAAAAGTTGTTTTGCTATAATTAAGGGAGAGGAAATTATACTTCATCTCAAATCTATAAGCTTAGATCGTGAGGTTTTAATCATTTAGTCAAGGATATATATGAATTTCATGTTGGAATGGCTCAACATAAGGAAATTTTGTATATGAGTCCATTATTTGCGTTCTAAAATTCGATTATGATTACGTCATCCTTTTTCATACTCTGAATTATGAGAACTTGGAAAATTGAAATGGAAATGTTATAGCAAAATACTGGTTTAGTCTTTATGTGAGACATCATGAATTGTGTCCTATATGCTTCGGATATAGGATCGATTACATGTGCTATATTCATCCATTCTAAAATTTTCCTAATCCCTGGGGCATTAAGAAGTGAAAAGGTTTAGAACTGGATGTGACTAAAAAGGATTAAATAGTTGTCAAGGACAATCTAAGGTTTACCAAAGATTAGGTGCTCAAGGACAGTTGGAAGTATAGTGATAATTCTGGAAGGACCATATTGACATAGTCTGTAAGGACGCAACTCTTGTTCAGAAGTGATAGTCAAAATGGAATCTGGAAATGTTTCAAAGTTAGAATTGTCAAGTCTTTCTGACTTTGTACATCATCATTACAAGAGGATCAATGCATATAAGTTTAGAATCTAACTGATTTCAGTAAATGACATGAATTTGGAATTCTTGTATTTGCAGTAAGGATTTGGGAGTGTGAAAAGAGAATAATTGAAGTTATGTTCATTTGATCTAGTTCACAAAGTAAAGATCATAGACAAACATAGTATGCATACTTGGTGTGTGGCATGACTAGTGTTTAGAAAACATAGTGTACATGCTTGGAGCATGGGACAACTATAGTTTTAAATTCAAGAATAAAGTTGATAGTAGAAACAGAATACAATGAATAATGTGTAATCATATAGTGATAAATAAAAGGTGTTTTATTTATGTTCATAGGTTTTGATACCATATTGGATTCAATTATTCTCGTGTTTCACTTTGCATGTTTTGACTTCCCGAATAAACTGGGTTATTCTTCCGGAATGACTAAGTTATTCAAACCATCCACAGTCGGTCATATGTTGGAAGTAGATATGAATTAAGACTGTCATGGGTTGGCTTGTAGAGGTCTAAGGTGTTGGACAAAGGGCTACAACACTTATGAGTGCCCATAAGTTCTGAGTATTGGATTCAACCCGCGCTCATTGGAATCACTTCATGGATTTTATCACGAGTGATCATGAGACGATAACATCTTATATTCTTCAAACCTAGAGATATGAGTTGTTACTATGAGTTGATAGTACATTGATTGCACGAAAACACATTTGGTAACTTGGTGCTATAAAACGTGTCTTTGTGTATGATTCAACAAGTAGTAGAAAAGGCCGTATGAGTCGAAGTTTATCCATTCCTTTTACCTTCGGGATAAAAGCGATATCTGTGGGCCCCTCGATGATTTGATGATGACAAATGGAAGTGCCCAGCCGGGCCGGGCCAGTACTAATTTGATTTGTTCAATTAGTCAGTCGTCATAAATCGGAAATCAGGAAACAACAAATGGACAGAGAGAATGATTATAATCCATGTCTCAGTCCATATGATATCTAGAATGGAGGAATATATGACCCCTTATCTAATGGAAAAGTTCGTTGACAAGATCAGAGTTCGACAGCGGATTTAAGAGCTACGATTGCCAGTTAGGTTTGAAGTCATACGCAATAATAGTTTTAGACTTATCCAAGTGGGAGACTGTTGGATTAATGTCTAAGTCCATAACTATATTTGGTATGTACTTGACCCGACCCGGCATGGTCCATTTGGGTTGCACTTCACCGACACAATTTATATGGATAGTCTTTTGAGAATAGTATATTTATGATTCATATTAATATATTATAAGTTCTAATATATTAATATGGAATCATATTATTTAATTAGTATTGATCAAGACTTAATTTAGAATTAATTAAGTGATCAAAATGAACTAATTAAATATGGACTCTTATATATATGGAATGGGCCAAGTTCATTTAGGTTGGGCTAAGCTTTCATGGATAGTCCATGGAGTGTTTAACCCATTGATCATATGAAATGAAAGGTCATGGGTTTAACCCTAGTCTCCATACTATATAAAGATGTCCTTGGTTGGTGAAATTGGCACCAGTGTGGTACACTAAGAAGGGCTAGCCAATTTCACTAGAGAGAACCAAGTATCCATATTCTCTAAAGTCTTCCAAGGTGTTTTGGTGATTTGTGATTCCATTTGAGGCTTCCACACTATTGGGGCTAAGCTCTTAAAGCTTGAAGACATCAAGCTACATCAAAAGGTATGTCATCTAACTAGTACTTTGTAGAATAAGAACTTCATAATATGCTAGTTAGGATTAAAGCCTTGGAAAGTTCTTATTTGCATGTATTATAGAGAAAACATATATCCAAGGTTTATAGGGTTTCATGTACACCATAGGAGTGTTAGAATGCTCAAAACCCAATAAAAGCATCATTCAATCAAGTTTTCGGCCTTTTAGACTCGCATTCTTCACTGTTCGAGATTGGATTTGGTACTTTCATTGATAAAGGGGATAGAATTTGCTCTAAATTGGTGTTTTCGTGAGCTTCTGGGAGTTTGCTACCAAGTGATTACGGCTGTAAACCCAGTTTACAGCCGTAAACTCAATAATTTTCTTGGACCGTAAATTTTGTTCTTGGACCGTAAACAGAGCATCTTTAATAATCGAAAACTCATCTTCAAAGACCGTAATTAGTGCATCTTGATTGACCGTAAACTACTGGACCGTAAACTCTTGGACCGAAAATCCGACCGTAAACTCAGTTTACAGCCGTAAACTATCTGACCGGAAACTCATTTTTCACATTCTTCTTATTTTAATTTTTGATTTAAAATTTAATAATCAATGGATTCTCAAAGTCAAACACATCATCATGAACTGGATTCTGTTATGGGCACAACCACACATATTTCAAGACTGTTGTTTGGAGATGGTTTCCTGAATGGAAATACCGGATTGAGAAGTATATTAAAATGAAAGACTTCAAATTTTGGAGAAACATCATCAAGGGTCTTGTTCGAATTAGCACCACCGTTGCAAGACAACTAATTGAAAAAGCAGTTGAGAACTATACAAATGAGGATTTTGAGAAAGTTGAGGAACGGGAAAGGGCTTTGGCCACTCTGACCATGGCTTTATCTCCGGATATAGCTCAAGGTTTCAGAGATTATACTTCAGCTAAATCTTTGTGGGAAGCCTTGATTGAGGTATATGAAGGAAATGAAGACATGAAGGAAAGCCGCCAGGATATGCTGCGTCAAAAGTTCAACATGTTCAACTACATTCCCGGAGAAACCCTGGAGGCACAACTGCAGCGATTCACAACTCTCACTACTGAGATGAACATATTTGGGATCTTCTTAACCAAGTCCGAGATAAATAAAAACCTACTAAATGCACTTCCAAAGTCATGTGACATGAATGTAGCTGTTATTAAGAAGACCAAGGATCTGAATCGTCTCACTCTTGCTAAAACAATGACGATCATCAAAGCCTGTGATATTGATCATAAACAGCGAGTGATTAATCATGTGAATTCGTATTCGACTGCAAATCTCGGGATTTCCTATAACAATGCTCTTTCATAACTCATCTCTTCCTCAGTTCAAGCATTCGCTGTTCAACAAACTCAGACTCAAACTTTCAATGTTGTGTCATCCATGACTCATTCTCAAAGCCAATCGTGTGTCACTCCACAAGCTGTTCCTTCCTCAAATGTGCCAGTTGTAGCCTCTTCCTCAAACACAAAAGAAAGTGATGACAATCTTGCTCTCGCCATAGGACTTGTTAACTGCTATAATGCTTTTGTAGCTGGAGAGCTTCCACCTCAGTTGTCATTTGCTGATCTAGATCAAATTCATCCTGAAGATGTGGAAGAGATGGATATTACATGGCAAATTGCTATGGTAGTATTCAGGGCGAAGCAATTTGCTAAAAAGACAGGGAAGAATAATTGGGGGATGAATGCTGATAAGAAGGTAGGGTTCAACAAGGGAAAGCTGCGATGTTTCAACTATCACGAGCTAGGTCATTTTGCTTGTGAGTGCCCGAAACCGGATCGAAGGTTGACTAATGACAGGACGATGGTTGCGGTGGCAAACAATCGTGGATGTGTTGTGGTCAATGGTGAGACTGTTATGGTTTCTTAGTCATTTGACTAGGAGGACCAGATTCAGGCTCCGAATATTTCAAAACCTGAAAATGCTCACCTAGTCCAAATCCATGATGATGGTCTCGTAGAGAATGTTGCAGCTGATTAGAGAAGATGATGGAGCTACAGTTTGCACTGATGGTATCTTCTACTTCAGAACCCAAGAAAAGTGAGGTAAGTTTACCTTCTTGTTCTCAGGTATATATTGATTATATTAAAATTCTTCGTGACGAAATAGAATCATTACGTAGAGAAGTAGAGGACCTTAGATATGAGGGCTATCAAATTAGATAAGGATAAAAACCCCTAAAGGCCCAGTTAGAAACAAAAATCAAGGACTTTAGGAGACTTCAGGAAAACTACAGTAATAAATGCAAAAATTATGATTATATCAAGAGACGGAATGCTGAGTTACTTACTAAGCTTGACACATTAAAAAGCAAATTTGAATCTGCAAATTTTGATTTTAAAAAGTTTGATGTGTCAAGCAAGGTAGTTGCCAACATGATTGACCATTGCCTGCAGTTCAAACGAAACCAGCAAAAGGGTTTAGGATACGATAATGTACCTCCTCCTTTTAACCATACATATCAGTATCACCCGTTGACTAAAGAGGAGATTGCCAACGAACCATCCATGGTTTATGGCAAGCCATCTGGTTTCGTTGCCGGAGGATTTATTAATGTTGAAAGTACTAACATTTCTACATCCCCTACTGATCAATCCTTAGATCAGTCAAAGCACGAAGTTGAAGGATCTGTTTTTAATAACAAAACTAAGTCTGAATCTGATTGTTTTTGTTTCCAATGAAAAACATTTTGTTTTTGATGTTAAAAATGACAATGTTTTTTGTGATACTTCTGCATCTGCTCCTGCTGAATTAAACTTTTTTGAAGTGTTTGATGAATTATTTGATAATCCTGATGTTTGTGATGCTTCTAATGAAAACAAACCAATTCCACAAGTCACACCGTCTGATGCACCCTCACTTATCTCACAACCTGCTTCATGCACATGTTCTTGTGGGAAAAGTAAGGGTGTCAGTAAAGAAAATAAATCTAAGAAAGGCAGTACCAGTTGTAATAATAACAAACAGATTTGTTTTAATTGTGGTAATGGTGGTCATATAGCTAGGAATTGTCAAAATAGGATTTTTGTACATTATATGTCACCAAGAGGAGAGAACGAATCTAGAGGAAGGTCTTTAACTAGAAAGTCCTCAAGAACTCGTTCTCGTGAGGATGATCGAAGTAGAAAAGGGCAGTTTTTCAAAAGAATAAAAGGGTTTTTCATAACAAAGTCCTAAACAGTTTGCCAAAACCGAACAAGGCTCCGCCAAGATCGGTTTCATCAAAGAGCAGTTCTGGATCTTCAACCACTTCTGGTAGAACATCCAGATGCTCAATGCAAATTGATAAGAAACATATTTCAAAACCACCTGTGACTGTTAGGAAACCTAAATATCATTGGATGCCCAAATTAACTTCCAATCAATCATCATCATCCTTTGAAAAGATTAGAAATGATGATTCAAAATTGAAGATATTGAAAAATCAATCAGAGAAAGTAAAGGGCCAACCCAGGACAGTGATGACCTGGGTTCCCAAATCTAAATGATCCCGCTCATTTTTTAGGGACAGTTGCGGAGGAATGTCATCAGACCTTGGTACGTCGATAGCGGCTACTCCTGGCATATGACAAGAGACATCTCCCAATTGAGCAACATTCAATCCTTTAATGGGGGATATGTTTCCTTTGTAGGCGGAGAAGGTGGCAAGATCACTCAGAGAGGAACCATAACCAATGGAGTGCTAAGTTTTAAGAACGTCAACTTTGCTCCTGAGTTAAAACACAGTTTGTTGAGTGTGTCTCAGATTTGTGACAAAGGTTACTCTACACATTTCACCGACAAAGAGTGCATGATTATCTAGCCAGGCATTGTCATCCCAGAAGCGTTGATTCTTGTCAAGTCAAAGCGGGAAGGAAATGCATATATTATTGATATGAACAGCAACATTCCTGAACAAGTCACTTGCCTCTTTTCGAAGGTCTCAGAACAGAACGCAATGTTTTGGCACCGAAGACTCGGTCATGCTAACGCTAAGAACCTAAATCGTCTTGCAAAGAATGAGATGGTCCAAGGATTACCTGTCAGATACTTTCTAACTTTTGAGAAGTGTGTGTCATGTACCCATGGAAAACATCATAGAAAACCACACCTGCCAAAACAGGTTAACTCAATCAGTCAGGTGCTCCAGTTACTGCATATGGACTTATTTGGTCTGGTCAACATCCTAAGCATCAACAGAAGTTCGTATTGTCTGGTTGTGAGCGATGATTTCTCTCGTTTTATGTGGGTCTTCTTCTTATCCAACAAAGTTGGTGTTGCTGATCTGATAAAGAAGTTCATTGTGATGATTGAGAACTAAACCAACAACCGAGTGAAGGCGCTTCGTACTGATAATGGAATAGAATTCAAGAATGTCATTCTTGATCATTTTTGCGCAGAAAAAGGAATTATGCGTCAATACAGCTCTGCTCACACGCCTCAACAAAATGGCATTGCTGAGAGGAGAAATAGAACATTAAATGACGCTGCAAGGACGATGTTGTGTGACTCCAAGTTACCTGTTTTCTTTTGGGTTGAGGTGATTAACAATGTTGGCTACGTTCAGAATCGTGTTTTAATCAACAAAGCTCTGATGAAGACACCGTACGAGATTCTATATGGCCATAATCCTTCAGTCAATCGTTTCCGTGTATTTGGCTTCCCTTGCACCCTTCTTCACTTGGAGTCCAACCTGAGGTTCAATGCCAAAACCGATGATTGTTATTTCATAGGATATGTTGCACGCACCGAGTATAGGGTTTACAATAAGAAGACGAAGCATATTGTAGAATCCTTCGACGTGCTCTGGTTGGAGGAGAATGAAATAGATGCTCGAGTGGGCCCTGATTGGTTATTTGATTACACATCGCTCTTCAAGTCCATTAATGTGTCTTCAGATGGTTCATCTGGGTCTTTCTCTGGTTCGAAGATTGTTTCTGAAGACGAAGACGAAGAAGTTGTTTACAGACCTCCAATGGTATCCTCTTCACCACCTGAAGGGGAGTCATCTGCTCCACCTGAGGGGGAGTCATCTGTTCCACTTGGTAGTCCAGAATCTGCAGTTCAAAATGATACTCCAGATGCTGATGTTACTCATCTTACCCCTGTTGAAAGAGAGTTTATGTCTAGAGATGCTTCCGCTGTCACTCCAACTTTTATGGAACTACTCTTTCCTGAAGAAATTGCTAATGAGTTCGTAGCAGATTCATCTAATGTGGAACACTCAGCAAATGATGGAGGTTTCAACATTCACAATTTTCTCGTTTCACTCAATGATATCAGCCAAGAGATACCTTCAAGAATTCAACGCGATCATCCAATCAAAAACATCATTTGTCAGCTGGGTGATGGAGTTAGAACCAGAAGACAGAGTGGAGATGTCAATACATGTCTCTATTCTTGCTTTATCTCTCAAATAGAGCCCAAGAATGTTGAAATGGCTTTGAATGAGCCCAACTGGGTAGATGTTATGCATGAAGAGCTAAATCAATTTGAAAAACTCGGGGTTTGGAAATTGGTTGAGTTACCAAAGAGCAAAAAGTCTCTTGACACACGCTGGGTCTATCGAAACAAGCAGGATGATTCTGGCGTTATAATGCGCAATAAAGCAAGATTGGTGGTTCGTGGGTTTCAACAAGTCGAGGGTCTTGATTATACTGAGGTTTATGCTCCAGTGGCTCGCTTGGAGGCTATTCGTATCTTCCTTGCATATGCTTCCTACATGAACTTCACGGTTTACCAAATGGATGTCAAGACAGCCTTCTTGTATGGTAAGGTGAACGAAGAAATCTACGTTGATCAGCCCCTGGGTTCGTTAACTTGAAGTTTTCTAATCATTTCTACAAGTTGGACAAGGCGTTGTATGGGTTACATCAAGTTCCTCGAGCATGGTATGCGACTCTCACAAAGCACTTGCTCGAGCATGGATACTCTCGTGGCACTATCGATCAAACTTTATTCGTCAAGCATGTTGGTAATAATCAAATTCTAGTCCAGATCTACGTTGGCGACATTATCTTCAGGTCTACCAGTCCACAGCTATGCAAAGAGTTTGAAGGCGTTATAAAAGAGGTTTGAGATGAGTTCGTTGGGTGAGATGACCATGTTTCTGGGACTTCAGGTCAAACAAAATTAAATCGGAATCCTGCTCCATCAAGCTAAGTATGTGGAGGATATTCTTGAGAAGTTCGGGTTTCAAGATGCAAAACCTGCATTGACTCCGATGGCCAAAAGAACCCTGCTAAATCTAGATACTGATGGCGAATCCGTAGATCAGACACACTACATATCGATGATCGGATCGTTGATGTATCTTACTGCAAGCCATCCAGACATCATGTTTACAATTTGTCAATGCGCACGTTATCAGGCTAATCCTAAACTTTCACATCTTATTGCTGCCAAATGAATTTTTCGGTATATCAATGGCAGCCCAAAATTGGGTCTTTGGTATCTGAAAAATTCCGAATTTGATTTATATGCTTTTACTGATAGTAATTATGGAGGCTGTGAGCTTGACAGAAATCTACATCCGGAGGGTGTCAATTCCTTGGAGACTGGCTGGTGTCATGGCAGTGCAAGAAACAACATACCGTCTTAATCTCAACTTCAGAAGCGGAATACGTTGTTGCATCTGCTTGTTGCTCTCAAGTTATCTGGATCCAACATCAGCTGTTGGATTACGGTTTGAATTATCTAGAAACCCCCATCTACTGTGATAATGAGGCAGTGATTCAAATTGCTAAAAATCTTGTCCTAAATTCCAAAACCAAGCATATTGATATCAAAATTCATTTTATCAGAGACTGTTATGAGCGTTTGCTCTTCTGGCTGGAACAGGTCCCCACTACTAATAATGTGGCGGATCTGTTCACAAAGCTTTTAACAAAGCTCGATTCGATGTGTTTGTGGGATTTTTGAAAATGATTCGTTTTAAGGATTAAATTTTTGTTTTAGGTTAGGTTAGTTTAAATTTGCGCATTTTAGTGATTTCATTCTCACCCATGCACAAATTTAGGGGGATAAATAAACAAAAACCAAACAAAAAAATAAAATTTTCAAAAATCCAAAAACATTAAAAAATCAAAAAATCAAAATATGTTGCTAATAATTTTTCTTGTAGGTGATGTGACGAGAAGTGATATTATCAAGTGATAACAGACAATCTGAATTTGCGTAACGTACCAAAACTAAATCATCTACGCTCTGTGATTCGATGCGCTGGTAGGCACGAAAGATTCTAAATGGACTTGACTAGGCAGAGTTGAACTTAAGGTATTCAAAGACTTAACAAATCTTGACCTAGTTAAATCTGTTTAGCCTGACAATACGACACTCGGATAGGTTGAGCAGGGAGATATACATGGGAATCTACTTGTCACATTAAAAGAACTTGTATCTAGAACTGTGGATTAACTTTTCCTCGATGTGCAGATTATGTCCTTAATTCCAATATTGATGGGGTGACTGGGGAATTCCGATAAATTAGGTCTGTAGAAGATTATTTTCTTTCTTTCTGTATGTTAGTTATATGTTGCCTCCTCTGCGTGATCGAGAGATCCGACCTGGACTGTAACATATGCAACTCTATCTCTCTGCATCTTCCATCTATGCAATTCTTTCTATCTGTTAGCCATATACTGTCTCCTTTGTGTGACTTTCAATCCGACCTGGTACACAGTATATGCATCATTCTTCTTCTCAATCCATCTAAAACTTCAGTTAGTCATATGTTTCACCCTCTACGTGATTGGAAGAGATCCGACATGGGTGTATAGCATATGCATTCTAAATCTATCTTCTCTCTTAATAATTGTCTGCTCACCCGATGTAAGGAGTATTTTGGAAGTCGTTGATTACTGGAGCATATCAGGAAGCGGGAAACATGTTCAAGTACAATTAAAATTGAACACTTACAGATTGTTTGTAGATCTCACTGCTCAATTTAGTTGGACAACAATATTCCTGGTCGTCGTCAGCTAAATGGTCCCTGGGAAATTTATCTAAGAATATAGGATCAAAAATGTCTTGTCTTTCTTAGCTTGTCCAAATTTATCACAAATTTTCGTGTTTAAGTGGATCACAATACCGGCGATCGACCAGACATAGACATGAAGTTAGAGGTACCGACAAGTGGATTAAGGTTGTCTAACAACTTTGATCCTAGTGTCATAAAATTATATTCAGTGTTGTTGAGATAAGTCTAGTCTTATTTTATTTTATTTTTATTTTTATTTTTATTTTATCTTTATAATTGTCAAAATTTAAAATTTAAAATTTAAAATTTTAGAAATTATTTTTATTTTTATTTTATTTTTAGTTTATGTTAATTTTAATTTAAATTTTGAACTCTCAAAAGGTTTTGTTTTTGAAAATTTTTGGGATTTGGACTATGCCTTACACTGTGTGGATACTACTAAAATCGAACAAGGTATATAAGGAGGGTTTACAGCCGAAATCAAGTCCCGCTCCTCATTTTTCTCGTTTTTTTTTGTGAAATTGTGCGGTGCATCTCAAAGGTATGCTAAAATCGACCGTGAATATGTGTTTATTTCATCAAATCGACGGATTTTGAGGCTTCAATCGAAAAAGAACCATCTTCGGCGTTTACGGATAGAGCTTACGGCCGTAAACTCCGTTTCTGGTCATGAGTTTACGGCCATGGGTTTACAGTCGTAAACCCTAATTTGACCGTAAACTGCATTTGGTCAAAAAAAAAAATTGGGGCCTAAAATTTAATTGATTAAATAAGAAAAACTTAAATCTTAAATGTTCAAATATCTTTGTTTTCTTACATGGCTTGTTTTAATGCAGATCAAATGAAAACTTGAAGTTCGCTGACATGCACAATTTGGCTATCGTACTGGCGGATCCTCCTGTTGCACATGGAGAGTTCAAGTCGATGATCCACAGACTGAGGGAATGATGTTAGGCTTCTGCTATCATAGTGAATCCTGTCGTTCATTAGAACATCATCAGAGAATTCTAGAAGACTGCCAAGATGAAAAAGGATAATGATGGAGCAGTTACTGTTGAAGCAGTCGTGAAGGGATGCAAGATTGAGATAACTGAACAATTCATAAGAGAAGCTTTGCTAATTAATAATCAACCTGGTTTTCCCACTGAGATTGGGATCGAAGACGTCCAAAAGATTCTTAAGAAGATGGGCTACAAAGGAAACTTTCCTCCTACTATGAAGAAGCTTCTGCCACCATACTGGAGATTTTTGGCTCATGTCTTTGTGAGCTGCATTTCTGGAAAAAGGTCTGGTGCTGAAGAGATCTCACTGAGGAATACGGGAGCCATTGCTTCACTTGCTGCAGGGATAGACTTCAATTTCTCGAAGTTTATCTTAGACGAATTTGTGGTAAACATCAACGCAATAACCCGAGATACTTTCTTAATGTATCCTAGGTTCATCCAAAGGTTAATTGCCATACAATTCCCCGAGATGGTCAAGGAGGGAGATACCTTAGACATGAAGTCTCTAGGTCCACATACTGTTGGGCTAAATAAGCAGAATCGCAAGAGAAAGGTTGTATTCCAAGGAAAGTATCCTCTTGTGAAGTTTGGAAAATTTGCTAAACTGAACGAAGCATCTGAGTCACATGGTTCTTCTAACAAGTTATCTTCTGAGCCTACGTCTTTAGAGAGGGTGATTTTAGATGATGACATTATCACGGTGCCAGATCACGGTGAAGAAGAAGATACAACAGTTCCTGATGCACTTGTGGCTGAGGAACGTGATCTAACATCAGTACGTGTTCAAAGTGACTACGGTGAAGGTACGATGGAGCATGAAACAGAAATCAAAGAAGGTGAAAATGACTCGTTTGATGATCTCGACCTTACTGGCTACGACAAGGATGATATTACATTTACCCATGAGAGCAATGCAAACCTTTTGTCCAATGAAAACCTCGACCTGTTTTTTGACAATATCCATTATGTTGCTCATCCAGGAACGAAGATATGGGAAACGGAAGATGTTCTCGAATCAACGCCTCTTGCTGCCAAACAAATGGTTGACACATCAACTCCTATGGAGACATTGTCAGGGATTCCTCCCCTTGATATTGTTTCTCCTACCATAGAACCACTTCAGAGTGATCATACAACAACCCATACCTCTCAACCTCCTCTAAAAAGAAGAAGACGTGATCCGAGACTGGGAATTCTTGATTCTAATATACTTCAAGGCCTTCCAACAGAACCATCAACCACTACTCCTATTGTTTCACCTAGACTTATCAATGAAGGACCTAGCACCACCTATGAAGCCGGTGGTTCTTCAACTCCCGCTTGATTCTTTCCTCCAAGGCCTGATCATAATGTTGCATCTGTGAGGCTTGCCATGCATTTAGCTCAAGAACAAAGCTCAATGCCTTCCTCCCGAGCCAAGGGAATTTCTATTGGAGAAGGTCACTTAGGAGGAGATAGTCCCACACTTCTTGGTCTTCAAAAGGAAATAAGTGTGCTTAAATAGAAGAATATTGAGCTTGACATTCAGGTGGCTGATATTTTAACTGAAAACTTCAAGCTCAAGATTCAAGTTGTTGATCTTGAAGAAGACAAGGTATTAAAGACAAAGCAAATTACTGATCTTCAGACTCATTTTGGTCTTCTCACTGCAAGTTACTACGACTTGAAGAAGAACTTGGAAGAAGAACTTGGAGATAAGATTAAGTCGTCCGTTGATGAGCCTAGAATTTATATCCCTAATCAAGATGCCCCCATTGTTCCAACATCTGCTCAAACTCCTCGATTTGTGGATCGATTTGATAAGTAACCAACTCAAGCTCCAAATGTGGTAGCTCTGAAACGTGCCAAATTGGCCAAAGCAGCTGAGAAAGGTCAACTTTTGTTTAAAAGGAGCTCGGATCAAAATGCTCCTGGGGATGAACCTAACATCACTGTTACAGATCTTGGAGAGAAACGCTTTAGAGATGTATATGGTGATAGGTCAGGGATTATCTCATGGGGCTTTCACGACACTTTTAATATGTGGATCGTGAGATGGAAGAGTTGTTGGATTAGTGTCTAAGTCCATAACTATTTTGGTATGTACTTGACCCGATGGTGCATGGTCCTTTTGGGTTGCCTTCACCAAAGCAACTTGATAAGATGAATTATGGAGAGAGAAGATTAATTATGATTTATTAATATATTATGAGAATACTATATTAAAGGATAACTCATATTGTTTAATTAATATTAGTCAAGAATTAATTGATAATTAATTTTGTGGCTAAAAGAGATTAATTAAACTTAAGGGACTGGAACTGTAATTATAAGATAATTAAATTTGGGCTATGGATTACCTTGGAATAATAGGTTGGATGAATTCTATGGGGAAATCCATTAGAAATTGTCCAAGGGTGATTCTAAAAGGGTCCATGGGCTGCTTAGGGATTAAGCAGTCAAATTAGGGTTTCCTAGTTGAAAAACCCTAATAGCCTACATGTATATATAGTACCCTTAAGCCCGAAAAACGTAGCTGAGAGTTCCACTAGGGTTACTACACGTTTTGGGCAGCCTCCACTCTCCTTATTTTTCATCCTCTTGCTCTTGGTGTTTGTGAACCATTGGAGGAGTGACAATTGTGACTCTAAGCTTTCTAAAGTCATTACAAGGAGGATTTGAGATTGTTATTGCTAGATAACAATCAAGGTAAGATCTAAAAACCCTTTCACATGTTAATATGATTAATTGTATGCTAGATCTAGGGTTTAAAGTCTTGGATGAATTGCATGTACAATAGAGAAACCTAGATCCAAGCAGTAGGGTTGCATGAGCACATAGGATGTTCTTATGGCTAAAACCCATCAGTGGTATCAGAGCCTTGATTGGTTTCTATTGTATTGATGCCTAGTATTTTCATTCATGTTGCAAGATCGAGTTTTTGGCCATCTGCCTGACAAACTCGTCGAGTTCCAATGTGGACTCGTCGAGTAGGGTGAACTCGGCGAGTCCATAAGGGGACTCGGCGAGTTTAGCTGTCAGACAGGCGAATTTTCGGGATTTTTACCTATTTTGACTTAGGATAATTGCCATAATTGTTTAAAATTAATAAAATTCGAATTTTATTGATTCCTTATGATTATCTTTGTGAAACTAAAGATTTTGGTCATCTAATTAGATAATTGTTACCTTATTTGATAAATGTTAAATTATTTGAATTATTTGATCATTATCTTGCAAGATTTTGAACTAGATCTAATTAGATAACCACCAATTAATTGTTAATTGCCTTATTTGAGTTATGTGATCTAGAATATTCTTGATAAAGTTTGGAAAAGTTTCAAATTAATCCCTTTAGGTTTTATAGTTTAAATTTGAACTTAAAAGTTTTTTTTTGAAGTTTAAATAAGTTAAACCCTAATGTTTTGAAATGTTTCAAAACTTGCCCTCAAGTTTTGGAATTTAAAAGTTGATTAATATTTTAATTTATAAATGTTAAATTCTAAAACCCTAGTATTGTTTTGAAAAGTTCAAATCACACCCTTATGGTTTTATGAATTAATTAAAGTGTATAATTAAGAGAGATTTAATAAATCCATAAAAGTTTTGGTTTACAATTTAATTAAATTAAAAGTATAATTATTAAATTTGACCACCTAGTATTTTAAAACTGTAAAATACACCTTATACTATATATAACAGTAAAAGTCTAATATATATATATATATATATATATATATATATATATATATATATATATATATATATATATATATATATATATATATGTATGTATGAGTAAAAGTCAATATTACCGTTAGTAGGCCTCATTCATGAAGCTAGTCTATAAGGGGTGTTTACGGAAATTGCCTATAAAATGGCGATTGAATGGGTATCCACTCTTACCCACCGCACTCTTGACTAGTGGAGGGTCGTTAGCCGAACGGGTAGGACAGGACAAAAACATTCCATTATAAGTATAATAAAGTACAAAAGTAACTAAATGATTTTACAAATTCCTAATCTTAGTTACTTTAGGCAAAAGTGAATTGATGCAATTCCATGAAATTACACTTTGTGCCCTTCCAAAGACGTTAGTGGAGCGTGTGTGGTTAACCAGCACACTAAATGGTTCTAAGCAAAGGTAGCAAAGGGTGAGTCAATGTTTGTCATAGTTCGGTGGAGCGTGTGTGGTGAACTGGCACATCGAATAGATGACTGTAACATGTGGGGGCACCATGTAAGTTTGCATGGTTATTCACACCCGCTTTGTGATCCTCGGTATCCCAGTCACAAACTAGAGGGGCATCTCGAGATTTAAACATGCCATTGAAAAGTTCAATGAATCTCAAAAGATCTAGGAATTTTCAATAGATTTAAAACTTAAAGTTCTTTTTCGTTTTTCATGGTGGAAATTAGTGAATCGTCATTCACTTACCTTCAAATATTCTGCAACTAGATTACAGCATCCCTTTTATAGGTTCTAGAGTATTGTGTTGGGTCCAAGCCTTAATATCTCATTTGGGTGATTTATTAAGGACTCAATCAATCAACTAACTTGAATTTAATTTTTCTCCCGTTTTATAGATGTCAAAGTATGACAACTATGGTTTTCTCAAATCCCGTGGAACAAGCTTTTCTCATGAAGATGATATTCCACGATTCGATCGAGGAACATGAGATCATGTTTCACTTCCTCCACCTCCTCCTATTGTTCTCCCTAACCCACAAGTTCAAAAGATTGAAACGTTCAAACTCACTCAAGCCCTTTTGGCAAGTAAACATGAAGAAGGAAAGTCAGTGTGTGTACACATCTTAGAGATGAAGTCACACATTGATAGGTTAAGGATGTTGGGTATCGAGATTTCAGGTAAGTTGGTTGTTGACTGTGTTCTTCAGTCGCTTCTTGAATCATATAGTGAGTTCGTTAGAAAGTACTATATGATGGATCATGACGTGACCCTCATTGATTTTACCTGTTTGCTTATAGCTGCTGAATCAACAATGATTTGGCGAGCTGGTTGAGCAAATTTGTCTGGTAAATCAAACTCCCAAACTTCAATGGATATTAAAAATGGTGACATTGGAGATCCAGAAAAGGTAGATTCTGAGATAGTTCCTTGTGTCATTCCAAGAGAGTCCATTTGCTTCTATTGCCAAGAGAAGGGCATTGGAGACGAAGCTTCCCTATTTACCTAAGAGATCTAAGAGATGGGAGAGTCAAAACGTATGGCTCTACTTTAGGTAAAATCCATTAACTAACTCTTTTAAGTTCCTATTCTAGATTCTTAATACATGATGTGATAAGATTGCATTTTGATGTTTTGAAGGATCGAAGAAAGGAAAGGAAACTTAAGGAAAGAAGTGAGCAGAATCCAGTCGTGAAGAAATGGATTTCGATCGTATTACATGAAGATTAGATTCTTAAGCTACTACTTGGAGTTAGAATAAGATTTCTAAGAAATATGTATTAACATAGTTTTTCAATTCAATTGCATTGTAAGGACAAATTTTTCCGCAATAAAATAAATTTTGATTTATATTATTTATTTATCCTTGAAATGGCGTGTATGAAAAATTGATGTTTGAATGTTTCTATTATTAGCAATAATGGATTTGATTCTTAATTATGTTATTTGTAGAAAGGTCAAGAATTTACCAAATAAGGAAAGTTTCTCATCGCCCAAGTTTCATTTGGACAGAAACTTGGAATCATACAACTTGGTTGCATGATGAATGAGAAATTTCATATTTGGAAATTAGACTAATTCGTTGACAAAGTGTCAAGTGAAGGACTAGGAGATCGAGTACACAAGGTTGTGTGTTGATCAAGTCCACCACAAGAGTAACAAAGATATTCGTCATGATTTACTAAAGTTAAGTAAATATGATTATACTTATGAAGATTAAGTGTAATTCTCAGTTGATTGAAAGAGTTTCAATAAACAGCAGAACGAATAAAAAAGAATCAAGTAGGCAGAAAGATAAAAGTTTCTCTATTCTAAGAAGAAGGGAGAGTACTGTTTATTATGTTTTATGATAGGTGTTAATGATTAAGAACCATATCTCAATTGATCCTCTAAGTGAGTCTTAGTACAATTGTATGTATAAGAAGAGGAATCAAGGATTGAAGAAATGGTTAAATCAAGATGTCAATCATACTTCGTTCCAATATCAAGTCTTAGAGTTAAGATTGTGAATTGAGTGACAAGTCTTAAGAAGGTTTATAACATTCATCAAATGTGGAATTTGGAAAAGGTTTTCTTATTCTTGCACATTTGAAATTGGAAAGTTGTGATGTCTTGGATAAGACAAAGACCAACTAGGACCAATTTTGTGAAGTGTTTTGTCTTGATAAAAGCTACACTAACTCTTGAATATTTGTTTGTCAAGAAATGTTTATTGACAAGAGAATCTTATATGTCAAGGAGTCAGAGGGAGTCTCAAAGGTCTTGAAAGGTTTTAAGAACAAATCAAGAATAAACCTTATCGATCATCATTAGCACACGACTTGAGGTTTACAACCTATCGTGTTGACAGTATCTTGTTTCTGTGCCGTTTCAATTGAGTTAATTATGCATGTGAGTTCTATGAGTTCTCATTTGAATGCATAAAAAGAAAGGACCTTGATCAATGAAAAGTACATTGATAAGAAAGGATGAGCTGCTTAACTACTTGGAAGATATGGTGGGCACTCGTGTTACCATAAGGCAAGAAATCAAGATTAAGAAACTTCGGTCCATAAGAGTTTGGATTTGTCGCAAACTTTAGTTTTGGACAAATTCGCATGGATAGGAACACATACACCATTAAAATCTAAGTGTCATAAGATTCCCTCCTTCGTAAGAATGACTTTGAGGAAATGCTTTCGCTAAGAGAGATTTTAAGAAGATAGTAATTGTGAAAATTGTATTCTCGAATTCGATTATGGTTACGGTATCTCTTTCCATAATTCGAATTGTGAGATTTGGCAATTAGTCTGAATTGTTTAGACACACTGTCACACCCCAAAACCAAGAACGGTGGAAACGTTCTGGGGCGGAGGATGTCATGTATAGTATCAACAACAATGCAAAGTAGTAAACAAGCAACAACATCATCCATTGCATTAATAAAATAATTATTATACAATTGTATTCTGTCAAATTTTGATAAACACTAAAGCATAAATCAAAATAAAAGATAAGTCCTGAATAAGCTTCATCTTCCTTTCTCCTTGCATCGGTACCTGTCTATGATGACCTGAGGATACAAGTAATTTTGAAAGCGAGTATCAGCTATAAAGCTGGTGAGATCATAAGTATTAATGTGTCTTAATTTGTGAAAACTTATAATTTCTAAGACTTGACATTGCTTTGAAAGAAAGCTAGTTTAAGTATGAAAATGTTGTAACTCAACTGAAAATGTTTGAAAATCCCTAGAAATCCCTATGATTCCTATTAGTAACAAAAAGGAGTCTTCTACCAAGACTTAACTGTTATGTGTGTAGTCTTCTACCAAGACCTAACTGTTCTGAATGTAGTCTTCTACCAAGACCTAACTGTTCTGAATGTAGTCTTCTACCAAGACCTGACTGTTCTGAATGTAGTCTTCTACCAAGACCTAACTGTTCTGAATGTAGTCTTCTACCAAGACCTAACTGTTCTGAATGTAGTCTTCTACCAAGACCTGACTGTTCTGAATATTACCCTTTTGTACTAGGGTAACTATCATTGTTAACTTTAAGCCATCCGTAGATGTACTCTTACCTCTGTTGCTAACAGCTAGGTATAGGAATAGTCAATCCCTTAATTGCGTACCTGTAATGGTACCAACCGTTTGACATCCGTGGATGTACTTTTACCTCTGTAGCTAACAGAGATTCTAGGAATGGTCAATCCCTCAATACGTATCCTTTGGTACTAGGATAATAATCCATTCTATCTCGTCGATTATGTGATTTTATCACAAGGTAAAGGTAAGAACACGGATTTGATAACAGAGTCGATACATATAAAATGTAATAGGACTCCTACTGATATATCTATGCACAAGTACTCCTATAAGTATAATAATGTAAATATTATAGTAGAGTACGGTAAAGTTCTACGTGTGCTAGCTAGAATGTGTGTTCTCCCTATCTAGCAAGTATAGTAATTGTAAACGTTCTAGTATAGATGTATATGTTCTCGTCCTAGTATAATTGTACATGTAATGTATAGTAATGTTCTAGAAAGTATTGACTCATGAATGAACTGACTCATTGTATGATATCGCGTTCTAGTAATGGTTCTAGTATCTTCCTGAACTACCCCTATGGTAGCTTACTAGTATTCTAAGTGGTACGTATGGACGTGGATGTATACCCTTACTACCCAAGGGCATATGATGAACTGGAAAGACCCTTTATGACTATATATGTACACATGATATATAACAAATCTTTAAACGACCTTTGGACGAATACCCAATGTCCCACCAGACCACATCTCAAGGCGCGAAAAGGAAATAGGGTGGATAGTCTTCCTAAGTCTTTTAAACATTCCTTATATAACTATACATATAGAGGCATGCAATTTATAATAAAATAAAAGCATAAGTAAGTTTTGTAAAACATTTGAAACAAGAATATTATTTTAAGAGAAGATCGACTTGATGTCAATCCATAAAGCAATTTGAAGGAATAAGTATAATAAAACAGTTTTTGAGTATAAAGAAACCTTTGTTTGAAACACAGTTGTAAATAAGTTTGAAGTATGATAAGTCGAGTAAGAAGTACAGTGTAATAAGTAGTTTAAAGCATATAAAATGTTTATAAAAATCATTTGAAGGAAACTATTTGGTAAAACGGCTAATGAGTAGCCAAATCTTTTGAATGTTGTATATTAATCACATGTGATTGATGTATTAAGTAATATAATCCGACTTACTAATCACATGTGATTGACATAAAAAGTAGCATGATTCTACTTGTATCCCCCCCATAAAACATTTAAAACAGTTTAAAACATTAGTTAAGGGGTATGAACTCACCTGCAGTATGCGACTGGAAATGAACGGGATGTTATCGTACGGAAGGATCGGACAAGTGCTTGGTGTCAAGTGATGACTTAGACACACACAATGATCCTAATTACATATGAAGACATATGTATATAAATAATTAGTGATTATAACACTAATTATACAAGTAACAACATTTAAGCGCGAGGACAACACTTTTGGTCAAGTGCTAGGAGGCAAATGGGTTGCAATAAAGGAGTGCAATGCCCCTAATGAGAGTTTAAGGTCAAAAGACCATAATCATTAGAGTTTACGGCCCAGGGGAGTAGGCTCCTGGCCGTAAACTCTCAAACAAGCCATGAAATGGAGTTTAGAAGTACTACAACTTTAGAGGGGAATTGTTTCAAGGCTAGGCAAGAGTTTAAGGCACCATATTGACTCCTAAGGGGAGTTTACGGCCCAAAGACCCTTTTCCCTTGGAGTTTACGGCCGTAAACTCCCTTGGGAGGGTTCTTATTGTCTTTTCAAGTGTCTAACAATTCTAGGAACAAGTCTAGGCTTCAATACTTGGATTAAGGGAGGTTTAAGGCACTAAATGGGACCATTTGATGGAGTTTACGGCCATAGAACTCTTTGGGCCGTAAACTCCCTCACACATGAGGTCCTAAGAATTTTAACTAGTCCATATCTCCTCTAAGTAATTGCCCTAAAAGTTTCTTGGTCTATGGAAGTGTTTAGGGTGTCCTTTGACCCCATTTAAGGAGTTTACGGCCCAAGAAATACTCTTGGCCGTAAACTCTCAAACACTTATGCTTTTTATGTGTTTTCTAGGTCTTAAACACATTAAGGTACATGCCAAAAATGAATACTAAGCCTTAGGAAGAGTTTAAAGGCATTTTGGAACCTAAAACTTGGAGTTTACGGCCCAAGGAGTTTCTTGGCCGTAAACTCCCTTATAGAAATGATTTCTAAGGGTTTTGATGGCATAAATCATGAGTGTAAAGCTTCTAGGTGTTTGTTCTAAGGCTAGGGATCACAAGGCACTCATTTGTGCCCTTTACTTGGAGTTTACGGCCCAAGAGGTCGTTCCTTGGCCGTAAACTCCTCAAACTAAGTGATTTTGATTTGTTTCTAGCCTCCAATGATCATACACTAGGTCCTTAGTTAGTTGCCTAACACGGAAATGGGACTATGTGGCCTTTAGGCTTGATTTTGGAGTTTACTCCCCAAGAACGTTCTTGGGCGGTAAACTCCCGGATCTAGTGTTTTGGACATGTAAACAATGTTATAAAGCATATAACAAGTATTAAAACACATTTAGGGAAGTAGACTCACAATCTGGGATGAAAACCCGAAGATCCGTGAGAGAGTATTTGGCTTTTCTCTAAATGGAAATCAAATAATGAACCAATTTGGTTCAGAATTCTATTTATAGTCCAGAGATTTTTGGCAGAAAATATTTCTATTCTCGGAGTGGATTCTAATGACCTAGAGTAATGGAATTACAGTGTTGCTGTAACAGCCCGGAATCTCAGGTATTTTTAAATTATGTTTTTGGGGTGATTTAAGAGGGGACTCGGCGAGTTGGAGCCTAGACTCGCCGAGTAGGATCGCAGACTTGGTCGCGGGATCGCGACTGGACTCGACGAGTCCAGATATGGACTCGGCGAGTCTACGCTGTTTAGCGAAAACCCTAACCCTTCAGGTTTGGGACGTATAAAAAGGACTCATTGGCCGTCATTGTTCATTTTAGCCTTCTGAGAAGAACCCTAAATCGATTGTGTGCATCTGGAGCAAGGATTATAGGCCATTGTTGATTATAGAAGAGTTGTTGTGCAAGGAAGAGAAGGGATTGGCTAAAGGAACAGCAAGGGAGTCACATTCTGAGGATTGGGGACACAGAGAATACATCATCCAGGTAAGAATTCGAGTATACTCTGCTATGTTGATGTGATTATGGAATTAGGGTTTATGGAACCCTTTTGTGAATAGATTGATTGTTACCCTAGTCCCCTAATCGATTGTAACCCTGTATTGGGACCTTTGGAGGTCCAGAATGTCCCATGTCTGTGCATTTAGGGAATTGATGAAGGTTTTGGATTGGAATCCTTATGCCTTAGGTCAAAATGTAAATTATGAATCATAGGGTGTATCATGAGCACTGAAATGAGGACTTTACGTGATGGATCAGCTTAGGAAGGCCAGACCTAGGAATGGTCGGAGCAGTTTTGACCTTATGATGCAGTTTGAGCAGTTGCATGGCATGGACTCGCCGAGTTCGACGAACAGACTCGGCGAGTAGCTTGAAGATTAACTGGGACTCGTCGAGTTGTTCTTCAGACTCGGCGAGTTGAGTCGGGGTGGCCCCGCGATTCTTCCAGGAGTAACTCGTCGGGTCAAGGAGGATACTCGACGAGTAGATAGGGAATCTCAGAGAATTGGAGGACGTCTAGACTCGCCGAGTCGCCATGGCACTCGCCGAGTCCGGTCGAGTTGACCTAAGTCTGACTTCTTAGGGATAGTCACACTTAGAAGATATAAGTGTTAATGAGAGATATGTGATGTTATAGGGGGGTTGTAGCTCGACGGATTGTGCGAGTGATTTTAGGATTTGCTAGCTTTCAGCATTCACGAGGTGAGTCTTCTCACTATACTGTACCCGGAAGGGTTTGACTGTGTGACCGGAAGGTCAGATAGGATATGTGATATGTATGCTATATGTGGTAAGTTATTTGTTATATGTGCTATGTATGTTATGTGGGCCGGAAGGCAATATGTGATGGGCCGGAAGGCAATATGTGATGGGCCGGAAGGCGATTATGTCATGGGCCGGAAGGCGTTGTGTTGAGGACCAGAAGGTCAGGGCCTGGAAAGGCGTATGTGCGTAAGTTGTATATTGGGGAACTCACTAAGCATTTATGCTTACAGTTGTTATGTATGTGTTTCAGGTACTAGCGAGGACCGTGGGAAGGCGCCGGCGTGATCGGTACACACTGAAGGATGTTTTATGATCTTGGGATTTAGAAAATTTGTATTTGACATGACACTTACATTATTTATGCCTTGTCTTGAATGGAAATACTTTATTTTTAAAATGAAAAAAAAAAATTGTTTGAAAATTTGCGTTGTTACAATTGGTATCAGAGCCTTGGTTTGAGGGATTCGGGTGCACCTTCGGGAGTAACTGAACTCAAACCGAGGATTTGAGGAAATTTTTTTTAAATAAAGGCATAACTTTTGTAAATGGTTTTGTGGTAAGCAGGAAAGAAGCAGTGTGTACGATCAGTCAGCGCCCGAACGGTAAAGATCCCCAAAATACCTTACAATATTATATGATATGAATTGTTATGCATGCTAGAAGACTAGGTATTCATGATAGGACTAGAGTGGCCTGATTTGTGATGCCTTAGTCTAGGGAAGTTTGCCGATATGAGATGCTTTGCTAGGGGTCGGGTAGATAGTGCATAACAGAAGTAGAGTACTCACTATCCGGGGTCTGGGGAGGAAGACTTGGGATGAATGCTGATGCAGTGTGGTCGGTAGTATTGGGCCCGTACTACCGAAGACACCGGGTCAGTGGGAGACCCAAGTAAGAATCCCTGGATATCGGAGACTGAGTAGGGTTGCATTATCGAGTACGATTATACTCGATGGAGTCTCTGATAGTTTTATGTTGTATTTCAGAGACATCATGGTTAGACCACGCCACGGAGCGAGTTCGAGCGGTGTGAGTGACGAGGAGATTCGTCAGATGATTCACGAGGAGGTAGCTGCGGCGATCCGGGCTGAGATCCCGGAGATGTTTGGGTCTATTAAGAACACCCTAATGGAGACGTTTGAGGAGCGGTACGCCGCATTGACTGAAGCTGCAGCCGCTGCAGCTACCGCAGCTGTGGCCGCTGCCAGGCCACAGGGGGGTGACTCATTGCTGTTCCGAGAGTTCAGCAACACGAAGCCACCTGAGTTCGATGGGACACAGGATCCGATTGCTACGATGAGGTGGATCGCGGATATAGAGGGGTGCTTCTACACTTGTTCATGCCCGGAGCACCTGAGGGTACGGTTCGCTTTGAACCAGCTCCGTCTGGGAGCGAAGGATTGGTGGAAGTTCGTGACGGCGAACTTCACTCTGGCAGAGATTACAACAGTGACATGAGAGGGGTTTACTGCTATGTTCAGGGACGAGTACGTTCCCCCGGTGGAGAGGGAACGATTGGTTCAGGAGTTCCTAACCCTCAAGCAGGGTACTGATTCGGTTGCGGCGATCACGCGGAAGTTTCATGAGAGGGCGATGTTCTGCCCCGAGCTGGTGTCCACAGAGCAGGATCGGATGAGCCGGTACTTGGGTGTTTTGAGGAGGGATATCCGGGAGTTTGTGTCGAACTCCACCTATCATACTTTTACTGAGCTTCAGGCGAATGCCAGGAAGCGTGAGATCGAGTTGGAGACCCAGGCCAGGGAGGAGGCCGAGTCTCAGCAGGTGGACCGGCGGCCGGCTCAATCTCAGCCGGCAGCCAAGCGGACCAAGTCCGCCGATTCGAGGACAGGAGGTCTGAAGGGCCGCACTTGCGGAAAGTGCGGCAAGGGTCACGATGGGGCGTGTCGAGCTGGTGCTTGCTACAAGTGCGGCAAGGAGGGGCACATTGCTAGGGAGTGCCCCAAGGGGTTTATGGTTTGCTTTCATTGCAACCAGACCGGCCATCGGAAGGCCGAGTGCCCTCAGCTTCGTCAGGGATCTGCACCTACTGCCAGGACTACTGAGACTCGACCGGTGAAGGTTGAGGCCCCGAGGGCTCGTGGGAGAGCCTTTCAGCTGACTGCGGAGGAGATCCGCGCTGTGCCCGATGTTGTGGCAGGTATGCTGTAATTCATGTATTTATTTTAATGTCGAGATGTTATGCTTATGTTATTATATGCGTAGGTACTTTCCTTGTGAACTCTGTGCCTGCTCTAGTGTTATTTGACTCGGGTGCAAGTAGGTCCTTTGTGTCCTTAGCCTTTAGTCAGCATATCAGCGTTAGTCGTGAGTCGTTGAGTCGACCTTTGAGAGTTTCTATAGCTGACGAGAGAGTGATTTGTGCCATGGAGGTTCTTCGGGGATGCGTGCTAGAGATTTTCGGGGTTGAGTTCCCGATTGACCTGATTCCTATCGCGATGGGTGACGTCTGTGTCATCATGGGCATGGACTGGATGAGCCGATTCGGCGTTGTCATCGACTGTGAGCGTCAGCTGGTGACTATACGAGACCATAGTGGGGGAGTTCTTTCGGTGTACGGCGAGGGTACCCGTTCGGGATCAGCTTTTTGTTCGGCCGCTAGGGCGAGGCAGTGTCTACAGCAGGGCTGTAAGGGTTTTGTGGCGTATGTGATGGATACGCGGGAGGTTTCCGAGAGACCGAAGTCAGTTGAGGAGGTCCCTGTGGTGCGTGAGTTTCCAGATGTTTTCCCCGAGGAGCTGCCGGGAGTACCTCCTGTGAGGCAAGTAGAGTTTGGTATCGATCTGGTTCCGGGGGCCGCGCCTATTGCTAAGGTGTCGTATCGTCTTGCACCTCCTGAGATGCAAGAGTTGTCCTCGCAGCTCCAGGAGTTGCTGGGGAAGGGATTCATTCGGCCGAGCAGCCTGCCGTGGGGAGCACCTATTCTGTTCGTCAAGAAGAAGGATGGTTCACACCGGATGTGCATTGATTACCGGGAGTTGAACAAGTTGACGGTCAAGAACCGTTACCCGTTGCCGAGGATCGATGATTTATTCGATCAGTTGCAAGGAGCATCTTGGTTTTCCAAGATCGATCTGAGGTCAGGGTACCATCAGGTGAGAGTGCGGGATGAGGATGTCCAGAAGACAGCGTTTAGGACGCGATATGGGCATTATGAGTTTGTGGTGATGCCTTTCGGGCTCACCAATGCCCCGGCTGTGTTCATGGATCTCATGAACAGGGTATGCAGGCCGATGTTAGATCGGTCAGTGATTGTATTTATCGACGACATCCTAGTGTATTCGAGATCTAGAGAGCAGCATGAGGAGCATTTGAGGGAGGTCCTTGAGGTATTGAGGTCGGAGAAGCTTTATGCAAAGTTCTCCAAATGTGACTTCTGGTTGCGGGAGGTCCAATTTGTAGGACACGTTGTTAATCAGGAAGGGATATTGGTCGATCCGGCCAAGGTTGAGGCGGTGATGAGTTGGGAGGTGCCGAAGTCACCCTCTGAGATCAGGAGTTTCCTTGGGTTGGCAGGGTACTATCGGAGATTTATTAAGGATTTCTCCAAGATCGCAGTGCCGCTCACCAGATTGACCCGGAAGGGTGTTGCATTCTCATGGGGACCCGAGCAACAGACCTCCTTTGAAACACTTCGCCAGAGGTTGTGCGAAGCCCCGGTATTAGCTCTCCCGGAAGGGATGGAAGATTTTGTAGTATATTGTGATGCATCGATTTCGGGACTGGGTGCAGTATTGATGCAGAGGGGTCATGTGATAGCTTATGCGTCGAGGCAGCTGAAGCCTCATGAGGCGAGATATCCCACGCATGATTTAGAGTTGGGGGCAGTAGTGTTCGCTCTCAAGATTTGGCGGCACTACCTGTATGGGGTTCGATGTACGATATACACGGACCATAAGAGCTTGAAGTATTTGATGGATCAGCCCAACTTAAATATGCGTCAGAGGAGGTGGTTGGATGTGGTCAAGGATTATGATTGTGAGATCCTGTACCACCCAGGCAAGGCTAATGTGGTAGCCGATGCATTGAGCCGCAGGGCGGAGAGCACTCCATTGCGAGATGTATGTTTGAGATTGACTGTGATGACTCCAGTATTGGATGCTATTCGTGGGGCACAGGCCGAGGCTGTGCGACCAGAGATGCAGAAGAAAGAGCGGGTCGTGGGGTTAATTTTAGAGTTCGTTAAGGAGGGACGAGGGCTTCTGATGTTTCAGGGCCGGATCTGGGTACCATTCGTGGGCGGTACACGTATTACTTTGATGGAAGAGGCTCATAGATCGAAATTCTCGATCCATCCCGGTGCTACGAAGATGTATTTGGATTTGAGGAAGGAGTATTGGTGGCCCTGTATGAAGAGGGACGTCGCATGGTTCGTTGAGAGGTGCTTGACCTGCCGTAGGGTTAAGGCCGAGCACCAGAGGCCGCATGGCAAGTTGCAGCCATTGGAGATTCCCGAGTGGAAGTGGGAACAGATCACTATGGATTTCATCACCAAATTGCCAAGGACTGCCAGGGGAGTCGATGCAATTTGGGTGATTGTGGATAGGTTGACGAAGAGTGCACACTTCCTTGCCATCAGCGAGAGTTCTTCAGCGGAGAAGTTGGCGGAGATATATGTGAGAGAAGTGGTATCTCGGCATGGGGTGCCGATCTCGATTGTTTCAGACCGTGATGTACGCTTCACTTCCAGGTTCTGGAAGAAATTCCATGAGGAGCTGGGTACTAAATTGCATTTTAGTACCGCATATCATCCCCAGACAGACGGCCAGAGCGAGCGGACGATTCAGACGCTGGAGGACATGCTTCGAGCGTGTGTGTTGGACTTTGGGGGTAGTTGGGATGCGTATTTACCATTGGCAGAGTTTTCCTACAACAACAACCATCATTCGAGCATTGGTATGCCACCTTTTGAGCTGTTGTATGGTAGGAGATGTCGGACCCCCATTTGCTGGGGAGAGGTGGGACAGAGGGTGATGGGCAACACAGAGATCGTGCTTCAGACGACAGAGCAGATTCAGCAAGTTAGACAGAGATTATTGACCGCCCAGAGCCGACAGAAGAGTTATGCAGACAGGCGCCGATCCGAGCTTGAGTTTCAAGTCGGCGACTTCGTTCTCCTGAAGGTCTCTCCTTGGAAAGGAGTGATTCGATTCAGGAAGAGGGGCAAGTTGGGGCCCCGGTAAATTGGGCCATTTCGTGTGATTGCAAGGATAGGCCGGGTAGCCTATCGTTTGGAGTTGCCAGCAGAGTTGGGGCAGATCCACGACACCTTCCATGTGTCGCAATTGAGGAAGTGCATAGCCGATGAGTCGGCAGTGGTTCCATTAGAGGACATTCAGGTGGATGCGAGCCTGAATTATGCCGAGAGACCAGTGGCCATCAGGGATCGGAAGATCAAGGTTCTGAGGAACAAGGAGGTACCTCTGGTGTTGGTTCAGTGGCAACACCGTAAGGGATCGGAAATGACTTGGGAGCCGGAACGTGAGATGCAGGAGCAGCATCCGGAACTATTTTCAGAGTGAGACTTCGAGGGCGAAGTCTAATCCTAGTGGGGGAGAGTTGTAACAGCCCGGAATCTCAAGTATTTTTAAATTATGTTTTTGGGGTGATTTAAGAGGGGACTCGGCGAGTTGGAGCCTAGACTCGCCGGGTAGGATCGCAGACTTGGTCGCGGGATCGCGACTGGACTCGACGAGTCCAGATATGGACTCGGCGAGTCTACGCTGTTCAGCGAAAACCCTAACCGTTCAGGTTTGGGACGTATAAAAAGGACTCATTGGCCGTCATTGTTCATTTTAGCCTTCTGAGAAGAACCCTAAATCGATTGTGTGCATCTGGAGCAAGGATTATAGGCCATTGTTGATTATAGAAGAGTTGTTGTGCAAGGAAGAGAAGGGATTGGCTAAAGGAACAGCAAGGGAGTCACATTCTGAGGATTGGGGACACAGAGAATACATCATCCAGGTAAGAATTCGAGTATACTCTGCTATGTTGATGTGATTATGGAATTAGGGTTTATGGAACCCTTTTGTGAATAGATTGATTGTTACCCTAGTCCCCTAATCGATTGTAACCCTGTATTGGGACCTTTGGAGGTCCAGAATGTCCCATGTCTGTGCATTTCGGGAATTGATGAAGGTTTTGGATTGGAATCCTTATGCCTTAGGTCAAAATGTAAATTATGAATCATAGGGTGTATCATGAGCACTGAAATGAGGACTTTACGTGATGGATCAGCCTAGGAAGGCCAGACCTAGGAATGGTCGGAGCAGTTCTGACCTTATGATGCAGTTTGAGCAGTTGCATGGCATGGACTCGCCGAGTTCGACGAACAGACTCGGCGAGTAGCTTGAAGATTAACTGGGACTCGTCGAGTTGTTCTTCAGACTCGGCGAGTTGAGTCGGGGTGGCCCCGCGATTCTTCCAGGAGTAACTCGTCGGGTCAAGGAGGATACTCGACGAGTAGATAGGGAATCTCAGAGAATTGGAGGACGTCTAGACTCGCCGAGTCGCCATGGCACTCGCCGAGTCCGGTCGAGTTGACCTAAGTCTGACTTCTTAGGGATAGTCACACTTAGAAGATATAAGTGTTAATGAGAGATATGTGATGTTATAGGGGGGTTGTAGCTGGACGGATTGTGCGAGTGATTTCAGGATTTGCTAGCTTTCAGCATTCACGAGGTGAGTCTTCTCACTATACTGTACCCAGAAGGGTTTGACTGTGTGACCGGAAGGTCAGATATGATATGTGATATGTATGCTATATGTGGTAAGGTATTTGTTATATGTGCTATGTATGTTATGTGGGCCGGAAGGCAATATGTGATGGGCCGGAAGGCGATTATGTCATGGACCGGAAGGTCAGGGCCTGGAAAGGCGTATGTGCGTAAGTTGTATATTGGGGAAATCACTAATCATTTATGCTTACAGTTGTTATGTATGTGTTTCAGGTACTAGCAAGGACCGTGGGAAGGCGCCGGCGTGATCGGTACACACTGAAGGATGTTTTATGATCTTGGGATTTAGACAATTTGTATTTGACATGACACTTACATTATTTATGCCTTGTCTTGAATGGAAATACTTTATTTTTAAAATGAAAAAAAAAATTTGTTTGAAAATTTGCGTTGTTACAGTTGCACAAAATCCTAATGCACCCACTCTCCTAATAACTCCTTAGGTGTAAAACCCTAAAACTGCCAAACTTACTCCAAAAGTTTGAATTCTCACTGTAACTGCTCTACTTCTATTGGATTGAAATGGTTTGATTTGAATGGAAAATTTCGGGTTGTCACACACACATATGAGCTATCTAAGGCAAATGTGTATAAGTTTAAGAAGCTTAGATAAAGGATTACATGTCAAAGCTAGTGGGAGCATAAGTGTTATGCTTATATGATAATAATCATCATGATAGTGGGAGCATAAATGTTGTGCTTGTATGATTATTAAGGCAAGTATTGCAAGTTAGCAATATTAATTATAGAAAACAAGAGTAATACTTTGCAAAGTCGTAAGGGTTGAATAGTTGTTTTGCTATAATTAAGGGAGAGAATATTATGCTTCATTTCAAATCTAAAGGCTTAGGTTGTGGAATGTTAATAAATTTAGTCAAGGATACATAGTGTGTTCTCAAATTTCGATTATGATTATGGCATAGTTCGAATTGTGAGAACGTGGCACATAAAATATTATGGTAGAAGATTGATAAAGTATCAAATCTTTATGTAAGACATTATGCATCGTGTCCCATACGCTTCGGGTATATGATCAGTTGCAAATGCTATAATATTTGACCATTCAAAAAATTTTCCAAATGTCTAGCGCATTTTGAGGGAAAAAGGACAAGAATCGGTTTTGACTAAATTAATTAAACAACTATCAAAGGACAATCCAAAGTTCCCTGAGGATTGGTCGCTTGTGAGTAGTTGAAAGTATTGTATTGGATGGAACATATTGACATTATTATGAATAGATAAGATTCTATTAAGAATGAGTTGTCATATGGCAAATATGGAAATGTTTCCATATTGGGAGTTGGATATTGAGAATCTATATCTAGATTAGAAACTGTTATGCAAGAAGGATGTTCAAAGGAATGTACTTTGAGTAAGAGACATCAGAAAATTATTTTTGATAAAGATTAGCCAAGTCTTGATGATTTTGAGCTATGAATTTACAAAAGGATTATTGCATAAAATGTTAGAATCTAGCATATTCTATAAGTGGAAAGAATTTGATATTCTTATACTTATGATAAGGATTGGGAGTTGTGAAATGAGTATGATTGGAAATGTGTTCATTTGATCTATTTCACAAAGTAAGGACCGTAGATAAACATTGTGTGCATGCTAAGAGCATGGGACAATTGTTGTTATAATTCAAGTAAGATGTTGATTACCCGAAACAACAAATAATCAGTAATCAATATGGTGATTAAATAAAATGTTTTATTTATACCCAGAGTTTGGGGCCATATGGGATTAGTATTATTCTTGTGTTTCACTTTGCATGTTTTGACTTCCTGAATAATTAAACTGGTTCAGAACAATCAAATTATTCGAACGGACCACAGTCGTTCATATGTTGGAAGTAGGTATGAATGAAGACTATCGTGAATTGGTGTGTTGATTGTCTAAAGTGTATTAGACATAAGCAAATGATTGTTGCAACGTTCATGAGTTCTTATGAATATGAGTTTGAGCATTGGATTAAACCCACACTCACTTGGATCGCTTCATGGATTTTATCATGAGTGATTGGTGAGACGATAATATCTTATATTCTTGAAACCGAGATGTGTGATTTGTATCTTGCGAGTCGGTTACGCACTGATAATATGTAAACGCACCAGTAACTTGGTGTTATAAAACATATTGTTGTGTGTGATTCGGAGAGTGAGTGCAAGAAAGCATTGAATCAAAGTTTATCCGTTCCTTTTATCCAAAGTAGGATGAAAGCGATATCTTTGGTCCCCTCGATGATTTAGTGATGGCACCTAAGCGCTTGGCCAAGCCGAGACTAATTTGATGTGTTTAAATGTAGTCTGTTGTCAGTCGTCATAAATCGAAAATCGAGAAACAGCACAGAGAGAATGATTTAAATCCATGTCTCAGTCTATAAGATATTTAGAATGGAGGAATATATGATCCCTTATCTAAAGGACGCGTATCTGATAAGATCAGAGCTGACAGCGGCTTTTGAAAGCTACGATTGCAGATCAGGATCTGAAGTCATACGCAAAATAGTTATTAGACTTATCCAAGTGGGAGACTATTGGATTAGTGTCTAAGTCCATAACTATTTTGGTATGTACTTGACCCGATGGTGCATTGTCCTTTTGCGTTGCCTTCACCAAAGCAACTTGATAGGATGAATTATGGAGAGAGAAGATTAATTGTGATTTATTAATATATTATGAGAATAATATATTAAAGGATAAATCATATTGTTCAATTAATATTAGTCAAGAATTAAGTGATAATTAATTTTTTGGCTAAAAGAGATTAATTAAACTTAAGGGACTTGAACTGTCATTATAAGATAATTGCATTTGGGCTATGGATTCACCTTGGAATAATAGGTTGGACGAATTCTATAGGGAAACCCATTAGAAATTGTCCAAGGGTGATTCTAAAAGGGTCCATGGGATGCTTAGGGCTTAAGCAGTCAAATTAGGGTTTCCTAGTTGAAAAACCCTAATAGCCTACATGTATATATAGTACCCTTAAGCCCCAAAAACATAGTTGAGAGTTCCACTAGGGTTTCTACACGTTTTGGGCAGCCTCCTCTCTCCTTATTCTTCATCCTCTTGCTCTTGGTGTTTGTGAACCATTAGAGGAGTGACAATTGTGACTCTAAGCTTTCTAAAGTCATTACAAGGAGGATTTGAGATTGTTATTGCTACATAACAATCAAAGTAAGATCTAAAATCCCTTTCACATGTTAATATGATTAATTGTATGCTAGATCTAGGGTTTAAAGTCTTCGATGAATTGCATGTACAATAGAGAAACCTAGATCCAAGCATTAGGGTTGCATGAGCACATAAGATGTTCTCATGGCTAAAACCCATTAAGAGTGTAACGCCCGTGTTTCTGGGCTTTCCATTTTTAGCAATGTAATAGTCTAGGTTAACCTTTGTAACCCTAATTTGAAATAATAAAAACGTATTATTTGTGAATTATGTGAATTATGTGATTTATGTGTGTGTTCTTAATTATTATAAATTAATGAATTAAGAATAAAATAAGCATCAAAATTAAAGTATTAGATATGCCCGATATCTTTGCATAAAGTTGTAGTGGTTGAAACAAGGATTCCGGAGATATAAGGAATGCCAAAATCTGAGTTATAACGAAGAAGTTATGACCTGTCGAAGTTTCACGACAGAACCGGCACGACGCCGAGTGACGTAAAATATGAATTTAAGATAGAGCGATATTTAGCCTTAGCGATCTAAATGAAAGTCGTAGATTTCGTTAAACCGAGAGCGTGCATAAAAGGAACGCCCAAATCTGACTCCGTATGAGGAAGTTATGATTTTTCTAAGTTTCAACTTAGCAGTATGCAGCCCGAATACTCGATTTGAAATCGAGCGGTTTTTAGCCGAAACAATCTAAATGAGAATCAAAGATCTCGTTGTTAGTAGCGAAACGATGAAAAGATAGGCGAGAACGGACGTCGGACGAAGGAGTTATGATTTTATAACGAAGTTTCCCTGTTCGGGCCTTCTAAAAATAATTAATAAAAATAAAATTCAAAATTAGCCGACGGAGTCTAAACGAAAGTTGTAGAGCGTAGTCTCACCTTCGTGTGGATATAAAGAACGTCTAAAACGGAGTTCGTATGAAGGAGATATGAATTTTTGAAGTTTATTAAATATTTAATATTTATTTTTAATTAACCTCCGATATTATCCGAAGAGAGGTGAGGCGGTCTATCCGAAGTACGCACCGCGTACTGCTGTACGCCCCGCGTACAACGAAGGGCACTCGAGTACTCCGAAGTCGTGTGCAATGACGTATGAGGGCCGATGACGTAAGCGCTGATGACCCCCGAGGCGTACGCCCCGCGTACGTGCGAGGGTCAGCAACTATAAAAGGGGATCCGAAGGCAGCCGGGTTTCATTCACAAATTCCATCCTTCTCTCTAGTCTTTTGCCTCGTTTTGTGTGCCGTTTGTATCCCGAAGCCCCGGTATTATTCCCGAGCCCCGAAGCGAGATCCGAAGCCCCGAGAATCCCGAAGAGCGTTATTCCCGAGCCGAAGCCCTGCCCGCGAGGAGCCGGTTTTTGTGAAGATCTTCCAGATCTACGGAGAGACGCTACTTCTATAAGTCGTAGTGCTGTCGGATCATCTTCTGATCAAGTGAGTGTATAGTTATTTTCTTTCCAACGCAATATTATGAAGTATTTAATATAAAATATGTGCTACGTGTATATATTTTGTGGTTATATATGTGAAAGTATATTCTCTATGAAATACGTGTTATGTGTGTGTGCCTCATCTGTTATGTGGAATATGTTTTGATTAAAGCATGCTATACAGGTTTTTAAACAATGTATAAAATGTATATTTTTATCTACTAATATGTTGGGTAGAACATGGGTAGATAATTGGTGTGAAATAAACAGATGAGAGGCCTCGGTGTTATTGGTGTTATTCTAGTCATTCAGCAGAGTATGGATGACGACCACGGACTATTCTAGACTGTCCTGTGGAACACTAGCAGTCTCATTACCTGTAGGTGTTGTGAATGACGTGTTCACCGGTGTACCCTATATGCTCACCAGGCTCCCAAGCCTGACCGACTCAGTTTAATTGTATTACAGGAAGTGGCGCAAGAGCTTAAGATGGGCGAATCATCAAGTCGTTTTTGTTTACAAGTCTGTATATGTATATATTTGTTGAATGACTTGTAATGTAATCGTTTATGCTTTATGATCTATATCGGAACATGACATCTCGACTTTTGATTATGAAATGAAATCATATTTCTATATGAAATGTTTTGATAAATATCTATTTTATCATGTTTTGTTTTTGGGAACAAATTCCGCATCTCTTTTAAAATCAAACGGATTTACTCTGAAAATGTTTTAAAAAGCATAAATGAAATCGGTCTTTTCTGGACGAGATTTTAGGGATGTCACAGTTGGTATCAGAGCATTAGTTTAAGCGAACTAGGAATTTGTGGTATTTCTAGACTTAAACTTAGAATGCTAAGTGGAATTTTGAGTTGTGTGTCTGTTGGATTTTAGACACGAGCACTAGTTATTTTAGGAAAGCTGTCTAAAATGCTTTTATGTGCTAAATGTTATATGTTGCCATATATGATATTAATTGTTCGGATCTACGGTTTGTTTCCAACCAGATCTAAAGGTTTATGTGTTTAGGATTCTAAGCGTATGTATACGATATTAGAACTAGCATGTAATCGTTTGGAGTAATAAGGTGAAATTATTCGGTGTGTAGATCAAAAATGGTGAGAACGAGGAGTGGCGTTGGAAACGCGGATGAAAACAGGAATCAACCGCCTGTAATTCAACAAGTACCTGTCGTAGCTGATGCACCTGAGCCGATAACAATGGCTGGTGTACAAATGATGATTCAAATGATGTTGGATCGTCAGATGGAAGAAACAAGACGCCTGCTTAGGCAGAATCGTGAAGAACCGTCAATTCAAGCGGAAGAGCCCGAGGAGAATGGAGGGCAGTCTGAAGGAGAAAACTTTAGTGGGATCATTGGTCAAGACGAACAACTAGTGGTTAGACGCAATAACCAGTATGGAGGAAATGATGGTCGTGGGTGCAAGTATAAGGATTTCATGGCATCCAAACCACCATGTCTATCCGGAAGCCCGACGCCGGTGCAAGTTATGGACTGGGTCTCTGAAATGGAGACTATGTTTGAAAGTTGCGAATGCAGCAACAGGCAGAAGACCGCTCTTGCGATCCCTCTGCTAAAATCTGGCGTGTTGAGTTGGTGGAAGCTGTTAGCTGACTCTATGCCCAAGGGAGAAGCAAGCAAAATGTCTTGGGAAGACTTTGTGGAACAACTAAAACTGCAATACTGCTCCGAGCAGGACCTTTTGGAAATCAGTAATGAGTTTCAGAATTTGAAGAAAGGGAAATTGAGCGTTACTGAATACGCTGCAAGTTTCACAGAAAAGATGAAGTTTATCCCATATTTGGTGGCTACAGAACTCTCTAAGGTCAACAAGTTTGCCCTTGGACTACCAGCGGACTATGGTCCAATGGTTAAGCAAGCAACCACATTGAAAGCCGCAATCTGGACTGCTAGAAATGTTGAGACCCAGATCAGGGAAAAAGGTCTGGAAAGGTCAGAGGTTGGCGAGAAAAGGAAAATCGATGGATTTTCAGGGTCCAGCAAGAAAAGTAAATTCTCGAAGTCTAGTTCCAGAGGAAGTGGAGGAAAGGTAGAGGCGAAATGGTGCGACAAGTGCAAGAAGAAGCATCATGGGAAGTGTGGCGGGGAAACCACATGCTTCAAATGTGGAAAGCTAGGGCATTATGCCAATGACTGTAACTTCACCAAGAATGTTTTTTATGGTTGTGGTGAGGAGGGGCACATCTCAAGGGATTGTCCGAAAAAGAAGGAAGCAGCAAGACCCAACATTCCGCCAAAGCCAAAGGCGAGAGCATTTCAGATGACACTGGAAGCTGCTAAAGATGAAGCTGATGTCGCTTCAGGTACCTTTCTCGTTAACAAGTTGCCTGCCCAAATTTTATTTGATTTTGGAGCCAACTACTCCTTTATATCGCATGAATTTGGTAGAAAACTAGCTTTGCCTGTTGATAGACTAGATAATGCCTTATTAGTCGAAGTTGCTAGTGGCAAGTTTGTACCTGTTAGCTATCGCATGAAAAACATCTTAATTGATCTGAATGGGAATAAGTTCCACGAGGAATTATTGCCTTTCGAACTTAACGGTTTCGATATCGTTTTGGGAATGGATTGGCTTAGCGCCAATGATGCCGAAATTTTATGCAAGAAGAAAATAGTGAAAGTGAATCCGCCTAGGAAGGAATCGTTTATGGTGTATGGAGATAAACGCAGAGTAAATTCTGGGATCATTTCCCTAATGAAAGCCAGAAAATGTTTGACCAAGGGGTGTACATCATACTTTGCATTCGTGATTGATGCTAAGAAGGAAAAGAAGGTGATGCAGAATATTCCAGTTGTGTGTGATTATCCGGAAGTATTTCCCGAAGATCATCCTAGATTACCGCCCGATCGACAAGTAGAATTTCGTATCGACTTGTTGCCTGGAACAACGCCAATTGCAAAAGCACCTTATCGATTAGCACCGACGGAGATGAAGGAGCTAATGATGCAACTTCATGAGTTATTGGAAAAAGGTTTCATTAGACCTAGTTCATCACCCTGGGGAGCTCCGGTGTTATTCGTAAAGAAGAAAGATGGAAGCATGAGGATGTGCATTGATTACTGAGAGCTGAATAAGGCAACAATAAAGAATAGATATCCGTTGCCAAGGATTGATGACCTATTCGATCAACTACAAGGTTCAAGTTATTTTTCAAAGATCGACCTGAGGTCAGGATATCATCAGCTAAAGGTAAGAGAGCAGGATATAGAGAAGACTGCATTCAGAACGCAATATGGACACTATGAGTTCTTGGTTATGTCGTTTGGACTGACCAATGCTCCAGCAGCATTCATAGATTTGATGAACAGAGTTTGTAATCCATTCCTTGATAAATCTGTGATAGTGTTCATAGATGACATTCTGATTTACTCGAAAAGCCAAGAGGAGCATGGCAGACACTTGCGAGAAGTGTTGGAAGTTTTGAAGAAGGAGAAGTTGTATGCTAAGTTCTCCAAATGTGATTTTTGGATTCGTGAAGTCCAATTTTTGGGTCACGTGGTCAACCAAGAAGGGATAATGGTTGATCCAGCAAAGATTGAAGCTGTAATGAAGTGGGAACAACTGAAAAGTCCCACGGAGATCCGAAGCTTTTTGGGATTAGCCGGATATTACCGAAGGTTTATCCAAGGCTTTTCTTCGATCGCTAGTCCATTAACAGCTTTGACCCACAAATGAGCTACTTATGCTTGGAGTGATAAGCATAAAGAAGCATTCGAGAGACTAAAGAAGAAACTATGCGAGGCACCGATACTTTCTCTACCCGATGGGGTTGAAGACTTCGCTGTTTATAGCGATGCGTCTGGAGTTGGATTGGGTTGTGTTTTAACCCAAAGAGATAAGGTGATCGCATATGCGTCTCGACAATTGAAAGAGCATGAAAAGAACTACCCGACTCATGATTTAGAGTTGGCAGCGGTAGTTTTCGCACTAAAAATATGGAGGCATTACCTCTATGGCACGAAGTGCAAACTTTTCACTGATCATAAGAGTCTCCAATATCTTTTTGGTCAGAAAGAATTAAATATGAGGCAACGACGCTGGCTGGAATTACTTAAGGACTACGACTGTGAGATACTTTACCACCCTGGTAAGGCCAATATTGTTGTTGATGCTCTCAGTCGGAAAGTCAATCTTGAAAGGAGAAGGCCAAGAGCGTTGAGAATTGAAGTTGTCTCGACTATTTTGGAAAGTATCAAGAAAGCTCAAAGCGAAGCTTTTGAGAAGAATGACCGAAAGGAGGAACGTTTGGGCAAAACGTTGGTGTTCGGTATAAACAGTCACGGACTAAAGGTGTTCCATGATCGGATTTGGATACCTAAGACAGGAGGAGTCAGAGATCTTCTGATGGAAGAAGCTCACAAAACCATGTACTCGATTCATCCCGGTAGCACAAAAATGTATAGGGACCTGAAACCCTATTATTGGTGGCCGACAATGAAGCTCGACATTGCGAAGTATGTGGCCGAGTGTGTGACTTGTGCAAGAGTCAAGGCACAACATTAGAAACCATATGGGAGTTTAGAACCATTACTTGTGCCTATGGGTAAGTGGGAAGACATTGCTATGGATTTTGTCACTAAACTACCCAGAACAAAAAGTTTTCACGACATGATTTGGGGGGTCGTTGATCGATTCACTAAGAGTGCGCATTTCATAGCAGCAAAGGAGAAATGGTCTATGGAAAAGCTTGCGAATTCTTACGTGAAGGAAATTGTGAGGCTTCACGGTGTTCCGCTAACGATTGTGTCGGATCGTGATAGTCGTTTCACCTCACGATTTTGGAAAAGTCTACAAGAGGAATTGGGTACCAAGTTGTGTTTAAGTACAGCTTACCATCCGCAGACTGATGGTCAGAGCGAACGGACGATACAAACACTTGAAGATATGCTGAGAGCGTGTACCTTGGAATTCCTAGGTAATTGGGATGAACATTTACGTTTGGTAGAATTTTCCTATAATAATAGTTTTCACTCGAGCATAAAGATGGCACCTTATCAAGCATTGTATGGACAGAAGTGTCGTACGCCGTCTTGTTGGCTTGAGGCTGGGGAAAAGCAGTTTATGGGACCGGAGATAGTCCATCAAACGGCTGAAAAGTTGAAAATAATTAGGGAAAGAATGTTAGCAGCTCAGGATCGTTAAAAGAGTTATGCTGACAAAAAGAGAAGACCGATGACTTTTGAAGTTGGAGATTCGGTTTTGCTTAAAGTCTCGCCGTGGAAGGGACTTATAAGATTTGGTAAAAGGGGAAAGTTAAGTCCAAGGTTTATTGGACCGTTTAAAGTTCTTCAGAGAATTGGAAACCAAGCTTACAAACTCGAACTACCAGAAGAACTGAATGGAATTCATAACACTTTTCATGTGTGTTACTTGAGGAAGTTCACGGGAGAAGTTCCCGACATGATTCCACTTTCGGAGTTGAGGATCGATGAGAACAAAAGGTTGATTGAGGAACCGGAGGCAATCGTTGACCGAAAGACTAAGAAATTGCGACGCAAGATGGTTGAGTTAGTGCTTGTCCGATGGAAACACACGAATGGGCCGAATCTCACCTGGGAGACGGAGAGTGACATGATGAGTTGTTATCCGCATTTGTTTGCTGGTGTGTGATTCCGGGGACGGAATCATTCTAAGGTGGAGAGAATTGTAACGCCCGTGTTTCTGGGCTTGCCATTTTTAGCAATGTAATAGTCTAGGTTAACCTTTGTAACCCCAAATTGAAATAATAAAAACGTATTATTTGTGAATTATGTGAATTATGTGATTTATGTGTGTGTTCTTAATTATTATAATTTAATGAATTAAGAATAAAATAAGCGTCAAAATTAAAGTATTAGATATGCCCGATATCTTTGCATAAAGTTGTAGTGGTTGAAACAAGGATTCCGGAGATATAAGGAATGCCAAAATCTGAGTTATAACGAAGAAGTTATGACATGTCGAAGTTTCACGACAGAATTGGCACGACGCCGACTGACGTAAAATATGAATTTAAGATAGAGCGATATTTAGCCTTAGCGATCTAAATGAAAGTCGTAGATTTCGTTAAACCGAGAGCGTGCATAAAAGGAACGCCCAAATCTGACTCCGTATGAGGAAGTTATGATTTTTCTAAGTTTCAACTTAGCAGTATGCAGCCCGAATACTCGATTTGAAATCGAGCGGTTTTTAGCCGAAACAATCTAAATGAGAATCGAAGATCTCGTTGTTAGTAGCGAAACGATGAAAAGATAGGCGAGAACGGACGTCGGACGAAGGAGTTATGATTTTATAACGAAGTTTCCCTGTTCGGGCCTTCTAAAAATAATTAATAAAAATAAAAATTCAAAATTAGCCGACAGAGTCTAAACGAAAGTTGTAGAGCGTAGTCTCACCTTCGCGTGGATATAAAGAACGTCGAAAACGGAGTTCGTATGAAGGAGATATGAATTTTTGAAGTTTATTAAATATTTAATATTTATTTTTAATTAACCTCCGATATTATCCGAAGAGAGGTGAGGCGGTCTATCCGAAGTACGCACCGCGTACTGCTGTACGCCCCGCGTACAGCGAAGGGCACTCGAGTACTCCGAAGTCGTGTGCAATGACGTATGAGGGCCGATGACGTAAGCGCTGACGACCCCCGAGGCGTACGCCCCGCGTAGCCTCGTACGCCTCGCGTACGTGCGAGGGTCAGCAACTATAAAAGGGGATCCGAAGGCAGCCGAGTTTCATTCACAAATTCCATCCTTCTCTCTAGTCTTTTGCCTCGTTTTGTGTGCCGTTTGTATCCCGAAGCCCCGGTATTATTCCCGAGCCCCGAAGCGAGATCCGAAGCCCCGAGAATCCCGAAGAGCGTTATTCCCGAGCCGAAGCCCTGCCCGCGAGGAGCCGGTTTTTGTGAAGATCTTCCAGATCTACGGAGAGACGCTACTTCTATAAGTCGTAGTGATGTCGGATCATCTTCTGATCAAGTGAGTGTATAGTTATTTTCTTTCCAACGCAATATTATGAAGTATTTAATATAAAATATGTGCTACGTGTATATATTTTGTGGTTATATATGTGAAAGTATATTCTCTATGAAATACGTGTTATGTGTGTGTGCCTCATCTGTTATGTGGAATATGTTTTGATTAAAGCATGCTATACAGGTTTTTAAACAATGTATAAAATGTATATTTTTATCTACTAATATGTTGGGTAGAACATGGGTAGATAATTGGTGTGAAATAAACAGATGAGAGGCCTCGGTGTTATTGGTGTTATTCTAGTCATTCAGCAGAGTATGGATGATGACCATGGACTATTCTAGACTGTCCTGTGGAACACTAGCAGGCTCATTACCTGTAGGTGTTGTGAACGACGTGTTCACCGGTGTACTCTATCCCCCACATGGTTGCCTTTAGGACACTTATTGTTGAGGAAGCCCCTCTGCAGTAATGTCCGTCCCGATGAAAATCCTGAAATAAGTTCCTTATAATAGACGTTATCTTTAGGAACGTAAGGTGAGGATAACGGGAATGGGTAATCGGGTTTATTGTTGATTGTTGTAATTAAATATAATTATTGTGGGTTTGAAAACCCTATATGCTCACCAGGCTCCCAAGCCTGACCCACTCTGTTTAATTATATTACAGGAAGTGGCGCAAGAGCTTAAGATGGGCGAATCATCAAGTCGTTTTTGTTTACAAGTCTGCATATGTATATATTTGTTGAATGACTTGTAATGTAATCGTTTATGCTTTATGATCTATATTGGAACATGACATCCCGACTTTTGATTATGAAATGAAATCATATTTCTATATGAAATGTTTTGATAAATATCTATTTTATCATGTTTTGTTTTTGGGAACAAATTCCGCATCTCTTTTAAAATCAAACGGATTTACTCTGAAAATGTTTTAAAAAGCATAAATGAAATTGGTCTTTTCTGGCCGAGATTTTGGGGATGTCACAAAGAGTGGCAACACAGTATTGTATAAAGATGCTCTGACTTCCATTCCTGGACCAGGGTTGACCTTACAGAATTATCAGAGGCTCCTTTTGCGAATCCCTCTCAAAATCCCAAGGCTACACAATTCAAGCATTTCTTGGAAGATCAAGTGCTTAAGAGTTTTCCTTCAATAAAGACTGCAGAGTCTATTTTTAAACTATACCCAAGTGTACTTGATCCCAAAAACCAATCAACCTGTTCCGTCTATGATGTGGCCTGCTACCGATCAAGTAAAGCAGATTCCTATACTTCATAATCATCTAGATGGATCTCTACGGTCCATGCTTTACTAGGTGTTTGATGAAACTACAACCTCTGCTATCATAAAGCTTGAAAATGTATGCATTCATTTATATGACAAAAGAGATTTGCTTCAGTTTGGGAAATGGGATATTCATCAGTTGAACCTTCATCAGATCAAGGTTGCAGAAGACATTTTTGAGTCAGCTGCTAAAGAATATACGTCTATGGTTACCGATATCATTAGCAAAAGGATGTGGAACGGGGCAATGGGGAAGTCAGATGTGATGATGGTTGACAAAGATTGAGTCCAAGCTAGCACCAAACCAACAGGGAGATTGAAGGGTCCAGTTAGTGGTTTGGTCTAGGCTTTCAATTGTAATAGTTCTTTTGAGTCTTTATGATGTAATAGTAGGTTATTTTGGTGTTTACGGCCGTAAACCCCTTTACGGTCGTAAACCCTGTTTCCGGCCCAAGTTCCCTATAAATGAGGTTGTGTAGGTCATTATCAGTTGTTGATCCTCGAGAGTTCAGGGTCCCTGTAAACAAGTTCTACTCCAATTCTTGTTATCTTTGATTGTTTGATTGTTTGATCACTAGTAAGATCCATTTTCAAGACCTTACATTTATGTTTATAAATGATTTGTTAATAATAATATCCATTAATTCCATAGTGATTTTCAAAAAAGTCCCAATATTTTGGTTATCGGGTAATTTTCAGAAAAGTCCTAATATTTTGAGCAAACTAACGAAAAAGGACAGAATACCGGCTAAATCTACGAAACCGGCCAAAAAGGGTTTTTTCGAAGTTTTAGCCGGTATTTTGTGTTTTTCTGTAAAAAAAAATTAATTTAGGACTATTTCATAAATTTGACAAATATTTTAGGACTTTTATGGAGTTTTCCCCATATTTTTATGAGGAATATGCACACTTTCAACCTGAACTCATTGAACATTAGGTGTTTGTAATTCAAACAATGAATCCATAGCACTTAAGCTTTACTAATTTTCATTTTCCATTGTGTCAACATCTGATGTTATCTTGTATCAAAACAGTTGGTTATAACAAGATAACAAAAATGTCGGATCAAATTTCAGAAATTTTACAATTTTTTCCGGAAAAAGTATTCAGTATTTCATAAATCACCCTCCTATGTTTTTTCCATTTTAATCCTAACAAACAATTCAATATGTCATCACATTGAACATCCTTCTTCAAAGAATAAAGACAAACTTGATGCTTTTTTCCATGTTCAATAACAATTTCACTCAGTATGTCACTTATGCAGTTGATTCATTTGTCACATTCACACATATAGTTTGATAACATATTGATTTGATTGATTCATTTGACACCTTCACGCAGATGGTTCGATACAATATTGATTTAGTCATAGAGTTATGGCATATCTACATACCATCCCTAACAAAAATTAATTCACTAACAACAACCTTAATTCAATAACAATAAACTTCATTCACTTGACGAAATCAAACTTTACTTTGAATTCATGTTACTGTTTAGACATTTGAACGATTGATGTGTTTGGAAATAGTTTATAAGAAAAATTTATGTACATTTCATAAACTACAAATACATCACAGTTGTTTTACTAGGTCATTATGACACAAGAGATTCCTATTAGTTGCTTTAATATAACATCTTCCCAAACAGTTGAATCATTTGGATATTTACACATGTAAATGTTGTTGAAAGATCCTCATATTAAAATCACAAATTCTGTAGTGAATGATGATTTTAATTAAATACTTATATGATCACATTAGAAATTTCCTAGTGATTAATACTGAAATACAGGGGAATCAGTCTTCATCGATTTTAACTGAATAGGTTTGATCATAGTCGAAGTGGAGACGCCGACTACATACAATTAAGCCAAACAATCCACCCATTCAATGAATCTGAGAACCGTTAATCACAATTACTCAATAATTTTGTTAAATGCTACCAACAGTTTTTACTCCTGCAACCAACTAGAATATAATAAGTTACTCAATTTAGATAATTTTTTAAATGTAAGAGTTTACCATTTTGATTGGTTGTTAAGAATTCCTTGTTACCTTCCTATTTTAATTTTACTTTTTTGCGGGATATATATATATATATATATATATATATATATATATGTATATATATATATATATATATATATATATATATCAAATGAGAACCAAAAAATTAAGAACCCTAAGAACCATATTTTTTAACTCACCATTGAGGGTAATTTTATCTATTCAAAATGTTTCATTTTGTCTTATGGGTCTTAACAGTGAGTATTCCACCATCAAACTCATATCCAATCTCCAAAACCCACACCAAGCTTGGGAATGTCTTATCATCGTGTCGCTATGGACGAAAAACAACGAGCTATCACAACTGTCGGAAGGCCCTCTAACGAAGCAGCGGCGTTTCAGACTTTTGTTCAAAATTGATGGGAAATTGGTGGCGATCACAATCAACAATACAAAAAGGTCGTGCAAAAGGATAAGCCCAAGAAAGAAAGCACCGATGAACCAGAATAATGCACTTTTTGCCAAAAGAAGGGACACAACAAAGAAGGTTTCATCAAGCGCATTGAATATCCAGATTGGTGGCCAAATAAGGCTAAGAAAGAAAAGGGCAAGACAAAAGTTACTTATGCAAACATGGAACAAATCCCTATACTAGGGTTGACTTCCACCAATATCAAAGACTACTCAAGCATTTTTCAAAAGTTGAGGAGGTCAATTTCGCTCCCACTGTGAACATGGTTGGTAAGATTAACTGTGATGATGCTTAGGACATCGACTCAAGTGTCACTGAGCATCTAACGTGCAACCAAGATTTGGTTCAAAACATCACAAAGAACCGTTTTGAACCACCAGTCACTATTCATAATGGTGACTATATTCACGTTGAAGGAAGAGAGAACTACAAGTTGCAAAACAACATCATAATTGATAAAGTTTGCATATACCCACTTTCAATTGCAAGTTATTGTATGTTAGTCAATTAACAAGGGACTTGAAATGTGCTATAACCTTTCTTCTTGATTGTTGCTACATGCAAGACTTGTGCTCGAGGAACCTAATTGGCGTGGGTGAGTGCAAGCAAGGTCTATACCGAATGGGCATGAAGGTGGGGCAAAGGAAGGCGATAATGACAAAAAGTAGGGTGGATCTGTGGCACAAGAGAATAAAGTTTGTGATTCTTGTGTAAGGGCAAAACACACTAGATTTCCCTTTCCAAAAGGTTCAATAAAAACTAATGGTTGTTTAAGTTAATTCATTGCAATGTTTGGGTTAAATTGTACACCTACATACTTGGGTGCTTGCTACTTTCTTACCATAGTAGATGATTATAGTAGAGCTTTATAGGTATACTTTTTGAAACATAAAGCGGAAGTTGGAATCTATTTGATGAATTTCCATAATATGATTAAAATACAGTTTGATAAAAGGATCAAAAGAATTAGAGCTAATAATACTCGAGAATTCATATCAACGAACAAGAAAGATTATTATGTTAAGGAAGGAATCACACTTGAAACTACTTGTCCTCACACACCACAACACAATGGTGTGGTTGAACGCAAACATAGACACATGCTTGAGATAGCACACACCTTAAAATTTGAAGCAAACCTGACCATTAAATTTTGGAGAGAATGTGTACTAGCTGCCACGTACATTATCAATAGATTACCCTCAAAGGCAACAAAGAATATGACACCCTATGGAATTTTTTTTGGAAAGAAACCATACTACGATCACATATGGAAACGAAGGGAGACAAGTTCGAAGTGAGGGGAAGATCGGCAGTGTTTATTGGGTACTCCCAAGGGAAAAAAGGGTATCGGATTTATGATATTAAAGATAGAAAATTCTTTGTATCTAGAGATGTCATATTTGTTGAGAAAGAATTTATGTTTAAAACTCCAAATTCTCAACAGGAGTCTACACGAAATGTTGAATCCAATTTCCTCAATGACACAACACATGAAGATGAAAACCTCGCTAGTCTTGAAGATGTAGGTAACTGTAACGGAAATCTTGAACATGTTCAAAGTCAGGTTGACCCCACAAATGAGGTGCCATTAAACGAAGACATAGGGTCCGAAAATGAGGGAAGTGCTGAAAATTTTGTACCTCATGTCTAGATTGATATGCAACCAGAAGCGAATCAAAGGGAGAGAAGGAATAAATCTCGATCAATGCACTTAGATGATTTTGAAGTAGAATTGTCCCCTTCAGTAGACCATGCACCACCAATGCATGATCAATGGTCCTCGACGGTACACAATCTTGCTAAATTTATTTCTTTTGACAAATTTACAGATTCACACAAAGTTTTTTTTGGCAGCCAATGACCATGAGGAAACCAAGAATTTTAAAGAATCCATGAAAAATACCAAGTGGAGAGAGGCGATGCAAAACGAGATTTCAATTCTTGAAGAAAACGAAACTTGGACCATTAAAGATCTGTCCGCTGGAAAACGTGTCATTGATTGCAAATGGATCTACAAGGTCAAATACAAGCCCACTGGAGAAGTCGAAAGATATAAGGTGCATCTTGTAGCTAAAGGTTTCACACAACAGGAGGGTGTAGATTTTCATGACACATTTGCACCGGTGGCAAAGCTTGGTCTGAAACAAAGACACACACAAGATTGATTTTCAGATCTGTTTGTAGAACTAAACCCCTTAAATTATGGGTTCTTGAAGCTCTTATCGAGTTATAGGCATGAACACAAATCAATTTTAACAACACACACAAATCAATTTTCAAAAACAAAAAACACATCATTTTAGGTTTTTCGACAAACACATACATATTTATGTATGATTACCTCAAGAAAAAGATATATCTAAATCATTGAATCTGAACACCGATTTTTTTGAATTTTTTTGAGGAAGAAAGAAAAGAAAACAAATAGCTAGAAAAGAGAATATAGGAATATGGAAAGTGTGTGTGTTTCAATAATTAAGATCGCTGAAAATCATGTTTGTCCGAAGAAGACAACCGGAGTCTCTTCGGAGCTGTCAATGATGTGTGAAATAGTTTAAATAGTTGGTTATAACATGATAACAGAAATGTCACAAATTAAAGGATCAAATTTCATAAATTTTACGACTTTTTCCAGAAAAAGTAGTCAATCTTTCATAAATCGCCCTCCACTGTTATATGTTTTTTCCATTTTAATCCTGACAAACAATTCAATATGTCATCACATTAAACATCCTTCTTCAAAAAATAAAGACAAACATGATGATTTTTTTTCATGTTCAATAACAATTTCACCCAATATGTCACTTATCTAGTTGATTCATTTGACAAATTCACACCAAAGCATGATAACATATTGATTTGACTGATTCATTTGACACCTTCATGCAGATGGTTTGATACCATATTGATCTAGTCATACAGTTATGGCATATCTACATACCATCCCGAACAAACATCAATTCATTAACAATAACCATAATTCGATAACAATAAATTTCATTCACTTCACGAAATCAAACGTTACTTAAAATTCATGTTACTGTATAGACATTTCAATGATTGATGTGTTTGGAAACAGTTTATAAGAAACATGTATGTACATTTCATAAAATACAAATTCATCACAATTGTTTACTGCGTCATTATGCCATAAGAAATTCCTATTAAGTGATTGATCCTCATATTAAAATCACAAATTCTAAAGTAAATGGTAGTTTTAATTAAATACTTATATGATCACATTCGAAATTTCCTAGTGAGTAATATTGAAATACAGGGGAATCAGTCTTCATCGATTTTAACTGAATCGATTTGATTATAGTCGAAGAGGAGATGCCGACGACATATAATTAAGCCAAAAAATCCACCCATTCATTGAATCTGAGAACTGTTATTTGTTATTCGCAATTACTCGATAATTTGTTTAAATGCTACCAACAATTTTTACTCCTACAACTAACTATAATCAGATACTCAACTTAGATAATTTTTTAAATGGAAGATTTTACCATTTTGATTGGTTGGTCAAAATTCCTTCTTACCTTCCAATTTCAATTTTACTATTTTCCTATATATATATATATATATATATATATATATATATATATATATTAAGCACCCTAAGAACCCTATTTTTTTAACTCACCATTAAGAGTAATTTTGTCTATTAAAATCTTTCATTTTGTCTTATGGGTCTTGACAGTGAGTATTACACCATCAAAACTAAGATCATATCTACATAACCTACACCAAGCATGGGAATGACTTGTCATCTTGTGTTGGGGTGCAAAGTTCTTCATGTATGACTTTGTAATGGGTTGACTTGTGTAGACCCACTTACATGTGGTGCATTTGCCTTTAGACTCAAGAGCTAGTGAGAGTGAGAGAGAGACATGTAAACACCTCTATATAAAGTGGGTTTGTCCACTTGTAGTCATAGTGATTAGTGAGTGAGATATTTATGAAGCTCTAAACTAGATCTATTTTTGTTCTCATTTACTATGATTGAATATATCTTTTAGCACCCAAATCACCATGTTCAATTGTGTAAACTTTAATTCCGCATGCCAAACCATGTTCTTTGTCACTACAATTGGTATCAGAGCGGGTCTTCAAGATCAAGGTGATATTTAAAGAACGATTCTCAGTTTGGCAATTTTTGTCGCAATTTGATCAATTTTGGTGAGTTTGTCTCTATGATCTCTCTTAATTTCATTGAATTCGTGCATTACGTTCTTGATTTTTGATCGTTTTGATTCATTGGATCTAATTTGTTTCAATTCTCTTTGTTTGATCCAATTAATTTTTTTTTAGATAAAGCCAAAATTGATTTAGACTAAAACACATTTTCTTTCCAAATCTCGAAATCTACTGTTCATAATGATCTAGAGCACATAATTTTCATTTGTTTAGATCGAGCCCAAATTTAATCAAAATCTGTTTCAGAAGCCCAATTTTTGTTATTCGACAATGTTCATCTCCAATTATGAGCCCATGAGTCGATATATTAACACAATGAGCCCAAAGAGTCATTTAATCAGGTATAAGATGTGTTCACTTCATTCGTTCATAATCATACGCATAAAGTGGTTGTACGTACCATTGTTCTTGACTTGTGTTCATACGTATTCGTTTTCTTCTCGTCATCCTGAACAATCGATGTGTTTTAATTGTTAGACTTTTGAATCAATTCTTATTGATTTCTAATTTGAAACTGGAAATTGATTTCATATGATTCACTATATGATGAAATCGATTTTATTCGAGTCATATCTTAGAAATCGGGAACTAGTGTTTTAACTTTGATGAAATTGTTGATCAAGAACACTTGAAGATTATGAAGAACAGTGAAATATTCGTGTTTTGATCTAAAATTCTGGGTTGAATTTAGCAATATCGTGTTTGTTGACTTCCGATTTCAAAAAGTTAAACTCATAAAAAGAAAAGTAAAACTTGATTTTTTTTTGGGTTGATTCGTTGAATTGGAGGTTGAAATCAGTTGATATGAGTTGAACGAAGACTGTGAATGTTCAAAATCAAGCTTATTTTGAGTTTAATTTCGAACGGTTGAAGTCAAATATTTGTTGATCATCGGTTGAAGTCGATTTTTTATATTAGGGTGATAATGAATGAAAGATGAACAAATATTGAATGAGTTTCAATTTCGTTAGTTTGGAGATGAACTATGATATCGATGCTTGGAGAATCGAATGGTGTGAAATTGATTGATGAGTTTGGGTTGATAGATTCGAAGGGATAATGATCGATTTGAGTTAAGATTCGAAGAATTGAAATGGGTGATGTTGATGAACTAGATCTTGATCTAACGAAGCATTAGATGTTGATTTGGAATCGATGGTTAAAGTTCAATGATTTGAATCGATCAACGAACGAACTGATTAAAGACGAGATTTTTTTTTTCGATTGGCTGTTGATTTGGGAAGAGGTTAGAGTGAAATCGATGAACTAGGTTAATGTACGAAGGATCTTTGTGTTTGGATTTTGAAGCTTAGATAGATCGATTGTCGATGATTTTGGAATTGGGGAGTATTGTTCGAACATTTGGAGTTGATGGGTTGAACTGAGAAACGAACGAAAAATGATTGACTATGATTTGGTGAATAAGATTCGAAAGGAATAGACGGGTGAATGTACGAAGTGTTCCTGTGTTTTGGATTGATGATTTGGGAAGCACAGTAAGAAACGAAACTCTACTGAATTCTTGTAATGAAAAGAACGAAGATTTTTTTTGGTTGAATGAACGAACTGGAAAAGTCGATTTAGAGGGACGATTAAGAGGTTACTGTACATTCAGAGTCTTCGTACGCTTCGCATTCGTATGTTTGGGTGAAAAATATTCGTGTGTTTGGTGCCTGAGCTTCCGTACGAAGCGTTCCATTGAAGAAGAAAACAAATATTTTCGAATTAGGTCCCTGCTCTTTTAACAAAGTGACACAAATGGTCTAACTTCGAATGTTGGGGCAAGGCTTCGAATGATTGGCAATAGGCTTCGTATGTTTTGCTCAAAAAGCAAAATTTTCGAAAATCACCCCTGAAATTTCGAATGTTCGGCAAACCTCATCAATTCAATCAAGTTTAGAATACTTGACACTTTTCACCCAAATTCGAATATTTTATGAAGTTTTGAATGTTTGACACTTTTCACCCAAATTGGAAATTTTTTTTGGAGCTTCGAATATTTTGGGGATTCTTTGATGAAAAAGGGCAGAATTTTCGAAAATAGTCCCTGAGGCTTCGAATGTTTGGCGGTTTATACCCAAATTCGAAAATGGACTAATTTTTGCTGGAAATTGAAGATTTTGCATTTCAAGCCCCTGTAGTTTGTGCAAATTGATGCTTTTTACCCAGATTTGAAAAAGGGGGAGAGTTTTGCATATTTTGTTGTTTTGGGCGCACTGGGTCACTGCAGAATTTTGAAATTGACAATCTCTACCCATTTTTGAGAAATTTTGTCAAAGGCGATCCGTGAACAAAGCTAAAAATTGATTATTTTTTGGATTTTCCGAATTGAAGCACAATGTTTATGCCACATGTTAAGGGGGAGTTTTGACACGAAAAATTCCAAATATAGCACGTTCTTTTTCCTTGGGAGTTTTATAATCAAATTTCGATTATAAAAAGGGGGAGAAGTTTATATCGAAATTCGAACTTGAATTTTTCATATTACGCGGATTTGACGACCGAAGTGATCTTGAATTTTTGAAGCTTACGAAGTGATGCAATTGGATGTTTGGAAGTGATGTATTCGAAATGGGTTTGCTTTTATTGAAGATTTTTGGGGTGTGTTTTTAGCGCAACTTTTTAGATGATTATTTGGAGTTAATCATTTGTTGCTGCTCGGATTATATGGTCTCACATCCTAGAGCCCAAATTGAAGAATCATGGAAAAATTGAAGATTGAAGTTCGTTTCGACATGTGTCACCTTTGAGGCTCAAACCGCGTAGTTGCCCGACTTTGAAAGATTTGAAGTGGATCATCCATTCCTAACTTTGAGGGGGAGAATGTTGGGGTGCAAAGTTCTTCATGTATGACTTTGTAATGGGTTGACTTATGTAGACCCACTTACATGTGGTGCATTAGCCTTTAGACTCAAGAGCTAGTGAGAGTGAGAGAGAGAGACATGTAAACACCTCTATATAAGGTGGGTTTGTCCACTTGTAGAGGTGTGCTTGAGAGATGTAGTCATAGTGATTAGTGAGTGAGATATTTATGAAGCTCTAGACTAGATTTATTTTTGTTCTCATTTACTATGATCGAATATATCTTTTAGCACCCAAATCACCATGTTCAATTGTGTAAAGTTTATTTCCGCATGCCAAACCATGTTCTTTGTCACTACATCTTGTCGCTAAGGACGAACAAAAACGAGCCATCAAAAGATGCCAAAAGGCCCTCTAACGAAGCAACGACATTTCAGACTGTTTTTAAAAATTGAAGGGAAACTGGTGGCAATCACAAACGGCAATACAAAAAGGTCATGCAAAAGGATCATCCTAAGAAAGGAATCCTCGATGAACCAGAATAATGCACTCTTTGCGGAAAGAAGGGACACAACAAAGAAGGTTGCTTCAAGCGCATTGGATGCGATGATTTTTTTTAGAAACTCTCGACTTCCCAAATATTTTTTTATGAAACCCACCAATCTTCTTTATGACTAAACCTACCAGAATCAAGCCTCAAAAATATGAACACATTATGTGTTCTTGGCATTTCAGTGTTTAAGAGAAATTGGTCTGAAACAAAGACACACACAAAATTGATTTTCAGATCTGTTCGTAGAATTGAACGCCTTAAATTATGGGTTCTTGAAGCTCTTATCGAGTTATAGGCATGGACACAAATCAATTTTAACAACACACACAAATCAATTTTCAACAACAAAAATCATTTTTAGGTTTTTCGACAAACACAAACATATTTATGTATGATTATCTCAAGAAAAAGACATATCTAAATCATTGAATCTAAACACCGATTTTTTGAATTGTTTCGGAGAAGAGAGAAAAGAAAACAAATAGCTAGAAAAGAGAATATAGGGATATTGAAAGTGTGTGTGTTTCAATTATTAAGATCGCCAAAAATCAATTTTTTGTACGGAGAAGACAACCGAAGTTTCTTCGGAGCTATCAATGATGTTTGAAATCGTTAAACGTAATATATCCAGTTATAATGATATATTATCAACAAGTTAAACAAGTTCAATTATAATATGTGTACAGAAAAATAAATGATAAAATATGTACACGAGATAAAGTTTACTGTTTATGGTGTGGTTTATAGTTAAGGATGTTCAGCACACGAGTTTGTGCGCCTAAAGCTTTCACCTTTTATGAAAAAACTCAAAAAAAATAAAAAACTTCTTTTAGCTGATGGGAGTTTATAGCTTTTAGCTAAAAAAAGTTCCAAATATAAAAGTTAAGTTAAATAGCGTTTCAGAAAAAACTCTTTTATAATTTAAAATATATAATTAAATTTTATTAAAATCGATGACGTGTTTTAGATAAGTCATTTTATATAAGTTTACATGTTTTAAAAGTTTTTAATTATTTTGTCGAACATTCTTATATAAATAAAGTAGGCATCACCTTGCGCGTTGCGCAAGAATGCATTTAAGTGGTTAAAATAATTATGAGAAAAAATAGAAATTTGTTGAAATTTACGTTTTTAGTCATGTTTTGGGCATTAACCGAATTATCAAATAACATAAAAATCCAGCAATTTATATTTTGATACTATCTAATATAGTTCGTACCTTATAAAGTTTACTTTTACTTTTATATTATCCAACATATATTATAAGTTTTTGTATAACATTAATATAATCTACTTTTCTTATGTCTGATAATATTTTTTGGATAAAATAAGAAATAAGTTGTTTTGAATGAGCTATTAATAAACAATATTGAACTAATAAACTTTGTATTACAGTATTTATATTACACCAAAACATCCAAGGTTTCATATATGAACTTTCAAATATTAAACATTGAAATTAAGAATAAAATCATACAAAATATATCATTATACATAAATGTTATCAAGAGTTTTAAAATAAGTCGATTAGTAAATATGATATTTAATTTTAATTACATATTTTGCAAGGCGTACGTTTGATTTATTTTGGTGCGCCGATAATCTTCTTCCTTAATTTGTACCTAAAAAATTAAGGTGAATATGAATATAAAATAGATATTACTAATTAATATAAATAATTAAAAAATGTAAGTAGATCTCCTACCACCGGTTAAAGACAACATACATCTCTAGTGGTATCGATTCCTATGTGAAATTGAAGTAGTCATTCTATTTACACCTTGTTTTCTAATTACTTAAACAAATCTGTGTAACCAAACATAAAAATGTTATTTTTATGTAGGAAAAATATTTTAATTAATTAACAAATTAAACAATATAAGTTTAAGAGTTAGTAGTTTAAAAACATTAATATTTTTATTAATCAACCAATTAAGTAACACATGTTAAAATTTTTACAATCATTATTAAAAAGCATTTGAAATATTAGATTTTAAATGATTTTTTCTTAAAATAACTAAACTGATTGGTTCACAATAAATCATACATGCACACAATAGATAGTTAGAGTAAAATAACCTAACCTTATATATATATATATATATATATATATATATATATATAGAGAGAGAGAGAGAGAGAGAGATGGAAAGTATAACATATGTATGACTTTTAATTAATTGTATTTTTGAAATGGTATAATTACAAACACAAAAAAAACATATTTAAAATATTTAATTAAATATTTTCGACATCACCCTATATAACATATGATCAATATATTAACGATTAAACCACAATATACGACTGCATTACAATAATCCAAAAACGAAGAAAATATAAAACGAATTAGTATAACGAACTTACAAATTAAAAGCTCTGATATAATAGCATATCTCCAAAAGTGGTCATAAGACCTCAACCAAACACAAAAACCTTTAAGTTTTTTTCTTACTTAAATTTGTATATGATTTGTATGCATGTCATCCCAAAGGATTGACCTTTTAATAGTAAACTTTTCACTAAATGCTAATTAAACATAATATAAGTTATAAAACTTTTGAGTGTTAAATCATAATTAAGAAAACTTTTGAGTTGCATTAGTTAAAAAATGGGGTTTCAAATGAATGTGGTTTGACGAGGTTAAAAAAGGTGGTTTCAAATGCATGAGATTCAAGAAAAAATACTAGCTTTATAAGTATGTAACACTAGGCGAATGTTCACGCGTTACGCAGAAAGACCTATATAGTTGAAATCTATACAAATATATGTCTTCTTAAATACAACAATAACATTGTTGTTAAATGTCATATAATAATTTGTATACTAAATTGATATAATATATTGACTATTTTGAATTATATGATAATATGTACATCTATTATAACTGCATAATCTCAATCGTTTGAATGACTCGTACCTGCGAGTTACTCATGAATATAATTTAATATAATATATGGTTTAATGTATTTATAGTTCTTGTTAATGCTAATTAATTTTTTAAAATTTATTTGTTTAACGTTTTAATTATTGGATTAGTGTCTAAGGTTGTAACTATATTTGGTAAGTACTTGACCCGATTGTGCATGGTCCTTTTGTGTTGCCTTCACCATAGCAACTTGACAGGGTGATTTAGAGAGAAGAGATATTATTATTAATGTATTATTAGAATAATATGTTAAAGGAATGATAATATTATTTGATTAATATAAGTCATAAATTAATTAGGAATTAATTTGGTGACTTAAAGAGAATAATTGAAGAAAGGGGTATAAACTGTCAAATGTGTGAAAGTTGTATTTTGAGCAGATAATCCTTATGGATATGGGTTGGACGATTTTAGGGATGTGGATCACCTAGAAATTGTCCAAGGCCTTATCAAGAGGGGAATTGGATTGCTTTGAGGCTAAGTTATCCAATTTAGGTTTTAGGGTGAAACCCTAGAAGCTCGCCGGTATAAATAGACCCTTGGAGTTGTGGAAATCGACACCCTTGTTATTGGTGTAACCCCAGAGCCGATTTCCCTCTTCCTCATCTCTCTAAAATCATCTTCTTGCTAGTTGGTGTTTGTAAGCCATTAGAGGAGTGACATTTGTGACTCTAAGCTCCAAGAAGAAGAAGGTTTCAAGCAAGTAACTCGAGGTATTACTCTAGATCTGTTTTCATATGTTTATTTGCTAGTTTACATTAGATCTAGCCTTGAAAGTCTTGGATATATACTGCATGTTCAGTTAGAGAAACCTAGATCCAAGCTATAGGGTTGTATGTGCACATAGGGAAAGTTCTTATGTCCAAAACCCAACAGTGGTATCAGAGCCTTGATTGGTTTCAATTGAATATGATGCTTAACTGTTTTGCTTGTTGGAAATCGTTTTTCTTCACCTCTGTCCGACCCAACTCGGCGAGTCAGTGTTTGGACTCGGCGAGTTGGCCCTACTCGGCGAGTCCAATGCTTGACTCGGCGAGTCCGAGCGTCAGACAGAGGATAATTCGGGATTTTATTGCTATTTTGTCTTGGATTGATACCTAAATCGTTTTATTATGTAAAAATCCGAATTTTAACTTAATTTAATGATTATCCTTGACATAAATATAGATAATTTCAAATCTTTTAAATATTGATTATTTATGAGATAAATATGGACTATTTAAGATTATTTGGTAATTATCTAATGACTAAAGTTAGATTAGGTCAAATATAGATAATTATGAAATTAATCGTTTAATTTGAATTATTTGTTATTTGATCCCTATTATTTTGAAAAATTCAATATGTATCCCGAAGTTTTGAAATTTGAATTTTGTGATTAATAGTTTAATTCACGAAGTCAGTCTATAAGGTTGCTGCCTATAAAATGGCGCTTAATGGGTGTACACTCACACCCACCGTTTGCTTGACCGGTGGAGGGTCGTTAGCCGAACGGGTAGGATAGGGCAACTCTCTCTCTTCATTAATAAGTATAATGAATCTATAAAGTAACTAAACTATTTTATAAAATTCCCAATCTTAGTTACTTTAGGAAAAGTGAATGGATGCAATCCCATGAAATTGCACTTTGCACCCTTTCTAAGAAGTTAGTAGAGCGTGTGTGGTTTACAGGCACACTAATTGGTTCTAAGCAAAGGTGGCAAAGGGTGATTCATTGTTTTTCATAGTTCGATGGAGCGTGTGTGGTTTACTGGCACATCGAATAGATGATTGTAACAATGAAGGCACCATGTAAATTTGCATGGTAATTCACACCCACTTTGTGATCCTCGGTATCCCAGTCACAAACTAGAGGGGGATATCGAGATTTAAACATGCCATTGAAAGGTTCAATGAATCTCAAAGAAAATCTAGGAATTCTCAATAAAACTTAAGGTTATGTTTTCAAGGTGAAGAATTAGTGAATCGTCATTCATGTACCTCCAAATTATTTGCATGTTGGATTACGGCATCCTTTTTCTAATATGTAAATGATGTTGTTGGGTCCTAGCCCTAATTTTTCATTTTGGGTGTTTAATTAGGGATCCAATTCTAACCAAACTTTGTCCTTTCTATTTGTAGATGTCGAATGCAAAAAACGCTGCTGCTAACTCATTCACGTTAATGAGTCTTTGCCAAAAAGTGACCTTCGATGGTACGAACATTAGTGAATGGATAAGATACATTCACACCATTGCACGCTACGAGGACAAAGAGTATGTCCTCGACGAAAAGCTCGAGAAGGTCAACCTGGAAATCGCTACTCCCGAAGAGATGGTTGTCTTTGAGACACATGAACGTGACGCATCGAAAGTCCATTGCATCATGATAGCCACTATGAACCAAGAATTCTGAAAGTCCTATGAGGACATGTATCCCTATGAAATGCATCAAGACTTGATGGAGAGATACCACCAAAGCGCGAGGCAAGAGCGCTACGAGATCATCACCAACATGATCACCGCTAAGATGGGAAATGGAGAATAGTTAACCGTGCACTTGCAAAAGATGCAAAGATATGTCGATCGTCTTTGCAAGTTAAATGTTAACTTTGGGGACGATTTGGCCATCGACATTGTTCTTCACTCCTTGCTTTCATGCTATAACCAATTTAGGATGACCTACCACATGAAAAAGGAAGAGGTCACCCTAAGCAAACTCCAAGGACTCCTAAGGACTGCTGAGAGCATCCTAAAGGACAAGTCTGTTGCACCAACTCCCGCACCAACCGTTGCTCCTGTTTTGGCTATAGGGCAGGGAAGGGGCAAGAAGAGGAAGGCTCCGTCAAAGAGCCACCGCAAGGGAAAGTCCCAAGATGGTTCCTCTTCTAGTAGGACCAAGGTTGATCCCGCTAAGCCCAACCCTAACCCGAAGGAGGCCGAGTGCCATCATTGCCACAAAATAGGGCATTGGAAGAGAAGCTGCCCGGAATATCTTCAAGCCATCAAGGATGGAAAGATCAAGCCATCTTTTGTAGATATATACACAATTAAATCTGACAATTCACCTCATACTATTTCTTGGGTTCTTGATACAGGATGTGGTTACCACATTTGTTCTGATTTGCAGGGACTAAGAAGAGATAGAGATGTGGAGCAAGGAAGAATAAATCTAATCATGGGGAACAGAAGATCGTCGCCTGTTACCAAGATTGGAGTGTATTCTTTAGTGCTTATTAATGGATTAGGTTTAAATTTAAATAATTTTTTCTACTCGCCAGATATGGCAAGAAACATCATTTCATTTCATGGTTTATTAAGACAAGGATTTAGATATTCGTTTAATAATATGAATGGTTCTATTTATGCTTATCTAAATGGTGTTTTATACTTTGAAGCAATGCCTTGTAATGGAATTTATGAAACTGTTATGGTTGTAGATAACCTAGGAAATGATGTGTTGTGTATAGATTCTTCCAATAGTATGGATAAAGCATCTTTGTTGCATTGTCGTCTTGGACATGTCAACAAGAAGCGCATAGCCCAACTCCAAAAGGATGGAGTGTTGGAGTCATTCGACCTTAGGGAAGATGACACATGTGAGTCTTGTTTACTTGGAAAGATGACCAAGTCACCCTTCACTGGCACTTGTGAGAGGGGTGAGGGTTTATTGGATCTCATACATACCGATGTATGTGGGCCCTTTAGATCCACCACAAAGGATGGAAACCGCTTCTACGTGACTTTCACCGATGATTATAGTATATATGGGTATATTTACTTAATCAAGCACAAGTCTGAAACGTTTGAAAAGTTCAAAGAGTTCAAGAGTGAAGTGGAGAATCAATTGGGCAGGAAAATCAAGATGCTTCGATCTGATCGAGAAGGATAGTACCTAAGTCTTGAATTCCATGACTATCTCAAGGAATGTGGAATAGTTTCACAATTGACGCCACCTAGGACACCGCAGTTAAATGGTGTGGCAGAAAGGCGCAATCGAACCTTGTTAGACATGGTTCGTTCAATGATGAGTCGTGCTTCGCTACCTATCTCATTTTGGGGGTATGCCTTAGAGACTGCCGCCCATATCCTTAACCGAGTCCCTACAAAGAAGGTTGCCAAAACACCTCACGAGATGTGGACAGGGAAAGCTCCCTCGTTGGCACATATCAAGGTTTGGGGTTGTAAAGTTTTCGTAAGACGAGAAACTCATGACAAGCTCGAACCCCGTAGTGAGCGATGTATTTTCATCGGCTACCCGTAGAAATCCTTTGGATATCTCTTCTATAGACTGAGTGACAATGTTGTCTTCGTTGCGAGGAGAGGGGTTTTCCGAGAAAGAGAACTCATAAGCCAAGGAGACAGTGGGAGGCAGATCGATCTTGAAGAGATTCAAGAGTCGAGTGATGAAGGAACCTCTACCGCTGGCGCTCAACCCGAGGAGGAAAATCCGGTAGAATCAATTGACGAGTCATTACCTCTTAGACGATCCAAAAGAGTTAGAGTTCAACCCCAGTTGTATGGTTTTCATATTACTACCGAAGGGGACACGTATATTAGTGATGGTACACTAATAAATCTAGATGAACCTAATTGCTATAAGGAAACCATGGTAGGCCCAGAGTCTGCAAAATGGAAAGAGGCAATGGTCAGCGAGATTCAGTCCATGTATGACAACCAAGTTTGGAATTTGGTTGATAATGTGCCCGGACGTAAGACAGTTGGGTGCAAATGGATCTTCAAGAAGAAGTCCGACATGGATGGTAATGTGCACACGTATAAGGTGCGATTGGTGGCGAAGGGCTTTACTTAAACTCTCGGAGTTGACTATGATGAGACCTTCTCACCAGTTGCGAAGATAAAATCTATTAGGATGGTGCTAGCTATTGCCGCATTTCATGATTATGAGATATGTCAAATGGATGTCAAAACCTCTTTCCTTAATGGGAAGTTGGTTGAGGATGTTTACATAGCTCAGCCAGAGGGTTTTGTCGATCCGAAGCATCCAAATAGAGTGTGCAAGCTTGAGAAGTCCATTTATGGACTTAAGCAAGCATCTCACAGATGGAATCTATGGACTTAAGCAAGTATCTCGCAGATGGAATCTTTGATTTGATGAGAAAGTCAAAGAGTTTGGATTTGTACGAAGCGAAGATGAATCATGTGTATATGTCAAGACCAGTGGGAGTATAGTTAGCTTCCTCGTTTTGTATGTCGATGGCATACTGCTTATAGGAAACGACATCCCGACTCTACAGGAAGTTATGTCCTGGCTCGGGAAGTGTTTCGCTATGAAGGACCTCGAAGAGGCTTCCTATATTTTGGGAATAAGGATAGTAAGAGAAAGAAGTAAGAGACTAATAGGACTTAGTTAGAATACTTACTTAGATAAGGTACAAACGTTTTAGTATGGAAAACTCGAAGAAGGGAGAACTACCGATACAAAGTAATACTAAATTGAGTAAGACTCAAAGTCCGAGTTCCGAAGTCGAGATAGCTGAGATGAACCGAGTACCTTACGCTTCCGCAGTTGGCTCGATCATGTATGCTATGACTTGTACTCGACCTGATGTGGCCTTTGCTTTGAGCATGGTCAGTAGATATCAAGGGAATCCTGGAAGAGCGCATTGGCTTGCGGTCAAGAACATCCTTAAGTACCTTCGGAGGACCAAGGAATGGTTTCTAGTCCTCAGAGGGAGTGATGAGTTAAAGGTGCGAGGGTATAGTGACGCTAGTTTCCAGACCGAAAGGGACAACTACCGTTCGCAGTCGGGATGGGTCTTTACCCTTAATGGAGGAGCAGTGACTTGGAAAAGTTCCAAACAGGAAACTGTAGTTGATTTAACGTGCGAATCAAAATACATTGCAGCGAGCGAAGCGTCTAAATAGGAAATATGGTTGAAGAACTTCATTGGCGATCTTGGAGTTGTGCCTGCTATAAAGGAGCCCATGGAAATTTTCTGTGATAATGAAGGAGTGGTTGCCTTGACCAAGGAACCGAGGGATCATGGTAGATCTCGGCATATCGACAGAAAATATCACTTTATTAGACATCGAGTAGAAGAAGGACACCTCGCGGTTAAGAGGATATCATCCGAAGATAACCCAGTAGATCCGCTTACGAAGGGACTGAGCAGGGTTAAGCACTTGCAGCATGCTAGGAGTATTGGGCTAAAGGATGATATTAGTTTAAATTAGATAGTTTTAGAAACATATAATAGATAAATGTAATTGACATTTGATGATTAAATAAAAGAGTATTGTTTATAAGTAAAGTTACTGTCTTATGTTAATTGTTTAGCTATTGTTTCACTTTGCATATTTTGACTTCCAAAATAATTGAGTTTATTAAGCATAATAGAATTATTTAAACAGTCCATAATCGTTCATATGTTGGAAGTAGGTATGAATGAAGATTGTCATGAATTGGTGTGTACATTGTCTAAATGGTATTAGACATAGCAAAGGTTTGCTACAACGTTCATGAGTGCTTATGAACAAGTTTTGAGCATTGGAATAAACCCGCGCTTGCTAGAATCACGTTGGAGTGATCGCAAGAAGATAATATCATATGGTCTTAAAACCTAGATATATGGTTTATTATTTGCTAATTGGTTGTACATTGATAATGCGAAACCGCATCAGTAAATTGATGTCATAAAACGCATTGTTGTGTATAGTTGATTAGTCGATAAGTAAATGCATATAAGTCGAAGTTTATCTGTTACTTTTATCCTAAGAGGGTAAAAGTGATATCACGGCTGCTCGATGATTTGATTTGACTTATGTGTCGGGCCCAGTCAGGACTGAATTGATGTGTTCAATTAAGTTCTATGTCGAATAAATCTGAGATTGAGAAAATAGTTGCTGGACGACAAGTATGACGATTGTCTGCACGATATCTAAACAGAGGACGATACGATCCCTTATATAAAGGACAGGTTACTGATAAGATCAGAGTTGACAACGTCTTTGAGAGCTATGATTGCTAATCGGATTGTGTTTGCGTTTATAGTTACTAGACTTATCCAATTGGGAGACTGTTGGATTAGTGTCTAAAGTTGTAACTATATTTGGTAAGTACTTGACTCGATTGTGCATGGTCCTTTTGGGTTGCCTTCACCATAGCAACTTGACAGGGTGATTTAGAGAGAAGAGATATTATTATTAATGTATTATAAGAATAATATGTTAAGGGAATGATAATATTATTTGATTAATATAAGTCATAAATTAATTAGGAATTAATTTGGTGACTTAAAGAGATTAATCGAAGAAAGGGGTATAAACTGTCAAATGTGTGAAAGTTGTATTTTGAGCAGATAATCCTTATGGATATGGGTTGGACGATTTTAGGGATGTGGATCACCTAGAAATTGTCCAAGGCCTTATCAAGAGGGGAATTGGATTGCTTTGAAAGTCTTTGATATATATTGCATGTTCAATTAGAGAAACCTAGATCCAAGCTATAGGGTTGTATGTGCACATAGGGAAAGTTCCTATGTCCAAAACCCAACATTAATTTCTATCATTATAATTATTTAAAACATCAAACATTGTTTTTTGATTTTAAAGGTAACCATATAATCATTTATATAAAGTTATTTTTAATTATTGTTATTATAAGCTATTTTAAGCAATTCATTTGAAAACTTTTAACGATTATTAAAATATATTTAGAAAAGTAATTTAGTTAAATTGAAATTACAATTTAGTTTTTGCATTTAGCACTACAATTTATCATTTTTTAACAATTCACAAAATATTCATTGGGTTTTTTAAGTAGACCTGCAATTTATATTTAAATTGACACTATGATATTATATTTAAATTAACAATTTAAGTATTTTGTCCAAACTGTTCAAAAGTTGTAACTTTTAACTCATAATGGTTTACATACAATAACATATTAAATTTAATAAAATAATTATAATAGGTTAAAAGTTAAAGTCATAACCATGTGAGTTTCAAATGAATATGATAAAAATGAAAATACTTCCTTTATAATATAGTATGATATGAAGCTACAATCTCAAGTAATTTTGCCGAACATGCTTTTAGATGAATGTCACAGTTACAAATTAGGATATAATTATTGTATATGATATTTATATTTTAAATAAATAACTTTTTTTTTTCTATAACCTTGTATTATAAGTCAATAAATGTATAGTTAAAAACGCATTTTTATTAAATTAAAGGTAAAAAAGAGTTCGTAATTTACCTCGCCCCCAAACAAGAATATGAAATTCTCATGGTCTAAATATAATATGTCATCCAAAAATTAATTTAATTTATCTTTTATACCAGTAATAAAATTGACCGATAAACACATCCAAAAATAATGTTTTTCTATCTAACCCTTTCTAAGAGACAAACATATTAGGACAAAACAAGTTGTTTAAACGTTATCCAAATAATTGCAAAGTCAGTCGACATGGTCTAGAATTAGGTTGTTTGCCTATGCAACTTAATGTGGGTCCTGCAAAAAGCCTTTCATATGGAACTACTTCATGTGGATTCACATAAAACACGTGACAACCCTGTGCATCAGGTTACGTGCTCCACCGGACTCCAAAATTATTAAGTATTGGTTATGGGTCCGATAAGGGGCGTTATTGCCTACGTGGGAGCACCTCAACACCGATATAACACTACAAATATCGTCTTCGGCCGGCTTTAAGGTTATTTGCATTGTGATGATAACGGGAGCCAATGCGTTTCTTTTTTCTTTTCCGAACATTTGTGGCCGTTGACAAATGGTGAAATTCAAAAAAAAAAAAAAAAAAAAAAAACTATTAATTTTACCTATATAAATACACAACCTTACAACATTTTACCTATAACATTCTTTTCTTTCATTCAATATTCAAAAAATCAATTCATTTTTCAACCAAATTATGGTGCAAAATCCAAACACTTCTCCATCAAACACAAACTCACAAACAAATACAACAGCTCCGACATGGTTCACGTAATTTGAAAACTAATAAACTTAGGGGTGAAATTAATACGGTACCAATTCATTTTATTTTTAAACCATGTACGGTACCAATTATAATTGCTAAAAAATATTAGCTATCAGTATCGTACCCAAGTATACACTTGGTACCAATATATTTGGCTATCAACAAGTTTGGTTGCTACAAATTGATAATGGTATATACCAACTTTTTTTTTTTTTTTTAATTTTCTATTGTAAGATTTTAAAATAAGCAATACATCGGGTAATTTTGATGTTTTGTAAAGAATTTAATTACGTAGTTCTCTTTAATTTAGAAAAAAAAAATTCTATTGAAGTAACACTAAATTAACTTTTTAATTTTGTTCTTTAATATGATAATAACTATTGACTAATATGACCAAATAACTTATATAATGTTTCTAAAACTGTAAACACTAAACACAATTAACAATTGAAATATACGCTTTCTTTTATATATATATATATATATATATATATATATATATATATATATATATATGTGTGTGTGTGTGTGTGTGTGTGTGTGTGAATTGGTTGGTATGATATTACCATAATATTTAAACTTTTGTACCATTACCGTACCAAGATTGCTCAATTGGTACGGTACTACCAACCAAACATGTTAGCTACCAAATATATTTGCTACCAACTTTATTGGTTTGGTTGGAACATGTTGGTTGGTTTTCCGAGGTACATTTTTAACAACTTACATAAACCTACTTAACTCTCAAACCTCACCCCAAATACCATTCCACTGAAGTTTTTTTACTCCCACCTCACCCCAATGCAATTTACTACATCATCTTAGATTCAACAAAACCTTGTTGGCCATAACCCAAATCTACAACAAAATCTTTTCAATACTTTTTCTTCCATGCCACAAACAACCACCCGATCACCACCCACACAACCATCGGAAGATATCGTTCCCGAAATGCAACTAGGACGTAGGAGGAGATGGGTAGGGAAAAGGAAAGGGGTGTTGTGTAAAGTGAAGAAGCTTCATTATGTTGGACCCCTGTAATAACGTAAATTTTCAAACCAAAATTTTCAATTTCAAAACACATTTATTCCAATAATAAACCGCAAAGTGTCACAATGTCAAATCATCAAAACTCATGTCCAAAAACTATATATATATATATATATATATATATATATATATATATATATATATATATATATATATAACTCCAGGATCCTCTCAATCATAAATCAAACTCTGATGTGTGTATAATCAAGTCGGCGCTTTCCCGTGATCCTGAGAAGTACCTGAAACACATAACACATAACACGGTAAGCACAAAGCTTAGTGAGTTCCCAAAATACCACACATAGCTCATTAGCCACTCTAGGCCAAAACTCAACTAGAACCTCCGGTCAGTGTGTCTCAATGGGACCCTCCGGTCCCAACTCAGTAAACCTCATAATAACAATATTCAGCATAATTACAAAGACATTATGCAGAATATCACAATACACAAATAAGCACATCAGACAGATCAATCATGCAAATATACCACTCTTGGTAAGTATAGTGAGAAGACTCACCTCGTAAGCTAGCAAATAAAAATCTTGTACTCGGGAATCTTGAACTACCTCCGCCTAACATATTGGATACATATCTCTAATCAATACTCCATTCATACTCGAATACCCCAAAGGTTGTTCTCTTGTTCTCCTAACTCTTGGAATGGGTAAAAGACCATTTTACCCCTCCATGGTCTCCATTACTTATTTTGACCAAACCCTAAAGTCAACAGAAGTCAAACTCGAGTTCAATAGTCCCAGTTGGACCTGACTCGCCGAGTACACTCATGTGAATCGTCGAGTCCAGTCACTCCTCAAAAGTCTTTGTTAGAGTCCAGCTCGTCGGGTTAACCCCTAACTTACCGAGTAACAACATAGCCAACTTATCGGGACAACCCCTAACCGACTCGTCGAGTCGGCTCCTCGACTCGGTGAGTCCATTCAGACTCTTTCCTCATTCAAACGATTTCAAGGCAGAAAACCTTCCCAAACTCTACATCTACACTCCCTAGGCTCATTTATCACGTAAAGTCATAGACTTTACGTCCATACACGACACTTAGGGCTTGAAATGCCAAAACACACCTTAAAAAGGGTTTTCCACTCAATAGCATCATTATGGTTGAATAAAGCAGGAACTTTTGGACTCTAGGGACCTCACATGGTCCATATCTGAAGTTCAAACCTCAATATGAACTCAAAACACTCTAGGTCCTCATATTAGATAGAAAAAGCCCTAAACTCCCAAAATCATGAGATCTACTCAACAAAATGAGAAAGGTGCAAGCTTTATACCTTTCCTAGAAGCTCTGAGGTGAAATAGCCACAGATTTAGCAACTTCTTCTCGTATCTTGGCTTGAAATCCTTCTCTTCTCTTTAAAAGATGCACCAAATAATCAAGGTTAGCTCAAAACTCTCTCTCTAAGCTCACAAGCGAATTAGCGTTTACTCTCAGGGAGGTATAGCCGCAAATGAGGCTATAAGTGCCTTTAAATAGGCCCCAAACCTGGCAATTTAGCTCGGCGAGTCGGCGCTCGGACTCGTCGAGTAGGTCATTAATCCCACGTGGCGCATCGCGACTCTACTCGACGAGTTGTAGCATCGACTCATCGAGTAGCTCAATGGTCTTCAAAATAAATGAATAAATAGATAAACAATATACCTGGAAGTCCGGATGTTACAACGCCGAATGAGGAGTATGCTTTAGCGGGCATGTGGTGTGAGACGTAAAAAAAAAGAGCATCAAGGAAATGATATGAGGAAAGTTTATTTTTGGGAAGCCGCGCTGGCAAGATTTCACGCTCTTATGAAGAGAAATCCATATCGCAATATCGATATGCATATTAGCAAGTGGACTCTAATGAATCGTAGGTGCACCAAATTTAATGGGATTTACAACAAACTGGTTTCGAAAAAGCATTGGGAGTTGTTGAGAAATGATCCAAAATGGATTAAAACAACAACATTGTCGAAGGTTCAATCGAAAAGGTCTTGAATTTTAAGTTTGTTTGATGTTTCCGACGCACGAACTAACATCGACCTCAATGCTGAAACCAATGAGATCTCAGACGACATGAAAGATATCCCCTGCCACGATCACCAATAGGACGCGACTAAAAGAAGTGTGCTCAACGACATGAAAATGAGGCTGAAAAGAGGGCACAAGAGTTGGTGGAAATGAAAGAGAAGTTCGACACACACAATTTAATAGCAAAAGAAAAAGTTAAAGTACAAAGTGAGTGGAAGATCTTATATACTCAACAATCATACTAAATTTGTTGATACATGAAGTGACCCTCTTAATTTTATCTACCGCGGTCTACAACTCTCCGCAGTCAAGCTCCGTCAGCGATCACATCCGAAGTCATCAAGCTACCGCAGTCTTTATTTATGTACTTAGTCTATTTTGAATCTATTGCTTGTATACTCTCTATTGTCCAGTATGCCTTGCATGGCTACTCTTAGAGAGTCAATCTATTGTATCTCTTTAGTCTCTATAAATAGAGACTATGTTTTATCAATCTACACAGATCTCTTCTTACTCATCTCTAGATCGTAATTATCTTCAAGTTATCTCATATCTTTCTTACTCTCTGAAATCCTCTCGATCACAGCTGATTAATACCTCTCTTCGGAGCAAGTTACTTGTGACTCTATCACTAAGATTGATCTCACTCACTAACTTGGTTTGAATGCATTCCATGTTATCAATCAACTTATGTGTCTACTTGATATATCACCTACTGTCATTTATGTTTCTTTATATTTCCGCAACTAACTATCTAACCATCTAACATATTAACTTATTATTGTTGAGCTTTTAGATCCTTTGAGATTAACTAATTCCATAATCATACTTGTTCTAACGTTTGTTCAACTGTGTCTTAAGTTATTTATCTCAACAATTGGTATCAGAGCAATAGTGGTTGCTTTTTGAAAAAAGGAACTTTGAATTTTCAAAGGGCCTTCTATACCATTGAAGCTTATTTTTTAAAACAAAAAAAAAAACAAAATGGCACAAGCACTTTCTCTAAACGTTTCAAACAGTGTTGGTGGTTCAAATCGAGCTCCAATATTGGTTGCAAATGAATACCATCACTGGTCTCAAAGAATGGAAAGATACTTAAGGAGACTTGGTAGAGATGTATGGCGAACTGTTGAAGAAGGACCACATGTCCCTGTTCTTAAACTTATTCAAACCGATGGCGCCACAGCCAGACTAGGAGGAGGACAACCAGTCTTGAACCATCCCACCAAGGATGATCTTGATAAAATGGAAAATGATGTTGTTGCTTTTTATGAAATCTCTTGTGGAGTTGCTCCTGACAACTTCGACATTATCAAAAACTGTAAATTAGCAAAAGAGATCTGGGATGTTCTCAAGAACTTTTATGAAGGCTCAGAATAAGCTCAAGATAAGAAGCTCATAACTGCACTCAATGAATTCAACAAATTCAAAGCTCATGCTGGTGAAAGTTTAGAGGACTCCTTCAAAAGGTTCAATCTGATTGTTACTAAGTTATCAAATGTTGTCACCATCCACAGTAACCATGAAACAAACCTTCAATTTCTCAACGGGTTAGGAAGACATTGGAATACTGTGGCAACCCGAAATTTTCTATCATGTACATTCAAACACTTCATTGAAAGTCAAACTCATTTCTGCTATCATTTAGCACAATTTAGAGTCGGTTTGAGCGTTGTGAGCCTTGTACACTTAAGGGATAAGTGTTGGGGTTTATCTGCTGAAGCTATAGTACAAAGATCGGGCCTAAAACACCATGACCATGAGTTCACGGCCAACACACTGGTGTTTACGGCCGTAAACTCCATGTAGGCCGTTAACTCACCCTATATGATCAAGTTTTGGCCATTTGTTTCATTTCTTCACTTCCTTGGTTGATTTTCCTTCAAATCCTCTCAAGTATCATCAAGACTTTCTTCCAAAATCTTCAAAAGATGTAAGTATTCTACCTAGATATGTTGATACACCTCTTAATCTAGTATCCTTACATGATTTCATCCATAAAAATCATGTTTTCATTGATCATTAAGTTTCACCAAGAACACCAAGAACACACACTAGTGTTCTTGGCCAAAACAGACCATTTCAAGCCCCTATATCATAAGTACTCTTGTTCTAACTTGTTATGTACTAGATTATACATGTTTAGGTCTTATAAACATCAAGATTTGAGGGTTGGATGAGAGTTTACGGACAAGGATCTCCTAAGGCCGTAAAGTCCCTTTTATGGTGCAAAGTTGCCATAATTTCCTTCCTTATGCTTAGAACTTGGATTAGAACCCTCCACCAACGAACTAGGGACATTAAACTTCCAGTTGGTGCATCATACCATGAGTTTACAGCCGTAAACTCAAGGAGAAATGGTCCCCAAGCCGTAAAATCATGTTAAGGTCATTTCTCGGACCTTAAGCTCATATAGACCCTAGATTAACCTTGGGACACTTAAGCACTTGAGACTCCATACCTTTAAGCCTCTAAATATGACCCTTTAGAGAGTTTACGGCTAGGAGTAAACTCCTTTTGGCCGTAAACTCCATTGAGTGTGGTCCTTGGGCCATAAACTCAATAGCAATGCCTTACACTCCTTTGTTGCAATCCAATGGCCTCCTAGCACTTAGATCAAAGTGTTTTCATGTCCTAGGGTGTCTTAAATTAGTAAATTAGTTGTTAAATGACTAATTGGATACATATATGTGTTATTACATGTTATTTAGGATCATTGGGTGTATTCAAGTCTTCACTTGACACCTAGCACTTTGTCCGACACTTGCATCCAATCCACTCGCTACAGGTGAGTTCATGCCCTTTAATTAACCTTTTAAATGTTTTTAAATGCTTTTATGGGGGGGGGGGAATACAAGTTGAATCATGAAAGTTATTATATCAATCGCATGTGATTAATAACTATCAAACTATGAATTTACTACACTTTTAGCTGTTTTACTCAGTATACTAATTCAAAATGATTTCTCAAAACATTTTTACATACTAAACTCTTTATCAAATTGTCTTACATTCTCTAGCTTTCCTTTCAAATTCTGTTATAACTACGTTTAATTCAAACAAAGGATTTCTTATACTTTAAACTATTCTTATCAAACAAACTGCTTTTAAATCGTTTTATAAACTGACATCAAGTCATCAATTCTTATTTATTAACTTTTCAAAGGGTTTACAAATGTTTTTTTTTATAGTTTTATATTGTCAAATATTTAACCAAGTATACATACTTGCATTCATACTAAAATCAGTGTCACAATGACAAGAACAAAAGTATTACGATTGTTGAATATCACAATTAATTTCGGGGATGTATGTTTAGTCCTGGGACTGGCATAGCCTGATCAACTATGCTAGTCCGAGGAGTGATTAGCATATGCCCAAGAATGGTTGTGATATGGCAACAAGTTTAAAAACTTAACAACACTACTACGTTGAAGAGATTAGGAGTATCCTGTGTTACTATAATTACTTAGTTGAGAACTAAAAATATCTTCATTAGGAGGTCAATAGTTGCTAAGTGGATACACTAAGGTTATATGTAACTAGGATAACCTAGACTTAGAATCTGTGAATTTTTGCTTTACCCTTGTTCCTTGTGAATTTGGAGTTAAGGTCACTTATTCGAAGGCCTATCCTGTTTTGATTACATATAACTGGTATACACTCTACAAATAGTGAAGTAACTAATGAAGATTATCTTAAAATTATCTAGTTAGTACGTCTAATAATTATTTCTTTACCCCAAATTCTTGCGTAGATAACATGGTTGGACTCCATCCCCACGGCGACTCATACTTCCTGAACGAAGGCAATGATGGATGGTTTGAAGAAGATCCAGAAGATGATCATCCAATCCCTTTGGATGATCACCATGCTGAAGGCTTTTCGGATGGTGCTAACTCCGAACCCGAGGTTGAGAACCTACCCCTGGTAGCTCCCATTCCAAATCCTAACCCTCGTCAGGCTTTTCATGGCCCGACGCCTCCTTGGGTAGAATGCTTGGAAACATGGAGCGAAGAGCAGAATCAGCCCATGCCATTCAATGAAGACCGAAGTTTCTATAACATAAGCGAAGGAAGCTCAGCAGACAGAGTTCTGCCAATCCTGGTCTGTAGAGTTGCCTGAAACGAAATTCAGGGCAGGACAACTCTCCATCGTATCGCAGATGTTGATGCCAATGCAGGAATGCATACCATCCGCACCAATCTCCTTGAAAATTCTTGTGAGAGATCGGATAGAGAACATGACGCCCTGCTGCAAGCACTAGCTAAAACACGATCCGAAGTCATGGAGCTCCGAGTATGCCAGCGAGTGTACGAAAGATACCTGCTTGATATGAAGCGTCAACTGGTTGAACTATGGGTTCACCATAGGGATGACCGTCACTAGTAGGAGATGCTTTACTTTCCTTCCTTGTTTTAAGGAACTGTTTTCCTGTGTATGTCTTACGTAGCACTTTTCTATGAAACTATCTTGTACTGTAAGTACTTTTAGTTAGTCCTTTATGCTGTCAAAGCTTTTCTACTCTGGATATGATGTAAGACCTCCTACAAGGTCAATTTTACCAAACATATTACATCATGAAAATCAGTGATACTGACAATCGGCTAATTTCTGTGTCACTCTTTGTTCAAATACTTTCATCATACTATCGTTGGAGCCTGTCTGAAACTCACTCTACTCAAGTTGTTGGACTATGGTGATTTAGCTCCGGGATCATTTCCAATTCTATTCCAAAGGTTGGATTATGTTATCCACCAACCAACGGTACCCCGGTTTGGACGAAAAACTTCTTGTGACCATTCTATGAACTTAGTTCTACCCTTTTACTAGGACTGCATCATAGGGATGTAGGTCAAATCCTAGAAAACATACTTCTAATATTTACATGAATGATCGGAATACATCTAGGTTCAACCATAATCACTCACAAACTTCTTTTCTTTCATATAACAGAATCATGTTATCATCTAGAACTAGTTAGCCGAACAACGAAACCCCTATCCTGCATATCGACATCGCTACATTCCAAGCCGCGGTAACAGCTGCTGTGACAGTTGTCCTTGCAAACCTCAGCTCTGGCAACGCAAACATGTCACAACTGGAGATTTTGTGTCCTGTAATCTATACACTCAAGTTAATGTGAATCAAAAACTTAAGAACATGGTTGACACCTACTATTATGACATCAAAAACTTCAATCAAATACATCATACAAGTATTACAAATAGTCATCAAACAATTGGAGACCCTAGAAGTCCTTGTTTAAGTCCATTTTGGACTAGGACTTCCTTATTGGATCCAAATGGACCAATAAGCTTCCAACTAGACTATCATGGGCTTAGAACCCTAATTGGGCTCTAATTGGACCCACACTAATTTGTTTCAACATTTTGGGCCATGTTGGGCCTAGAATGAAATGAATTAAAAGCTTTGATCCATGAATAACCCAAACTAGTCCAACAAAAATGTAAAAATCACTGTTTTGTTCTATAAGGCCAAGGAACACCCTAACTAACTCTAATTTTGGGCTTAAGGGAAAAAGGCCAAAAATTTTCCTTTCTTCCTCAAAATTTTTGGCCCAAGGCCCAAATCCAAGAAGAGATGGAGAAGTGTTGACTTTGGATGCCACGTCACTATTAACCAAAGGATTTCCATGCAAGATATCACATACCTCCATGCAAGTATCACTTCAAAGATCACTTCTTCTCCTCTCTCTCTTGCTCTCTGCCATACTCAAACACACACACACATTCACAAAAATCTCTCAAACTCCCTCAAGAACACTCCTCCCTCCCCACTCAAAAATCTCGAAATTTAGAAGCTTTCAAGAGGATCTTTCAAGTTAATCATCATCTTAGGTAAGTTTTTACTTATATCCATGATCTAGCTATTTCATTCCATCAAAAATCTCTTCTAAATCTATTCCAACTTGTGATCATGCACCTTAGAAGTCACCAAACTCGAGATCTACCAAGGAAAGGTGCTAGGGCCGAAAATCACTTCATTTTTCTTCCATCTTCTCTTCAAAACCGAAAGCTTCAAACAAGATGAGCTTCATACCCCCTATTTTCTGTTTTTATGAGTTTTTTGGAGGGGGGGGGATACAAGTGAAAGTGTAGATCTATATGTGTTTTGTATGCCTTGTATGATTTCCATGCTTATATGTGTGTTGTTGTGTGTTATAATGTTGGATCTAGCCATAAAACCCCTCAAAACCGAGATATACCTTGTGTTAAATGATATTAGCATCAAGTATATTTCTACATACAAAGTGTTCCAAGAAAAATAGCTAAATGGCTTAGTAACATTTTCTTTGGGCTAAAAACTCAATTTTTGGACATAAAATGCTAAAAATATAAAGTTAAAGGGCCCAAATTGAAATATTTCGAAATCTGATGGGGGAGATGAGTCAAAACAGTTTTCATAATGTATTTTCTGAAAATATACTTGTTGGAGGATTAAAAACATAAATTTCAAGCTTAATGGGCTAAAAATGACATTTTCGGCCCAATAAGGCCCATTATGCGAAATTTTCTGTTTTGGAGGGCCAAAACTGTGTTTTTCTGTAAAACAGTGGACTATTAGTGTTCCAAGTCCTTTTCAAAGGTTTAAAATGCTTTTTAAATTAAAAAAGACCAAAGTTGCAAGAATTTTCCAATTTGGGCCAAAATTGTCAAAGTTGCGAAAAAGAAGGGTTATAACCGAGAAAACTGCAATTTCAGGGGCTTAAACTGTTTTCAATGAAAAATATGCTGAAAAATATCAATTTCAATAATTCTTGGTGTTAAAATGTCAAGAAAAATGATTTAAGGACCAAATCGGAAAGTTATTTAATTAAAGGGTTGAAAAAGTAAATTTTACAAACAATGAGGGGCTGAAAACAGAAAACTTCCAAGGCTAATTCAATACACGCAATTTGATCAAATAATGGCGCCGCGAGTATCGACGAAATACAATACACAACAATACCAAAAGTCGTTGTTAAACGAATTGGTTCGGTCTCGAACCAATAAAAATCCGAAACTACTAACATGACGACACTACGATTCATACAAGTAACGTTTGGGAATTCAATATACATGCGAGTGTGCACAGACGTCTACGCACCATCTTTGGGCCCCAAAAGTGTAAAATCTTGTTTGTTGGGCCTAGCTAGCCCAATGACCTGATCTTAAGGCCCGAAGACCTCTATCTTACGAAGTGTTGGGTTTTACCGATCTAACACAACGTAAAAGGACTTTCAATGGCTTGTATACTATTGGTCCCCAAGGGTCCTTTGGTATTGCTAGTAAAGTCGACATTTCATGCGAGGCGGGTCTGGGACCCCTCGTACATTTTTTTTATCCCCAACCGGTTAATGGAGTCATCGAGGCCTTCATGTCCTCTTTCTCTTCGGATGTGGGACTACACGTAGTCAGGGCGGTTGGATAACGTGATTAGTACGGACGACGCCTACGGGATCGTTAGTATAGCTGTAAACTGGTCGTTTGTGTAATGCGTGTTTGTAGCAATTAATCATGCTAAAAAATAATCCAACGTCGCCTGGGACTGACACTACACGCTTTGCAATGGTTTCAATGTAACTTCATGGAATTCAAAGAATTAGGAAAACATCGGGTTTTCCTAGGGTTTTTCAATACATACAGATTCGAAATGCATACAACTTTAATGAACAATTTTTACAAGTATAGAAACAAACAAGCATACCTATGGATCTTCACAAACGTTTTCAAAAGCTTTCTTTTCAGAAAATATCGGATTTTCTGGTGGTTTTCAAACGATACGAAACATGGTTTTTCAAATACCGCTTATGAACTCACCAACATTTCACATGTTGACGTTTTTCAAAATACTTGTATTCTCAGGTAACCAGTGAATTCAAGGAAAATGTACTCAGTGATGGCTTGCAGTTTACTTATTAACGAACCGAACAATTTATTTTGGGAATGTAATGTTTAAACAATGTACTTCATGTAAACTTTATTGGTTGTATTATATTAATGCATGGTGACGAATGTTGTTACGTTTCATATATATTCAATGTTATGGTATTCAATTGAGTCACGGCAGCTAACGAACATTTCCGCCGCCTGGTTCGGGGGTGTGACAAAACAAGACTGGCAAAGGAGTTGACAATTTCGATCGTTGTATCGATCCGGGAAACCAACAAATGACAACAGTCACAGACTTGCAAAGCCGTAAAACCGAGAAGAAGAAACGAAAGCGCCAAGCCCAAAAGGAGCGCAAGTGATCCCAAAGACTTGCCATACAACAACAACAAGTGGAAACCCCTGCCGTTTCAGCACCAATCAGACCATACGAGGGAAAACTTCCGAAGTGTAACAAGTGTAGCTTTCATCATAATGGGGCTTTCCATGAGATGCAATGCTGCAATTGCAAAAAAATAGGGCACCATGACCATAGCTGTGGAGCACCGGCACGACGCATCACTCAAGTCCCTGACATCATGGTCAGCCCTGCATACTATGGTGGTGGTGAAACTGCACACTATAAAAGGAATTGTCCAAAGGGGAAGAATAAAGAAAACACTCGTGTCCACATAAATCTGACTCGATACATCACTCCCACCACAAATGCTAGTACTAACCAGATATGTCACCAATGCGGTGAAATAGGACACCTCATGAAGTGTTGTCCAATAACAAAGAACTCTATCGCAGATGGGAAGATAGTAAGGATCACTGCCGCAGGAGAAACTACTCCGGACCCACGTTGAAATAATTAAGGCGTCTCATTGTAACAGAGTCATAAACTGTTTAAAACTAGTGCAACTCGAGTCTTATCTTTTGCGAGGTCCCGTTAGTCAAGGGCCCTCGTGATATGTGTACTTGCCTTTTGTAGTATACCTTGTTCGCAGCAGTAGCACTGTAGTTAATCTAATGTACTATAACTCTGTTAAAAGTTGCACTGTTGTGTTTTGTCTGTAACGCCTTTATGACCAAGTATAATGCCTTTATTTTCCATGTGAGTCCGATATTATCATACAACTTGAGTCAATTCAATCCTCATGATACCAGTTTCGTGCGTAAATCTCTTTCTCCGTAATCGCCTTTCTAGTGAAGCCGTCATTCCAGAACTCTGAGGTACTCATGCATAGAGTACCTTATGTTTCGTATCCTTCCCGGAGAAACCTCAGCCACCCTCCACGGAATACCACTCATACAGTACGTCAAGTTCAATCCAAAGACCCTTACGGTTGATTTATCACTGAAGAATGTATACACAAGGGTGGTATATAATCAAGGTTCTACGGGTTTAGAATTGATGATTCCGATTTAACTTCTTTTCATTGTTTGGATGTGAGCTTAAAGAAGAATCATTTATTCGACTACCTTTTCAATCTTAATTATATATGACTCGTATACATGAGACTATGATTGATGAACCATGTATGACTTCTAATATGAACTTCAGGATGGACGCTGCTCAAGACTACGAGTGATCGTTCTGTCACGCGAATAAACTTAGAATCCAATCAAATGCTACCCCTATAACCGATTTGCCCTATAGTCTAACACCTACAGAGATGCAAGAACTGTCCGGTCAACTTAACGAACTACTCAACAATGAATTTGAAAGACCAAGCTCCTCACCCTAGGGAGCTCCGGTCTTGTTCTTCAAGAAGAAAGATGGATTGTCTTGTATGTGCATCGACTAATGGAGACCTTGACAAGATTTCCATTAGAAGTCATTACCCTCTGCCTCGCATAGATGATTTGGTTGACCAACCGCAAGGAATGATTTACCTTTCGGAAATGGCCCTGAGATCCGAATATCACTAGTTACGAGTGTTAGAGAAGGATGTCCTGAGGACGACCTTCCGAACTCGATGTGGACGCTACGAGTCCATAGTGATACCCCTCAGATAAGACAAATGCGCTGCAGTATTTATGAACTTAATGAGTAGAGTATGCCATCCTTACTTGTATCAGTTCGTCATTATCCTTGTAAATGACCTACTTATCTACTCTCGTAGTAAGGAAAAAGCATGGAAAGCATATACAACAAACCATGGAAACATTACGATCCGAGAAACTCTGAGTGAAGTTCTCTAAATATGAGTTTTGGATTCAAAGAGTCGAATTCCTAAGGCACACTGTTAGTAAAGTGGGAATTCATGTGGACCCTTCCAAAATCAAAACCATTGAGAGCTGGTCAGCACTTAAGACACCTTCGGGAATTTGCCAGTTTCTAGGTCTCGCTGACTACTGTCGTAGGTTCATTAAGAACTTCTCTTGAATTACGAACCCCTACGACTTTAACCCATAAGGGAGTGGCCCTTGACTAGGAAGAGAAGCAAGAGAAAGAAACCTTTGGAATTCCAAGTGAGAGACCAAATTCTTTTGGAAATCTCACCCTGGAAAGGCTTGATATGCTTCGGAGAGCGTGGAAAGCTAAATCCAAGATAGTTAGGACCTTCGAGATTCTTGCCGGAATCGGCCCTGTAACTTACAAATTCAACCTACTCGCGAATTCAGTAACGTTTATTCTACTTCCCACTCCTTGAAACTCGAGAAAGTACCCTTCCGTCAGGACTCTAGTAATCCCACTCGACGAGATCGAGATCAACGAGAACCTCACCTTCGTGGAAGAACCATAGTAATCATGGACCGAGAGGTCAAGCGGACGAAGCAAAGCAACATCCCATTAGTGACGGTTCGCTGGAATGCCAAGCGAGGACCTGAATTCACTCGGGAGCACGAGGATCAATCGAATAGGAAGTATCCCAATCACTTTGCTCGATTATTCATACCTACTTCCTTACCTAAACTCTAATTTCGGGATGAAATTTCCTCTAATGGGGGGATGATGTGACAACCCGAAATTTTCTACCATGTACAGTCAAACACTTCATTGAAAGTCAAACTCATTTCTGCTATCATTTAGCACAATTTGGAGTTGGTTTGAGTGTTCTGAGCCTTGTACACTTAAGGGATAAGTGTTGGGGTTTATCTGCTAAATCTATAGTACAAAGATTGGGCCTAAAACACCATGACCATGAGTTCATGGCCACCACACTGGAGTTTATGTCCGTAAACTCCATGTGGGCCATAAACTCACCCTATATGTGATGAGTTTTATACAAACAATCCTATGTGTGCATGCAACCCTAGAGTTGGATCTATGTTTTCACTATTAGTTATACAACTTTATGAACACAAAAGGAAACCTGGCATGCTACTATTATTTTCGAAATTCATATATAAAAATAGAATACATACCTTTTGTTGTTATATAGCAATAACAACTAGTTCCTTGAATTTCCTTAGTTCTTGAAAGCAAGTACCATACGTGTAGTACCTTTAATGGCTCACAAACACACTAGGTGAAAGGATGAATATGGGAGAGAGGAGAGACGGGTATCTTCCCTAGATTTTGTCCCTTTTAGGTTTTCCCAAAGCTTGGACGAAATCTTAGTGCCTTAGGGTGCTATTTATACTCAAGGCTAACTAGGGTTTCAAGGTGTAAACCCTAATCCCTTAGCTTAGGGCCTAAACAAGTCCATGGACTCCTTTCCTTAAGCCCTTGGACGAAAACTCCTAGATCCTTCTAGGATTTCCGTTCAAGCCTTAATAAAGGTGATCCAATGGCCCAAAGCCTCAACTATTGAATAATTACAAAATAGCCCCTACACTTTCAGTCAGTTCCTTTAATCCCAAAATTAATTTTAAATTAATTTCTGATTAAATACTAATTAATAATATGATTCCAAATTAATATATTATTCATATAATATATTAACAAATCATATTTATACCCTAATTTATTATTCTTAACAATAAACCAACCTCTCTCCTCAACAATCATCCTGTCTAGTCACCAGTGTGAAGGCAACCCAAAAGGACCATGCACAATCGAGTCAAGTACATACCAAAATAGTTATCGACTTAGACACTAATCCAACAGTCTCCCACTTGGATAAGTCTAATAACTATTCTGCGTATGACCTCAGATCCTGATTAGCAATCGTAGCTTTCAAAAGCCGCTGTCAACTCTGATCTTATCAGAAGCGTGTCCTTTAGATAAGGGATCATATATTCCTCCATTCAGATATCATATAGACTTGAGACATGGATTTTGATCATTCTATCAGTCTATGTTCTGTTTCCCGATTTTCGATTTATGATGACTGACAACAGACTACAATTGAACACATCAAATTAGTCTCGGCTTGGCCAAGCGCTTAGGTGCCATCACTAAATCATCGAGGGGCCACATATATCGCTTTCATCCCACTTTGGATAAAAGGAACGGATAAACTTTGATTCAATGCTTGCTTGCACTCACTCACCGAATCACATACAACAATATGTTTTATGACACCAAGTTACTGGTGCGTTTACATATTATCAATGTGTAACCGACTCGCACGATACAACTCACACATCTCGGTTTCAAGAATATAAGATATTATCGTCTCACCAATCACTCGTGATAAAATCCATGAAGTGATCCAAGTGAGCGTGGGTTTAATCCAATGCTCAAAATCATATTCATAAGCATTCATGAACGTTGTAGCAAACCTTTGTTATGTCTAATACACTTTAGACAATCTACAAACCAATTCATGACAGTCTTCATTCATACCTACTTCCAACATATGAACGACTGTGGACCATTCGATTAATTTGATTATTCTGAAATAATTAATTATTCAGGAAGTCAAAACATGCAAAGTGAAACACAAGAATAATACTAATCCCGTATGGCCCCAAACTCTAGGTATAAATAAAACATTTTATTTAATCACCATATTGAGTACTCATTATTCGTTGTTTCGGGTAATCAACTTCTTTCTTGAATTATTACTACACTTGTCCCATGCTCTCAGCATGCACACAATGTTTACTTATGGTCCTTACTTTGTGAAACATATCAAATGAACACATTTCTAATCATACTTATTTCACAACTCCTAATCCTTATCACAAGTGTAAGAATATACAATTCTTGCCACTTATAGAATATGCTAGATTCTAACATTTTATTTAATGATCCGTTCGTAAAGTCATAGCTCAAAATCATCAAGACTTGGCCAATCTCTATCAGAAACAATTCTATAGATATGATGTCTCTCACTCAAAGTACATTCCTTTGAACATCCTTCTTGCATAAAAGTTTCTAATCTAGACATAGATTCTCAACAATCAGCTCCCAATATGGAAACATTTCCATATTTTCCATATGACAACTCATTCTTAATAGAATCTTATCTATTCATAATAATGTCGCTATGGTCCATCCAATACCATACTTCCAACTACTCACAAGCGACCAATCCTCAGCGAGCTTTGGATCGTCCTTTGATAGTTGTTTAATTATCTTAGTCAAAACCGATTCTTGTCCTTTTTTGCTCTTAATGCGCTAGACATTTGGAAAATTTTAGAATGCTCAAATATTATAGCATTTGCAATCGATCCTATACCCGAAGCGTATGGGACACGATGCATAATGTCTTACATAAAGATACGATACTTTATCAATCTTCTGCCATAATATCTTATGTGTCACGTTCTTATAATTCGAATTATGAAGAGGGATGTCATAATCATAATCGAAATTTTGAGAACGCACTACGTATCCTTGACTAAATTTGTTAACATTCCACAACCTAAGCCTTTAGATTTGAAATGAAGCATAATATTCTCTCCCTTAATTATAGAAAAACAACTTTTCAACCCTTACGACTTTGCAAAGTATAACTCTTGTTTTCTATAATTAATATTACTAACTTGCAATACTTTCCATAATAATCATACAAGCATAACATTTATGCTCCCACTATCATGATGATTATTATCATATAAGCATAACACTTATGCTCCCACTAGTTTTGACATGTATTCAGAAAGCAGCTTAACTTCCAGAAAACAATACCTATTGAATTTCTTAAGTTCATATTTCTAATACCTAATGCTTTGATAATCCTTTATCTAAGCTTCTTAAACTTATACACCTTTGCCTTAGATAGCTCGTATGTGTGTCTAAACAATTCAGACTAATTGCCAAATCTCACAATTCGAATCATGGAAAGGGATACCGTAACCATAATCGAATTCGAGAATAAAATTTTCACAATCACTATCTTCTTAAAATCTCTCTTAGTGAAAGCATTTCCTCACAGTCATTTTCATGAAGGAGGGAATCTTATGACACTTAGATTTTAATGGTGTATGTGTTCCTATCCATGCGAATTCGTCAAAACCAAAGTTTGCGACAAATCCAAACTCATATGGACTAAAGTTTCTCAATCTTGATTTCTTGCCTTATGGTAACACGAGTACCCACCATGTCTTCCAAGCAGTTAAGCAGCTCATCCTTTCATATCAATGTACTTTTCATTTATCAAGGTGCTTGCCTTTTATGCGTTCAAATGAGAACTCATAGAACTCACATGCATAATTAACACAATTGGAACAACACAGAAACAATATAGTGTCAACACGATAGGTTGTGAACCTCAAGTCGTGTGCTAGTGATGATCGATAAGGTTGATTCTTGATTAGTTCTTGAACTTTTCAAGACCATTAAGACTCCCACTTACTCCTTGACATATAAGATTCTCTTGTCAATGAACATTTCTCGACAAACAAATATTCAAGAGTTAGTGTAGCTTTTATCAAGACAAAACACTTCATAAAATTGGTCCTTGTTGGTCTTTTTCTTATCCAAGACATCACAACTTTCCACATTTCATGAATGTTATAAACCTTCTTAAGACTTGTCAATCGATGTCACAATCTTAACTCTAAGACTTGTTTTTGGAACGAAGTATGATTGACCATTTCTTCAATTCTTGATTCCTCTTCTCAGACATACAATTGTACTAAGACTCATTTAGAGGATCAGTTGAGATATGGTTCTTAATCATTAAGACCTATCTTAAAATACAATAAAAGGTACTCTCCCTTCTTCTTAGAATAGAGAAACTTTTATCTTTCTGCCTACTTGATTCTTCTTATTCGTTCTGCTATTGATTGAAACTCTTTCAACTCAGAATTATACTCAATCTTATAAGTATAACCATATTCATTAAACTTTAGTAAATCATGACGAATATCTTTGTCACTCTTGTGGTAGACTTGATCAACGTACGACCTAGTGTACTCGATCTCCTAGTCCTTCAATTGACACTTTGTCAACGAATTAGTCTAATTTCCAAATATGAATTTTCTCATTCATCATGCAATCAAGTTGCATGATTCCTAGTTTCTGTCCAATTGAAACTTGGGTGATGAGAAACTCTCCCTATTTGGTAAAATCTTGACATTTCCACAAATAACATAATCCATTATTTCTAATAACTCAAACATTCAAACATCTATTTTTCATAAACGCCATTGCAAGGATAAATAATAATATAAAATCGAAATTTATTTTATTGCGGAATAATTTGGCCTTACAATGCAATTCAAATGAAAAACTATGTTAATACATATTTCTTAGCAATCTATTCTAACTCCAAGTAGTAGCTCAAGAATCTAATCTTCAAGCAATGCGATTGAAATCCATTTCTTCACGATTAGATTCAGCTCACTTTTTCCCTTAAGCTTCCTCTCTTTTCTTCGATCCTTCAAAACATCAAAATGTAATATTATCACATCATGTATTAAGAATCTAGAATAGGAACTTAAAAGAGTTAGTTAATGGATTTTACCTGAAGTAGAGCCATATGTTTTGACTCTCCCATCTATTAGATCTTTTAGGTAAATAGCGCAGCTTCGTCTCCAATGCCCCTTCTCTTGGCAATAAAAGCAAATGGGCTCTTTTGGAATGGCACAAGGAACTATCTCAGAATTTACCTTTTCTGGATCTCCAATGTCACAATTTTCAATGTCCATTGAAGTTTGGGAGTTTGATTCACCAGACAAATTTGCTCGATCAGCTCGCCAAATCATTGTTGATTCAGCAGCTATAAGCAAATAGGTCAAATCAATTAGGGTCACGTCGTGATCCATCATATAGTACTCTCTAACGAACTCACTATAGGATTCAGGAAGTGACTGAAGAACCTAATCAACAACCAACACACTTGAAATCTTGACACCCAACATCCTTAACCTATCAATGTGTGACTTCATCTCTAAGACGTGTGCACACACAGGTTTCCCATCTTTGTGTTTACTTGTCAAAAGGGCTTGAGTGAGCTTAAAATTTTCAAGCCTTCGAACTTGTGGGTTAGGGAGAATAATTAGAGAAGGTGGATGTAGTGAAGCATGATCTCTTGTTCCTCGATCACATCGTGGAATATCATCTTCGTTTGGAAAGCTTGTTCCATGGGATTTGGGAAGACCATGATTGTCATAACTAGACATTTCCAAAACGGGAGAAAATTCAAGTTAAGTTGATTAGAATCCTTGATGTGACACCTAAATGAAACATCAAGGCTAGGATCCAACACAATACTCTACAACCTAGAAGAGGGATGCCGTAATCTAGCTGCAGAATATTTGAAGGTAGGTAAATGACGATTTACCAATTTCCACCATGAAAAACAAAAAGGAAACTTAAGTTCCAAATGTATTGAAGACTCTTAGATCTTTTGAGATTCATTGAACTTTTCAATGGCATGTTTAAATCTCGATATGCCCCTCGATATGTGACTGGGATGCCGAGGATCACACAACAGGGTGGTAATAACCATGCAAACTTACAAGGTGCCCCCAATGTTAGATTCACCTATTCGTTGTGCCGGTTAACCACACACGCTCCACCAAACTATGACAAAAATTGAGTCACCCTTTGCTACCTTTGCTTAGAACCATTTAGTGTGCCGGTTAACCACACGCGCTCTACTAATGTCTTCGCAAGGGCACAAAGTGTAATTTCATGGAATTGCATCAATTCACTTTTGCCTAAAGTAACTAAGATTGGGAATTTTGTAAAAACATTTAGTTACTTTATACTTCATTATACTTTTAATGGAAAGGGTTTGCCCTATCCTACCCATTCGGCTAACGACCCTCCACCAATCAAGGAAGCGGTGGGTGAGAGTGGACACCCATTAAACGGCCATTTTATAGGCCATAACCTTATACCCCCTTATAGATTGGCTTCGTGAATGAGGCCTACTAACGGTAAGATTAGCATTTAAGTTATACATATATAATATTAGACTTTTAATGTTATACATAGTATAAGGGTGTATTTTACACTTTTAAAATACTAGGTGGTTTAATTTTATAAATTAAACTTTTAATTTAATTAAATATAAACCATATCATTATGGATTTACTAACTCTCTTTTAATTATACACTTAATTAATTTAATAAAACCATAAGGGTGTAATTTGAACTTTTCAAAATTAGGGTTTTAGAATTTAGACTTTTTCAAAATTAAACCTTTTAATCAAACAATTTAAATTCGAAAATTTGAGGGCAAGTTTTGAAACTTCTCAAAACATAAGCAAGAACATTCTAGATCAAATTACAAATAATAATAATTGACCAATTAATTAGTAATTATTTAAATATGACCTAATTCAATTTCTTGCAAGATAATCTATCAAATAATTCAAATAAATCAAGTTTATCACATAAGGAAATGATTATCTTATTAATTTGACAATTATCTTTTATTTTGGTAAGGATATCTTTTAAATTAAACAATTAATTTAATCTAATCCCTTAAATCCCCTAGATTTCGAAATTATGGGATGGGATAAATCAAAATCTCTAATTAGCAAATTTAAACATTTAAAGGATAATTACAAGATATGGCATTATCCAAATCCCTAAAATATATGAGCTAACCTTGGGAAGGAGGTAATTTCGAAATCCAAGGGTTGGATAACCCTAGATTTCAAAATCTTGGAGGCTAAGGAAAGGGTTTGGGAAACCCTAATCAAATTTCGAAAATCAGGGTTCAAGAACCCTAATTAATTTGAAAATCCGTGCCTCCTAGGGTTTATTGGCCATAAACCCTAATATATCAAGTTCATACATTTGAATAAAGCTAATTAAAAACAAAAACCAATGGCTCTGATACCACTGATGGGTTTTATACAAACAATCCTATGTGTGCATGCAACCCTAGAGTTGGATCTATGTTTTCACTATTAGTTATACAACTTTATGAACACAAAAAGAAACCTGGCATGCTACTATTATTTTCGAAATTCATATATAAAAATAGAATACATACCTTTTGTTGTTATATAGCAATAACAACTAGTTCCTTGAATTTCCTTAGCTCTTGAAAGCAAGTACCACAAGCGTAGTACCTCTAATGGCTCAATAACACACTAGGTGAAAGGATGAATATGGGAGAGAGGAGAGAAGGGTATCTTGCCCTAGATTTTGTCCCTTTTAGGTTTTCCCAAAGCTTGGACGAAATCTTAGTGCCTTACGGTGCTATTTATACTTAAGGCTAACTAGGGTTTCAAGGTGTAAACCCTAATCCCTTAGCTTAGGGCCTAAGCAAGTCCATGCACTCCTTTCCTTAAGCCCTTGGACGAAAACTCCTAGATCCTTCTAGGATTTCCATTCAAGCCTTAATAAAGGGGATCCAATGGCCCAAAGCCTCAACTATTGAATAATTACAAAATAGCCCCTGCACTTTCAGTCAGCTCCTTTAATCCCAAAATTAATTCTAAATTAATTTATGATTAAATACTAATTAATAATATGATTCCAAATTAATATATTATTCATATAATATATTAACAAATCATATTTATACCCTAATTTATTATTCTTAACAATAAACCAGCCTCTCTCCTCAACAATCATCCTGTCTAGTCACCAGTGTGAAGGCAACCCAAAAGGACCATGCAAAATCGGGTCAAGTACATACCAAAATAGTTATGGACTTAGACACTAATCCAACAATATGATCAAGTTTTGGCCATTTGTTTCATTCCTTCACTTTCTTGGCTGATTTTCCTTCAAATCCTCTCAAGTATCATCAAGACTCTCTTCCAAAATCTTCAAAAGATGTAAGTATTCTACCTAGATATGTTGATAGATGTCTTAATTTAGTATCCTTACATGATTTCGTCCATAAAAATCATGTTTTCATTGATCATCAAGTTTCACCAAGAACACCAAGAACACACACTAGTGTTCTTGGCTAAAATTGACCATTTCAAGCCCCTATACCGTAAGTACTCTTGTTCTAACTTGTTATGGACTAGATTAAACATGTTCAGGTCTTAGAAATATCAAGATTTGAGGGTTGGATGAGAGTTCACGGACAAGGATCTCCCAAGGCCGTAAACTCCCTTTTATGGTGCAAAGTTGCCCTAATTTCCTTCTTTATGCTTAGAATATGGATTAGAACCCTCCACCAATGAACTAAAGACATTAAAATTCGAGTTGGTGCATCATACCATGAGTTTACGGCCGTAAACTCATGGAGAAATGGTCCCCAGTGCGTAAACTCATGTTAGGGTCAATTCTTGGACCTTAAACTCATATAGACCCTAGTTTAACCTTGGAACACTTAAACACTTGAGACTCCATACCTTTTGTGACAACCCGATATTTCAACTCTATGTAATGACCTAAAAAGTGAAGTATGGTAATCACTTTTGATATAATGAAATTAACTTCGAAAATAAAAAGTCCAAAAAGTCTCTAAATAATTATCAACTATGTTTGATGTCATTAAACCGTGATCGTACATAAAAAGAACGCCCAAATCTGACTTCGTATAAAGAAGTTATGATTTTTCCAAGTTCGGCTTAGCGACAGACAGCTAAAAACTCGAATTGGTGATCGAGCGACTTTTGGCCGGAATGATCTCAACGAGAACCGAAGGTCTCGACAATGGTATTTCATCGGTAAAAAGTCTGGCAAAAACAGACGTCAGATAAAGAAGTTATGAATTTCTAACGGAATTTTCTTACCGCGACCTTTTAAAATAATAAATAATAAAAATAATTTCAAAATTTGCTGACGGAATCGAAACGAAAGTTGTAGAGCGTAGTCTCACCTTCGCGTGGATATAAAGAACGTCGAAAACGGAGTTCGTATGACGAAGATATGAATTTTTGAAGTTTATTAAATAATTAAAATATAAATTTTATTAATAAACCTTGGTATTATCCGAAGGAGGAGTCATCAGATCGGGCCGAGTTACGCCCAGCGTACTTGAGGCCTAGGCCTCGGATCGTCCACGTCGCGCCCTATGCGAAGCTAGGCCTTCCCATCCGGAGTCCGAAGCAGTCGAGGATGCGCTCATGCGTGACGCACGAGTACGCCCAGCGTACCGAGGCGGTTCCCACACCCTATAAAAGGGATGCGAGGGTTCCGAAGAAAGGGTTCAATTTCTCCCAAATTTCTTGCGTTCTAGCCTCGTTTTCCATGCCCGTGCTAACCCGAAGCCCCGGTTACCTTGCTCAAGTCCCGAAGGTCGTTTGTGCTCCCGAGATTCTCGAGTATCCCGAGAAAATTCGCTTTCTCGAGTCGAAGTTCTGCTCGGTTTTCATCTCGCCTTTTTTCCGATTTTTCAAGTGAGTTCATACCCCTTAATTAACCTTTTAAATGTTCTATAAATGCTTTTATATGCTTTCAAGGGGGGGGGGGGGGAATACAAGTAAAACACATGATTATTATCGTGTGTTATATAAAGTTTCATTATACACGTTTTATCAACAGAATCATATGTGATTTATAACCTTTATAGGGAAACTTTCGTATGCAAAATATATCACGATAACGTTATATCTTTTGAAATGAAAAATGTAGTTATATAAGTATAAATCAAACACTCTGCTTAGACTGCATGTATATGTGTCCATCTTAGACACTATAAAAATTTATACTTCCATAACAAGTGTTTCATTTTTCTAGGGATTTCTAAACAAACGAGACACACTTTTAGAAAACTATAATAGGTATAGTTTTACGAGAACATTACAAATTTTTACATACTAGAAACATTATTTTGAAGAAGTCACTTTCACATACAAGAACAAACGAACATTTTAACACGTAAAATTGTTTTTATACTAAGTTTTGTGAGACATTAACTTCACGTACATTCGAGTACACATTTCAAGTCCTGTATTATATACCAGAATCCCTTGGAGGGGAAGCCTGGTGTTTGTGTATAGATCTATACGAGCTTGACAACCTCGCGCCCTGACTGTTAGCTACAGTACACCATTTGGGGTGACAAACGTCAGAACATTCCAACGCCTGAAGAACGTTGTGTATAAGCAATCCGAGTCAATAGCATGGTTATAAAACTTACATGGGGTATTAAAAATACATTGATTTACAGGGTTTTCCAGACCTATTGGAAAATTTATACGTACATACATTTTCTAGAAACAAACATTGGTCTTGACAGAAGGCTACATTTATGCTAGTAGAAAATATGGGATTTTCTAGGAACAAACAAACAAAAACAAAACAGTTTCATTTCATACAAACATTGTCATTTAATACTTATGAAACTCACCAGCTTAAATGCTGATCTACTCTTTCAAAACTATTTGTATGTCCTAGGGATTCAGTAATTACATGTAACAAACAGCTTTTGAGGAAGGGACGCTGCGGCGCCAGTTTCAATTCATATTTTGGCATCATATTGTAATTGGTTTTGAACATGTACCTTTTAACAATGTAAACATTCAATTATATATATGATGGTTGTATTGATTTCTTTACTATGTATTCATTTGTTACACTACCACATGAAGTCATCCGCCCCCGAACGTTTCTGCCGTTCCGGGTTTCTACGACATGACTTCATAGAGGTGCTTCCCCACCGTTGTTACCATAGAGGTGCTGCCCCACCGCAGCTGTAGCAGCTGCCATGTCCCAGATCAATAACCCTGTTACTACTGGTTCAGGAACCAGCACACATCTTTCCAACCATGGTGAGAGTCATGGGCAACCCCGAGAATGCACCTATAAGGTCTTTACGAACGCCAAACCCCGGATGTTTAATGGAAATGGTGGTGTGATGATTCTGAGGCAGTGGATCAAAAGGACAGAATCAGTCTTTGAAACCTGCTCCTGTCCCGATAACAGCAAAGTCAAGTTTGCAACTTACACGCTTACCGATAGAGCTTTAACTTGGTGGAATGGCCACATTAAGGTACTTACTCTGATAGTGGCGAACTCAATAAGCTGGGAGAGCTTAAAAACCATGCTGATGAGAGAGTACTGTCCACAAGGAGAAATTCAAAAATTCGGGCACGAACTCTGGACGCTCGGAATGATTGGTACCGACATAGCAACTTATACCAACAGATTTTGTGATCTGGAAATCCTTTGCCTGGATATGATTGCTCCTGAGAGCAAGAAAATAGAGAGATACATTTGGGGACTGTCTCCCCAAATTCAGTCGAGCGTGTTAGCTTCAAAGCCTGAAACTTTTGAAAGTGCCAAAGAGCTGGCACAATCTCTCATTGATCACGGAAGTCATCAGAACTCAACAATTCCTACACCAAAACCACAAAAGGGAAACAACAACAACAACAACAACAACAACAGGAAGAGAGGATGGAGTAAAGGGAAGGGTGGGTCTTCCCAAGAATCCTCGAAGAAACAACAACTAGTTATAGTGAATGCTGCTACTGTACCTACTACCGTTCCTACAAATCCCTACCCGACAAAGCCATATGCGGGTAACTTTCCAAAGTGCGCCAAATGCACTTACCACCACCTTGGACCTTGTCGGGAAATGCATTGCTCCAACTGTAACAAAAAGAGACACATTGTCCGTTTCTGCAAAGACCCCGTAAAGCCAATCACTCAAGTTCCCAACGCTGGTGTAGGCCGAGCTTGCTACGATTGTGGCTAGGTGGGCCACTACAAAAGAAACTGCCCAAAGGTAGCAAATACCGGCGGGGTGGGGCGAGTGTTGACTATAGGCCATGAAGAAGCCGTAGCTGATCCTACAGTAGTTGCTGGTACGTTTCTTCTCGATAATTTATATGCATGCATACTGTTCGATAGTGGAGCGGAGAGAAGCTTCGTGAGTCAAAACTTTATTCACCTACTTAAACGCAGACCTAGCAAGTTAGAAAAATCATTCACTATAGAAATGGCAAATGGAAAAACGGAAAACACTAACTGCATATACATGGACTGTACATTAACTTTAGACGGTCATTCTTTTCCAATCAACCTCATGCCAGTCCAAATTAAAAGTTTCGATGTCATAGTCGGCATGGATTGGTTAAGTCTTCTTCGCGCCAACATCATGTGCTTTGAGAAAGCAGTTCTTCTTATTCTCCCTAACGACGAAACATTAGTGATTTACGGCGACAAATCAAGTACAAACCTTCGCATCATTTCATGCATCCAAGCTCGAAAGTGTTTGCGGAAGGATTATCATGCATTTCTTGCACACATCGTCGATACGAGTCAAGAAGTAAAGGATATTAAGAGCATTCCAGAAGTACGCGACTTTCCCGATATCTTTCCAGAAGAACTACCGGGATTACCACCGCAACGTCAAGTCGAGTTTAGAATCGACTTAATTCCAGGGGCTACCCCAATAGCAAAATCGCCTTATCGTCTGGCACCAGCAGAGATGCAAGAACTTTCCTGTCAGCTTAATGAACTCCACCAAAAGGGATTTATTAGGCCAAGTTTCTCACCTTGGGGAGCACTAGTCTTGTTTGTAAAGAAGAAAGACGGATCGTTCCGCATGTGCATCGACTATAGAGAACTGAACAAGCTTACAGTCAAAAATCGTTACCCTCTGCCCCGCATTGACGACTTATTTGATCAACTTCAAGGAGCAAACTACTTCTCGAAGATAGATCTATGATCCGGATATCACCAATTATGAGTACTAGAGGGGGATATTCCCAAGACAGCCTTCCGAACCCGTTATGGACACTACGGATTTGTAGTGATGCCGTTCGGATTAACCAACGCACCAGCAGTATTCATGGACCTAATGAATAGGGTGTGCCATCCTTACTTAGAAAAGTTTGTCATCATCTTCATCGATGATATACTTATCTACTCCCGAAGTAAGGAAGAGCATAATCAGCACCTACGAAAAGTCTTAGAAACATTACGTTCGGAGAAGCTCTATGCGAAGTTCTCTAAATGCGAATTTTGGATTCGAAGAGTCGAATTTTTGGGCCACGTTGTTAACGAGAAGGGGATACACGTGGACCCCTCCAAAATTAAGGCCATTGAGAACTGGTCGGCACCAAAGACACCTACAGAGATTCGTCAATTTCTGGGTCTCACTGGTTATTATCGCAGATTCATAAAGAACTTCTCTAGCATTGCGAAACCTCTCACTACATTGACCCAGAAAGGCGTGGCCTTTGACTGGGAAGCAAAATAAGAGAAGGCGTTCCAAACCCTGAAACAGGCTTTGTGCACAACGCCAATACTATCCCTCCCCGAAGGGATAGAAGATTTTGTAGTGTATTGCGATGCATCAAACCAAGGACCTGGTTGTGTTCTTATGCAAAGAGGGAAGGTTATTGCTTATGCCTCCCGTCAGCTTAATACACACGAAGTAAACGATACAACACACGATCTTGAGTTAGGAGCAGAAGTATTTGCTCTAAAGATCTAAAGACACTACTTGTACGGAACAAAGAGTACTATTTTCACCGATCACAAGAGCCTACAACACATTTGCGATCAGAAGGAGCTCAACATGCGACAACGACGATGGGTCGAGTTACTCAATGACTACGAATGTGAAATTCGTTATCATCCTGGCAAGGCCAATGTGGTAGCTGACGCCCTCAGTCGAAAAGAATACACTGGTCGGAGAGTCAAATCTCTGACTATGACTATCCATTCCCACTTATCCACCCAAACATAGGAGGCTCAACTGGAAGCTTTGCAACCTGAAAATGTGACGGGTGAATCCCTGAGAGGAATGGAAAAGAATCTAGAAATCAAGAGTGGCAGAGCATATTATCTCATGGACCGTATCTAGACACCGAAACATGGTGGTTTCAGAGACGTGGTCATGGCCGAAGCACACGACACGAGATATTCTGTCCACCCAGGTTCAAATAAAATGTATCTGGATCTTAAGAAACTGTACTGGTGGCCTAACATGAAAGCAGAAATTGCTACCTTTGTAAGTAAATGCCTTAATTGCGCTAACGTTAAGGTCAAGTATCAGAAACCGTCAGGATTACTACAACAACCGGAGATACCAGAATGGAAATGGGAACGGATTACTATGGACTTCATAACCAAGTTTCCCAAGACGACGGGTGGACTCGATACCATATGGGTCATCGTCGACAGATTGACCAAATCCACGCATTTCCTACCAATCAAGGAGACTGACAAGATGGAAAGGCTTACAAGAACTTACATAAGGGAAATAGTGCGACTGCATGGTGTTCCGATATCCATTATCTCCGATAGAGATAGTAGATTCACTTCAAGGTTCTGGCAGTCACTACAAAGTTCCCTGGGGACTAGACTAGACATGAGTACAACCTACCATCCACAAACAGACGGGCAAAGTGAGAGAACAATACAAAATTTGGAGGATATGCTGAGAACCTGTGTGATTGACTTTGGAAAGGCATGGGATATCTATTTAGCCCTTGTCGAATTTTCATGCAACAATAGTTATCATACGAGCATAAAGGCTGCTCCATTTGAAGCCCTCTAAGGCCGTAAGTGCAGGTCCCCTCTGTGCTGGAGTGAAGTTGGCGACACCCAGTTAGCTAAAGGACGAGTTCCTGAAAGCACTCTCACCGGCCCAGAAATCATACGGGAAACGACAAAGGAGATTGTTCAGATTCGTGAACGGTTGAAAGCCTCTAGAGACTGACAAAAAAGCTATGCTGACCAAAGGAGGAAACCGTTGGAATTCCAGGTAGGAGATCGCGTTCTATTGAAGGTCTCACCGTGGAAGGGCTTAATACGCTTTGGAAAGCGTAGGTAGCTAAATCCAAGATACGTAGGGACTTTCGAGATTCTCGCCAGAATCGGCCTTGTAGCTTACAAGCTTAATCTACCACGTGAACTTAGTAACATACATCCAACCTTCCATGTCTCAAACTTGAAAAAGTGTATGTCCGATGAGACTCTTGTTATTCCACTCGACGAGATCGAGATAAACGAGAGCCTCAACTTTGTGGAAGAACCGATAGAAATCATGGACCGAGAGGTCAAACAAATGAAACAAAGTCGCATACCCATCGTGAAGGTTCGCTGGAACGCCAAGCGAGGACCTGAATTTACATGGGAATGCGAAGATCAGATGAAACAAAAGTACCCTCATCTTTTTCTTTGATTCACAAGTATCTTTCTTACTTTAAATTTCGGGACGAAATTCTCTCTAACGAGGGGATGATGTGACAACCTGATATTTCAACTCGATGTAATGATCTAAAAAGTCAAGTATTGTAACCACTTTTGATATAATGAAATTAACTTCGAAAATAAAAAGTCCAAAAAGTCTCTAAATAATTACCAACTATGTCTGATGTCATTAAACCGTGATCGTACATAAAAAGAACGCCCAAATCTGACTTCGTATAAAGAAGTTATGATTTTTCCAAGTTCGGCTTAGTGACAGACAGCTAAAAACTCGAATCGGAGATCCAGCGACTTTTGGCCGGAATGATCTAAACGAGAATCGAAGGTCTCGACAATGGTATTTCATTGATAAAAAGTCTGGCAAAAACAGACGTCAGATAAAGAAGTTATGAATTTCTAACGAAGTTTTCTTACCGCGACCTTTAAAAAAATAAAAATAAAAATAATTTCAAAATTTGCCGACGGAATCTAAACGAAAGTTGTAGAGCGTAGTCTCACCTTCGCGTGGATATACAGAATGTCGAAAACGAGTTCGTATTACAAAGATATGAATTTTTGAAGTTTATTAAATAATTAAAATATAAATTTTATTAATAAACCTTGGTATTATCCGAAGGAGGAGACATCCGATCGGGCCGAGTTACGCCCAGCGTACTCGAGGCCTAGGCCTCAGATCGTCCACGTCGCGCCCTATGCGAAGCTAGGACGTCCCATATGGAGTCCGAAGCAGTCGAGGATGCGCTCGTGCGTGACGCACGAGTACGCCCAGCGTACTCGGGTACGCCCAACGTACCGAGGTGGTTCCCACACCCTATAAAAGGGATGCGAGGGTTCCGAAGAAAGGGATCAATTTCTCCCAACTTTCTTGCGTTCTTGCCTTGTTTTCCGTGCCCGTGCTAACCCGAAGCCCCGGTTACCTTGCTCAAGTCCCGAAGGTCATTTGTGCTCCCGAGATTCCCGAGAATCCCGAGAAAATCCGCTTTCTCGAGTCGAAGTTCTGCTCGGTTTTCATCTCGCCTTTTTTCCGATTTTTCAAGTGAGTTCATACCCTTTAATTAACCTTTTAAATGTTCTATAAATGCTTTTATATGCTTTCAAGGGGGGGGGGGGAATACAAGTAAAACACACGATTATTATCGTGTGTTATATAAAGTTTCATTATACACGTTTTATCAACAGAATCATATGTGATTTATAACCTTTGTAGGGAAACTTTCGTATGCAAAATATATCACGATAACATTATATCTTTTGAAATGAAAAATGTAGTTATATAAGTATAAATCAAACACTCTGCTTATACTGCATGTATATGTATCAATCTTAGACACTATAAAAATTTACACTTCCATAACAAGTGATTCATTTTTCTAGGGATTTGTAAACAAATGAGACACACTTTTAGAAAACTATAATAGGTATAGTTTTACGAGAACATTACAAATTTTTACATACTAGAAACATTATTTTCAAGAAGTCACTTTCACATACAAGAAAAAACGAACATTTTAACACGTAAAATTGTTTTTATACTAAGTTTTGTGAGACATTAACTTCACGTACGTTCGAGTACACATTTCAAGTCCTGTATTATATACCAGAATCCCTTGGAGGGGGAGCCTGGTGTTTGTGTATAGATCTATACGGGATTGACAACCCCGCGCCCTTACTGTTAGCTACAGTACACCATTTGGGGTGACAAATGTCAGAACATTCCAACGCCTGAAGAACGTTGTGTATAGGCAATCCAAGTCAATAGCATGGTTATAAAACTCACATGGGGTATTAAAAATACATTGATTTATGGGGTTTTCCAGACTTATTGGAAATTTTATACGTACATACATTTTCTAGAAACAAACATTGGTCTTGACAGAAGGCTACATTTATGCTAGTAGAAAATATGGGATTTTCTAGGAACAAACAAACAAAAACAAAACAGTTTCATTTCATACAAACATTGTCATTTAATACTTATGAAACTCACCAGCTTAGATGTTGATCTACTCTTTCAAAACTACTGGTATGTCTCAGGGATTCAGTAATTACAGGTAACAAATAGCTTTTGTGGAAGGGACGCTGCGACGCCAGTTTAAATTCATATTTTGGCATCATATTGTAATTGGTTTTTAACATGTACCTTTTAACAATGTAAACTTTCAATTATATATATGATGGTTGTATTGCTTTCTTTACTATGTATTCATTTGTTACGCTACCACATGAAGTCATCCGCCCCGAACGTTTCCGCCGTTCTGGTTTGGGGTTGTGACACCTTTAAGCCTCTAAATATGACCCTTTAGAGAGTTTACGGCCAGGAGTAAACTCCCCTGGGCCGTAAACTCCATTGAGTGTGGTCCTTGGGCCATAAACTCAATAACAATGCCTTACACTCCTTTGTTGCAACCCAATGGCCTCCTAGCACTTGAATCAAAGTGTTTTCATGTCCTAGGGTGTCTTAACTTAGTAAATTAGTTGTTAAATGACTAATTGGATACATATATGTGTTATTATATGTTATTTAGGATCATTGTGTGTGTTCAAGTCTTCACTTGACACTTAGCAACTTGTCCGACACTTCCATCCAATCCACTCGCTACAGGTGAGTTCATACCCCTTACTTAACCTTTTAAATGTTTTTAAATGCTTTTATGGGGGGGGGGGGGGGGAATACAAGATGAATCATGATTGTTATTATATCAATCACATGTGATTAATAACAATCGAACTATGAATTTACTACACTTTTAGCTGTTTTACTCAGTATACTAATTCAAAATGATTTCTCAAAACATTTTTACATAATAAACTCTTTATCAAACTATCTTACATTCTCTAGCTTTCCTTTCAAATTCTGTTATAACTACGTTTCAAACAAAGGTTTTCACATACTCCAAGCTATGTTTCAAACAAAGGATTTCTTATACTTTAAACTATTCTTATCAAACAAACTTCTTTTAAATCGTTTTATAAACTAACATCAAGTCATCTATTCTTATTTATTAACTTTTCAAAGGTTTTACAAAACTTCTTTTATACTTTTATATTGTCAAATGCATGCCTTTATATGTATAGTTATATAAGTAATGTTTAAAGGACTTAGGACTACTAGCTCGCTTTAATTCCTTTTCCTTGTTTGGATGTGGCCTTAGGGTATCGGTTAATTGTCTGAATGTCATCTAAATATTAGTTATACATTACGTATAAATATATAGACATAAAAGTTCTGTCAGTCAATTCAGTACCTTTGGGTAGCAAAGGCATACTTTTGGTTATACACGTACATTACTAGTAACTATAATAGGTATAGTTAGGAGATACTATTTACTATTCCTAGTACTAGGAATCACACTAAGAGTCAGTTCATATATGAGTCAGTACATACACTACTCTAATATATACTATACGAAGAGACACTAATACATACTATAAGAAGAGATACTAATACATACTATAAAAAGAGACACTAATACATACTATACGAAGAGACACTAATACATACTAAAAGAAGAGACACTAATACATACTATACGAAGAGACACTGATACATACTATATGAAGGGACACTAGTACATACTATATGGAGAGATACTACTACATACTATATGAAGTTATACTTCTATACACTCATGGACTGACCATCCTACACTTGGTTGCTCGCAACAGAAGGTGTGTTCATCTTCGGATGTTCTTGGTTGTACTGTTCGACGAGTTTCCACGCCGTATTTATCCGATACAAATGGATACATTCATAAGGATTATACAATTTTCCTTATTACCTTTACTTTGTGACTCATTCACATAAATGATGAGGTAGGATATATTTTGATATAAATATATTATTTTACTTATTACGTTTATTTTGTGACACATTCACATAAATGAAGAGGTAGACTATATTTTTGTAATAATAGTTATACAGGGGAAAAACCGTCATTTTTACAATGATGCATACTTACAAAATAGTCGGGTCTTGGTAGAAGGCTACTTTTTATACTAGTAGGAAATATGGGATTTTCTAGGGTTTTCATACTTATACAAACTTTTCCTCAAAACAATTACAAGTCTTTTCATTACAAGTTTTTACAAATCAATGACACTAAAACACTTATGAAGTCACCAGATTTATGCTGATACTCGCTTTCAAAATAACTTGTATTCTTAGGTCACTAGTAGACAGTCATGACTCGTCTTTTATTTTGATTCCTCATTATGTTGTTTAATTCTATGAAAGAACACAATTTTACATAAAATTATACTATTAATGCAATGGATGATGTTGTTGCTTGTTTACTACTTTTCATTGTCGTGATACTTTACATGACGTCCTCCGCCCCAAAACGTTTCCACCGTTCTTGGTTTTGGGGTGTGACAACTACTGCTAGGATGCTAGTTCTAGGATATAGAAAGATTCATTCCCTGTCTCTTACAAACTATTTGAGGAGTTGCAAGCACAAGAATCCACTGTACTCAAAGACTGTGCTGACTTCGGAGGACCACTTCTTCTTGTAGCACAAGCTCCTCACAACCAGTCTTACTTACCCTCCTATAACACTGAACCGCAGTCATATGAAGCTGACTCAGAGTATGATGATGAAGAAGAATTCTAGAAAGCTATTGCCCTAGTTAGTAAATAGTTCAACCGACTACCACCTCACTCTTTTCGCAAGAATCAACAATTCAATAAATCTCCTTTCAATCGTAACTTCAACCCACAAAAAATCACTCTCATTATCCTAAAAGTTCACACCCACAACCACAATCTCAAAACAATCAACCAAAGGAGACACTGCAGTCCATGCAAACCTCCGACTCCGGTACCCCTTCAGAAGACAAAAGTGATGTTGTAATATGCCACAAATGCTACAAAGAGAATCATTTTGCAAAGGATTGCAAAGCCAACGTAGTGAAAGAAAGAGCATTCTACCTTAGAATGGCTCAAGAAATGGAAGAAAAGGAAAAGGCTAGGGCGTATGTGGCTTATGTTAAAAGAGACCATCAAGTTTGGTCATCCGGAGATGAAGAAGAAAGCATCAGCAACATCAAAGGGAAAGGCAAGATCTCTATGCTAGCAACTGTTGATGATGATGTCTCTACAAAGCTGGAAAGGAACTACTGCTACATGGAAAAGGATGGAAATCTAAGCATCGTCGATCAGGTAAAACTCATGATCCAAACTCTAAACTATAACACGCATGATTATCAACCTTTCATAAATGATCTTAATGACACATGTGCTGCCGTCCTTTCAGACTACAACAAAGTCTTAGATGAGAAGAACATAGCGTCCGAAGAGATGTTTCATGTGAGAGGATGACTGGACAACAAAAGACTCAAAATGGCTATGTCATAAAGAGATTTAGAGTTAGAAAAAGATGCAAGAATGTTGACTGAAACCCAACTAGAAATAGTTGTGAGCCAAAGAGATTTAGCTTAGAGTGAGATTGTACATTTAAATCTTTTAATAGAAAAATTGTTCAATGAAAGTGAAGCTATTGAAAATTTAGTTAATAATGGAACCGTGGACAATACATACAATTGGGGTTGGTCCAATGGATATCCTACCACAGAGGATTCCTCACCCCGGTTTAACAAAGATCGACTTTATGTCCCTCCGGACCGAGAATATCATTTCCGAGTCAATGACAAGACTTTTCCCGAAAATATCAGAACACACTTCGGTAGACTTCATAATCTAAGTAATAGCTGTGTCATTGAGGAAATTGTGTCTGAGGCTTCGGATCACGCATGTGATAAACCTCTTATCTATGGCACAATCAGTCCAAATTATCAGACTTCATCTATTGTTGATGAAGAAATAGTCATAAAAAGTCCTACAGTCTCACATGACTTTCCACCCTTGTCCTCAGACCGCAGTGCCTCTCACTGCAGTCATGATTCTCAGAAAAATCCCATTCCAGTCACAACCCAGACTTATGCTACGGTAGCTAAGTCTTCTTTACTAAAGTACTCAATTAAAGGTTCAGTGACTCTTTAACCAATTCACCATGAACTACCTATAGAAAATTTTGAAGTAGGTAAGTGTTCTCAAAATCCAGAATTTTCAAGTTCTGATGAGTCAACCTCTCGGTGTCAAAATCTGTCAAAGACTTCCCGAAAATTGTAGTTAAACACCAATGACTGCGGATCTCGAAAAACTTTAGCAAAAAAGGCTTTCAAAGAGAATATTCGATCTCGAGGCACAAATCGACAAATCTTTTCTAAAAACAAAAGACATGTCAAATTTCCAAAATCTAAGAGTCCAGAAAAGTTTGTCTTTTCTCACTATCTTTCAAAAAACTCTCCCATCAAGAAACCATGCAAAAAGGAATGTGCAGTTTCAACATCCGTTCCTAACTCAACTGATAAAACCCAAAAGAAAGAAAGATCTTTTCAAAACAATGGTTTTCAAATCTATTCCTCAAATGATCCAAAATGGAAGGGTATCTTACCCACTACAACACTTTGAAAATCACCTCAAAGTTTCAACAAATGGAAAGCATTTTACCAAATCCCAAGAATAGGTCCAAAGTGTCTACACGTGCAACACCTTCTTCAAGACAAACTTTTTCTAAATCCAATGGCTTTCGTGTCAAATCTTACCAACCTCGGACCAGTCACAAATCAACCACACCCTTCTGACCGTTGACCAAATAAAGAGCCAAAACAAAAGACAAAATTTCAGCATGTCAGTGTCAATGTAGTTATCAGAAAAAGTTTTCTCATGTCAAAACTGACCTTTTTTAGAAACCTCGTAACTCTTCAAAAAAGCACTATGCCCCAAAAACTTACAAACACCCAGGACTAGGATTAAAAGTTGACACGAAACCAGTCCCTGCAACCTCTTTTCATGCATCAATCAGAAGCTCATTTATTGTCCTAGGCTCCAAACTAGTTTGGATGCCTAAACTAACCGTGTAATTTTCAGGCCTTGTGCAAGGAGGGACAAGAAGAAGAATGGTTAATCGATAGTGCCTGCTCCTTGTACATGACGGGAAGGTTAGAATACCTTTGAGATTTCAGGCCAATTTGCAATGGTGGAAATGTCACATTTAGGAACAATGCCAATGGGATAATCTGAGGTTACGGTGTTCTCATTACGGGAAACTTCTATATTCAATAGGTTGCTTATGTAGAAGGCCTTAAACACAATCTTATCAGTGTTGGTCAACTATGTAAAGCAGGCCATCGTGTTGAATTTGATGACCAGTTTTGCTATGTAATGACAAGCGATAGAAGCACTTGTCTCATCAAGTCCAGATCCAAAGGTACTATGTACCCTCTGGATGTATCTTTGATTATAGGAAAACCGCAGTTATGCTTTTTATCCAAAGTTGTATCCGAAGTCAGTTGGCTATGGCACCACAAGCTCGCTCATCTTGACTTCAGATACATTAACAACTTGGTCACATGAGAACTAGTCAGAGGTCTTCCAATCCTCAAGTTCAACAATGATACCCTCTATCCTGCATGTGAATGTGGAAAGCAATTCAAGGCAAGTCATCCCACGGTGATTGATTCCTCAATCTCTGAACCATTGGAACTTTTACACATTGATCTCTGTGGTCCATCTACCGTAGCCAGTCTTCACCATAAAAAATACATACCGATTATTGTGGATGACTTCACTCGTTTCACATGGGTCTTCTTTCTTCGACTCAAGTCAGAAACACCGCAAGTGTTGATCAATTTCATCAAGGAAATAGAACTTCAGATCAAGTTACCAGTCAGATGCATCTAAAGTGACAATGGAACCGAGTTTACTAATCATCTTCTAAATAGTTTCTTGGTCTCCAAAGGCATTACACACAACTTCTCAGCTCCTTACACACCACAACAGAATGGCGTGGTAGAATGAAGGAATCACACTCTAGTAGAAGATTCCATATCTATGCTTAATTTTGTAAATCTTCCTCTCTACTTCTGGGCCGAAGCAGTGGCCACAACCTGTTTTGTTCAAAATCGAAGCATAGTATGAAAACGCCTCAACAAAACACCATATGAGGGTCTCAACAACCGCAACCCAAATGTTCGATTTTTTCATATCTTTGGGTGTAGATGCTTCGTAATGAACAACAGAGATCATCTCAATAAATTCGCACCGAAGTCTGATGAAGTCATCTTCCTTGGCTACTCCACAACAGGTTGATAATTGAAAACTTCAATTTAAAGTTTGATGATTATCACATCCACAACTTCGCTCCGTCAAATGAAACCACCGCAATTCTAGAAAGTGATATTCCTGCCTCTCCGGGTCCATTAAATCTAGTTGAAATAAACTATGATGATCTCTTCGATCCTGTTGATACAGTCAAGCTATCCGAAGTTCTCATGTCTCTAGAAGCTCAGCAACAACATGCAGATGTATCTGGTCCTACAACGTCCAAAGAAGTATCGCTAAATACTTCCACCTCGCCGGTTGAGGGGGAAAACTCCACTCCGGAAAAACCACCATACATCAACCATCGAGGTTCCAGTACCAGAAGATGACGCTCCAATCCGCAGAGAGTTTCAACCATCAAATGTTTCTTCGGATTCAGATGATGAAAACATAGAAAACATTGACACAAGAATAGATTCAAGGATTATCACACTCCCTTCTACACTCCAAGGGGAACCTTCGTCATCTCCCCAAGATAAATCTAATCCTGCCTTCCCAATTCAAGACACTTTAGTAGGATGTTCTCAAGTCCAGGGGGATCTGCCCACTCCAAATGTAGAGGCTTCTGATATTGAAGACATTCCCTCCACCGCAGCTGCTGATCATCTGATAGCTCGTCTACATGTATGGACGATAGACCACCCACCAGGTAAAATTATTGGCGACCCATCCGCAGGAATCCAGACTCAGTCATCCAAGGACTTATCCAATCACTGCCACTATGCAACATTCATGTCCTCAGTCGAACCTCGATCGATCAAAGAAGCGTTACTCGAACCAGACTGGATTTCCGCAATGCAAGAAGAACTGGAAGAATTCAAAAGGAAAAGGTATGGCAACTTGTGATGGGTTTGAGCACCAAGAAATTTCTTATGTGCACATGCAAACCCTAATTGCTTGGATCTAGGTTTCTCTAATTGAACATGCATTGAATCCAAGACATACAATACTAGATCTAATGTGAACAATTAATTCTAATCATACGAATTAGGATCTAGAACAATACCTTGGATTACTTGCTTGGTACTTTTTCTTCTTGGAGCTTAGAGTCACAATTGTCACTCCTCTAATGGCTTACAAACACCAACTAGTTACATCCTTAGACACTAATCCAACAATCTCCCACTTGGATAAGTCTAGTAACTATATATGCAAACACTATCCAATTAGCAATTGTAGCTCTCAAAGATGCTGTCAAACTCTGATCTTATCAGTATCCTGTCCTTTAGATAAGGGATCGTACAGTCGTCTATTTAGATATTATGCGGACAATCTTATGGAACTTATTGTCCACGAATTGGTTTCTCGATCTCAGATTCATTTGACATAGAACTAAATTAAACACATCAATTCAGTCCTGACCGGGCCCGACACATAAGTCAAATCAAATCATCGAGCGACCGTGATATCGCTTTTACCCTCTTAGGATAAAAGTAACAGATAAACTTCGACTTATATGCATTTACTTATCCACTAATAAACTATACACAACAATGCGTTTTATAACATCAATTTACTGATGCGGTTTAACATTATCAATGAACAACCAATTAGTAAATAATAAATCATATATCTAGGTTTTAAAACCATATGATATTATCGTCTTGCGATCACTTTTGTCACATTCCATAAAGTGATTCTAGCAAGCGTGGGTTTATTCCAATGCTCAAACCTTGTTCATAAGCACTCATGAACGTTGCAGCAAACCTTTGCTATGTCTAATACCTTTTAAACACTCTACATGCCAATTCATGGCAATCTTCATTCATACCTACTATCAACATATGAAAGATCGTGGACTGTTTGAATAATTTGATTATTCTTAATAACTCAATTATTCAGGAAGTCAAAACATGCAAATTGAAACAATAGTTAAACAATTAACATAAGACAGTAACTTTACTTATAAATAATACTCCTTTATTTAATCATCAAATGTCAATTACATTTATATGTTATATGTTTCTAAAACTATCTAATCTAAACTAATATCATCCTTCAGTCCAATGCTCCTAGCGTGCTGCAAGTGCTTAACCCTGCTCAGTCCCTTCATAAGCGGATCTGCTGGGTTATCCTCCGACGATACCCTCTTTACTACAAGGTGTCCTTCTTCTACTCGATGTCTAATAAAGTGATATTTTCTGTCGATATGTCGAGATCTACCATGATCCCTCGGTTCCTTGGTCAAGGCAACCGCTCCTTCATTATCATAGAAAATTTCCCTAGGCTCCTTTATGGCAGGCACAACTCCAAGATCACCAATGAAGTTCTTCAACCACATTGCCTCCTTTGACGCTTCGCTCGCTGCAATGTACTCTGATTCGCACATTGAATCAGCTATGGTTTCTTGTTTGGAACTTTTCCAAGTCACTGCTCCTCCACTAAGGGTAATGACCCAGCCCGACTGCGAACGATAGTTGTCCTTGTCGGTCTGGAAGCTGGCATCACTATACCCTCGCACCTTTAAGTCATCACTCCCTCCGAGGACTAAGAACCATTCCTTGGTCCTCCGAAGGCACTTAAGTATATTCTTGACCGCAATCCAATGAGCTTTGCCCGGGTTCCCTTGATATCTAGTAAAAATGCTCAAAGCAAAGGCCACATCAGGGCGAGTACAAGTCATAGTGTACATGATTGAGCCAACTACAGAAGCGTAAGGTACTCGGCTCATCTCATCTATCTCGACTTCAGTACTCGGACTTTGAGTCTTTCTCAACTTGGCATTACTTTGTATCGGTAGTTCTCCCTTCTTCGAGTTTTCCATACTAAAACGTTTTAGCACTTTATCTAAGTAAGTATTCTAACTAAGTCCTATTAGTCTCTTACTTCGCTCTCTCACCATCCTTATTCCGAAAATATAGGAAGCCTCTCCGAGGTCCTTCATAGTGAAGCACTTCCCGAGCCAGGATTTAACCTCCTGCAAAGTTGGGACGTCGTTTCCTATGAGCAGTATGTCATCGACATACAAAACGAGGAAGCTACCTATACTCCTATTGGCCTTGACATATACACATGATTTATCTTCACTTCGTACAAATCCAAACTCTTTGACTTTCTCATCGAAGAAAAGATTCCATCTGCGAGACGCTTGATTAAGTCCATAAATGGACTTCTCAAGCTTGCACACTCTATTGGGATGCTTCGGATCGACGAAACCCTCTGGCTGAGCCATGTAAACATCCTCAGCCAACTTCCCATTAAGGAAAGTGGTCTTGACATCCATCTGCCATATCTCATAATCATGAAATCCAGCAATGGCTAGAATCTCCCTAATAGATTTTATCTTAGCAACTGGTGAGAAGGTCTCATCATAGTCAACTCCGGGAGTTTGAGTAAAGCCCTTCACCACTAGTCGTGCCTTATACGTGTGCACATTCCCATCCATGTCATTCTTCTTGAAGATCCATTTGCACCCAACTGTCTTACGTCTGGGCACATTGTCAACCAAATTCCAAAATTGGTTGTCATACATGGACTGAATCTCGCTGTCCATCGCCTCTTTCCATTTTACAGACTATGGGCCTGCCATGGCTTCCTTATAGCTATTAGGTTCATCTAGATTTATTAGTGTACCATCACTAATATACGTATCCCCTTCGGTAGTAATATGAAAACCATAAAACTGGGGTTGAACTCTAACTCTTTCAGAACGTCTAAGAGGTAAGGACTCGTCAATCGGTTCAACTGGAGTTTCCTCCTCGGGTTGAGCGCTAGCGTTAGAGGTTCCTTCATCGCTCGACTCTCAAATCTCTTCAAGATCGATTTTCCTCCCACTGTCTCCTTGGCTTATGAGTTCTCGCTCTCGGAAAACCCCTCTCCTCACAACGAAGACAACATTGTCACTCGGTCTATAGAAGCGATATCCAAAGGATTTCTGTAGGTAGCCGATGAAAATACATCGTCACTAAGGGGTTCGAGCTTGTCGTGAGTCTCTCGTCTTACAAAAACCTCACAACCCCAAACCTTGATATGTGCCAACGAGGGAGCTTTCCCTGTCCACATCTCGTGAGGTGTTTTGGCAACCTTCTTTGTGGGGACTCGGTTAAGGATATGGGTGGCAGTCTCTAAGGCAAAGCCCCAGAATGAGATAGGTAGTGAATCACAACTCATCATAGAACGAAACATGTCTAACAGGGTTCGATTACGCCTTTCTGCCACACCATTCAACTGTGGTGTCCTAGGTGGCGTCAATTGCGAAACTATTCCGCATTCCTTGAGATAGTCGTGGAATTGAAGACTTAGGTACTCTCCTCCTCGATTGGATCGAAGCATCTTGATTTTCCTGCCCAATTGATTCTCCACTTCGTGTTTGAATTCTTTGACCTTTTCAAATGTTTCTGACTTGTGCTTGATTAAGTAGATATATCCATATCTACTATAATCATCGGTGATAGTCACGTAGAAGCGGTTCCTATCCTTTGTAGTAGATCTAAAGGGCCCACACACGTCGGTGTGTGTGAGATCCAATAAACCCTCACCCCTCTCACAAGTGCCAGTGAAGGGTGACTTGGTCATCTTTCCAAGTAAACAAGATTCGCATGTGTCATCTTCCCTAAGGTCGAATGACTCCAACACTCCATCCTTTTGGAGCTGGGCTACACGCTTCTTGTTGATATGTCCAAGACGACAATGCCACAAGGATGCTCTATCCATACTATTGAAAGAATCCATACACAACACATCATTTCCTAGGTTATCTAGAACGATAACAGTTTCATAAATTCCATTACAAAGCATTTCTTCAAAATATAAAACACCATTTAGATAACCATAAATTGAACCATTCTCATTATTAAACGAATATCTAAATCCCTTTTTAAACAAACCATGAAAAGAAACGATGTTTCATGCCATATCTGGAGAGTAGCAACAATTATTTAAATCTAAATTCAATCCATTACTTAGCACTAAAGAATACACTCCAATCTTGGTAACAGGCGACGATCTTCTGTTCCCCATGATTAGATTTATTCTTCCAAGCTCAACATCCCTATTTCTTCCTAGTCCCTGCAAATCAGAACAAATGTGGTAACCACACCCTGTATCAAGAACCCAAGAAATAGCATGGGATGAATCATTAGATTTAATTATGTATATACCGGCAAGAGATGGCTTGATCTTTCCATCGTTGATGGCTTGCATATATTCTGGGCAGCTTCTCTTCCAATGCCCTATATTGTGGCAATGATGGCACTCTGCCTCTTTTGAGTTAGGGTTGGGCTTAGCGGGATCAACCTTGGTCCCACTAGAAGAGGAAACATCTTGGGACTTTCCCTTGCGGTGGTTCTTCAAAGAATCCTTCCTCTTCTTGCCCCTTCCCTGCCCAATAGCCAAAACAGGACCAGCAGACGGATTGGGAGTTGGTGCAACAGACTTGTCCTTTAGGTTGCTCTCAACAGTCCTTAGGAGACCTTGGAGTTTGCTTAGGGTGACCTCTTACTTGTTCATGTGGTAGGTCATCCTAAATTGATTGTAGCATGAGGGCAAGGAGTGAAGAACAATTTCAATAGCCAAATCTTCCCCAAAGTTGACATTGAACTTGCGAAGATGATCGACATACCTTTGCATCTTTTGCAAGTGCACGGTTAGAGATTCTTCACTTCCCATTTTAGCAGTGATCATATTCGTTATGATCTCATAGCGCTCTTGCCTCGCACTTTGGTGATATCTCTCCATCAAGTCTAGATGCATGTCATAAGGATACATGTCCTCATAGGACTTTTGGAATTCGAAGTTCATTGTGGCTATCATGATGCAATGGGCTTTCGTTGCATCACGCTCACGTGTCTCAAACACAACCATTTCTTCGGGAGTGGCAGTTTTTGGATTGATCTTTTCGAGCTTCTCATCGAGAACATACTCCTTGTCCTCATAACGAGCGATCGTGTGAATGTATCTTATCCATTCACTAAAGTTCGATCCATCGAAAGTCACTTTTTGACAATGGCTCATTAGCGTGAATGAGCTAGCAGCAACGTTGTTTGCGTTAGACATCTACAAATAGAAAGGAACAAAGTTGATTAGAGTTAAGTCCCTAATTAACACCCAAAATGGAAATTTAGGGCTAGGACCCAAAAACATTATTTACACATTAGAAAAGGGATACCGTAATCCAACACCCAAATAATTTGGAGGTAAGTGAATGACGATTCACTAATTCTTCACCATGAAAAACATAAGCTTTAAGTTTTAAATGTCTTAAGAATTCCTAGATTCCTTTGAGATTCATTGAACTTTTCAATATCATGTTTAAATCTCGATATGCCCCTTTAGTTTGTGACTGGGATATCGAGGATCACAAAGCGGGTGTGAATAACCATGCAAATCTACATGGTGCCTTCATTGTTACAATCACATATTTGATGTGCCGGTAAACCACACACGCTCCACCGAACTATGACAAACAATGAATCACCCTTTGCCACCTTTGCTTAGAGCCAATTAGTGTGTCAGTTAACCACACACGCTCCATTAACATCTAAACAAGGGTGCAAAGTGTAATTTCATAGGATTGCATCAATTCACTTTTACTAAAGTAACTAAGATTGGGAATTTTATAAAATAGTTTAGTTACGTTAAATAGATTCATTATACTTATTAATGAGAAGAGGTTTGCGCTATCCTACCCATTCGGCTAACGAACCTCCACCAGTCAAGCAAGCGGTGGGTGTGAGTGTACACCCATTAAGCGCCATTTTATAGGCCGCAACCTTATACCCACCTTATAGACTGGCTTCGTGAATGAGGCCTACTAACGGTAACACTAACATATTTAAATTATTCAAATTAGACTTTTAATTACAAAACTTGAGGACAAGTTTTAAACTTTTCAAAACATAAGGATCAAATAGCAAATAATAAAATTCAACTAATTAGATTATCTCAATTTGATCTTATTTAATATTACTTGCAAGACAATCCACCAATTCAATTCAAATAATCAATTGTTATCATATAAGGAAATTATTATTCAACTAATTGGTAATTATCTTTTGTTTGGTCAAGAATATACTCATATATATGTTTAAAATCATATTTTAATGACCCAAAGCAGTTAAGGTAAGTTTCCTCAAGTAAAACAACAAGAAATCCCGAAACTCCCTCTTTCTGACGCTTGAACTCGCCTAGTTCCCACTATAGACTCGCCGAGTTTGAGCTACTCGTCGAGTAAACAGTGGAACTCGCCGAGTTCATCAGGCAGAATCACTAAATCGAATTTTTCAAGAAACAAGCAATATACCAATGTATCAATTCAATAGAAATCAATCAAAGCTCTGATACCACTGATGGGTTTGAGCCACAAGAACTTTCCTATGTGCACATGCAAACCCTAATTGCTTGGATCTAGGTTTCTCTAATTGAACATGCATTGAATCCAAGACTTACAATACTAGATCTAATGTAAACAATTAATTCCAATCATATGAATTAGGAACTAGAACAATACCTTGGATTACTTGCTTGGTACGTCTTCTTCTTGGAGCTTAGAGTCACAATTGTCACACCTCTAATGGCTTACAAACACCAACTAGCAAGAAGATGATTTGAGAGAGAGAGAGAGGAATCGACTCTAGGGTTTCTTCAAAGATAGAGTGGCCGATTTCTCCAATCCTAAGGGCTTATTTATACTATGAGCTCCTAGGGTTTCCCCTTAAACCCTAATTGGATAACTTAGCCTCAAAGCAATCCAAAGATCCTTCTAGATATGGCCTTGGACGATTTTTAAGATATCCATATCCTTAAAATCGTCCCTTCCCATATCCATAAGGATTCATAGCCCTAAACACAACTATCACACATTTGACAGTTTATGCCCCTTTATTCAATTAATCTCTTTAAGTCACCAAATTAATTCTCAATTAATGTATGACTTATATTAATCAAATAATATTATTATTCCTTTAATATATTACTCTCATAATATATTAACAATAATATCTCTTCTCTCTTAACAAATCATCCTGTCAAGTTGCTATGGTGAAGGCAACCCAAAAGGACCATGCACAACCGGGTCAAGTACTTACCAAATATAGTTATAGCCTTAGACACTAATCCAACAACTTGTTCCAAAACCGCAAGGCCACACCGTTGTTGGCACAAGATGGGTGGTCAAGAATAAGTTAGATGAATTTGGTGCGGTCATCAGAAATAAGACAAGGCTTGTGGCTAAGGGATATAGTCAACTTGAAGGCATTGACTATGATGAAACGTATGCTCCGGTAGCACGAATGGAAGCCATCCGGATCTTCTTAGCATACGCAACACACAAAAACATCAAGGTTCATCAAATGGATGTGAAAAATGCTTTTCTCAATGGGGAATTAAAAGAAGAGGTTTATCTTCAACAACCTCCGGGTTTCGAAAGCGTTGAATTCTCAGACCATTGCTACAAGCTTGAAAAGGCAGTCTACGGTCTAAAACAAGCCCCTAGAGCTTGGTATGAGACTCTATCTGAATTTCTTGTCTCTTCAGGTTACAAAAGAGGAGTGATTGATCCCACATAATTTTGAAAAGCAAATGGTGACCATCTAATGCTTGTACAAATATATGTAGATGATATCATTTTTGTCTCGACTGATCAAAAAATGGTGGATGAATTTGCTAAGCTCATGACCAACAAGTTCCAAATGAGCATGAATAGAGAGATTAATTTCTTTCTAGGACTTCAAGTGAAACAAGTCCCTCAAGGGATATTCATTCATCAAGAAAAATACACCTTAGAACTATTGAAGAAGTACTCAATGGATAATTGTTCTTCAGCTAAGGTCCCCATGGGCTTTGGTTATAAGATTTCTGCTGATCCCTCAGGTGAATTTGTTGATCACAAGTCTTATAGAGGTATCATTGGCTCTCTGATGTACCTCACTGCTAGCCGACCGGATATAGTTTTTGCAACGGGTGTATGCGCAAGGTACCAGGTTGACCCAAAAGTGTCTCATATGAACGCAGCCAATCAAATCCTACGGTACTTAAAAGGAAGCAAAACTCTTGGATTATGGTACCCCGCAGGAAATGATTTCAGTCTTCAAGAATTTACCGATGCGGATCATGCCGGATGCAAATTTGATCATAAAAGCACCTCAGGTGGATGTCAATTTTTGGGTGGAAGACTAGTCAGCTGGTCCTCAAGAAAACAAAACTGTGTATCATTGTCTACCGCAGAAGCTGAATATGTGGCCGCAGCCAGCTGTTGTTCTCAAGTCTTATGGATTAAAACAGAATTGCTAGACTACGGATACAGAATGCTGCAGATACCAATCTATTGTGACTCTGAAAGTGCCATAGCGATTTTTCATGATCCTATTCAGCACTCCAAGACCAAACATATTGAACTATGGTATCACTTCATCAAAGACCACATTCTGAAAGGTAACATTGAACTAATTTTTGTCCATTCTCATGAAGAGATTGCTGATGTATTTACAAAGGCACTTGACTCTACAAAACTCAACACTTTCTAAAAAATCTTAGGAATGATGAATCCGGACCCACACTTCTTTTGGAATTGATATGTACCACAAACCATCCTTGGTCTCCGTTGTGGTTCTAGTTGAAGTTATTTATGTTAGATGGTTTTGGTATATTCTATGTACCACAACCATATATCATAATTATTCTTCAATGGTCCTTATTGTTTGTTATTACTAATCTTTGCTCCAAGTGTTCATCTCAGTTCATCTACCGCAGTCATCCATCCGATGTCATATGATCAATCCGCAATGGTGTGTCCATCCGCAGTCACTTTAATTGATTTTTAGACTGTTACATTCTTTAAAAAAAACAAAAAGAAAACATTAAAGAAAGAAAAACATTTTTTGTGCATCTGTATCATTTGTTTGAATAAACCTCGTGTCAACCCTATTTTAGTTATGATGACAAAAAGAAAGATTTTCCAAATCAAATCCTTTTTTAAATATGTATCTTCCTATTACCCTAAAACATCAAATCCGTTACAACTTCCCTTTACCCAACGGATTGATCTCACCGTCACCACACATTCACCAGACGTGGTCACAAACCTGACATTTCATTAAATGCAAACCTTTTTTCTTCTTGGTAAACCCCAAATTCAGATTTAATCCTTCTTTTCTTAATCTGTGACTGAGGTTAATGCTCTTAATTCAAAATAAACCCCCAAATGTTTTTACCCAAATTCTCTTAGGGAAAAATCATTCCCCGCTCCCTTAAGCCACTATAAAACCCCTTTCTTCTCCACAAAGGAAAGGTTAAGCTCTCTAAACCATAAACCTTTCTCTTGCATTCTACCTTCCTTCTTCAAAGCTTCTTCAAAATCTCAACAATAGTGAAATCTGGTGTATCCAAGAAACCTTCCAAGGCATCTGGATCAGTGAATCCCATTGGTTCAGCCTCTGCCTCAAAACAACCCATACCAACAATTGCTTCAAGCAATTTCAGAGCCGTGTTTGAAGAATACTCTTTCTACAATGCCCCAGCGAAACTGATGATCAAGTTCTTGTCCAATCACCCATTGTTTGGACCCTTCGATTCATTCAATGGCGTTGTTCCTCTCTCAATTCTCTTCAAGTGCGCCTTTTCAGCCTATCGACCACTTGAAAACCATCAAGAAATGCATCTCAATCTTTTCAACGATTCTCTGGTCATATTGACCAAGGAAAAATTTCTTACTGCAATAAACCTCCTTGTTCATCCATCCATCAGGGTTTCACTCCATCAATGACGGATATATTGTCTGCACTTTACCAAATGGGATACCAGAAGAAAATCAAGGGAATTGGGGAATTCAAGAAAAACTAATTGCCTGCGGTCTGGCAATTCGTTTGTCACTTCATCATCCGCAATTTATCCGGCAGAACCGGAGGCACATACAACATGGGACTAAAACTTCTAGAACTCGTATGGTACATCTTCATAGGGCATGCTGTCAACTATGGACAGATCCTATGGGAATATTTTCTGCAGTACATCCCAAAAGAAAGCCCACGAAAGAACCCTACCGAACTCACCTTTGCAAGGTTTTGGTCTCTCTGCATCTCCGAACTCTATGCGGATGCAGGAATCAGCATGGGGAATGACATCAACTTCTTTATAACCAAGGATCTTAAAAGGTACAATCCCTCATCTAATCAAACTATTTTTGGACCAATAAGAAGACTACCCACCGACATTCTTTCTACCCTCGGTCTTGAGACTGCTGATGTCTCAGATCACATTGAGGCTACGGAAGGTATTGCACCATACCCTCCTACCCTGCCTCCTCCAACCCAATCCGTAGTTCTTGATCCCACTAGTACCGCAGTCCCATCCTCCACAACTCTCTCCAAAATATCTCTATCCCAAAGACGCAACTAGAAAGTCTCTACTCATCATGGCCCCCGCAACACCAAGAAACAAGGAACTTCTAAAAAGGATGCTTCCAAGCCTTCCAAGCCCTCCAAGAAAAGAAAAACCCCACCAGTGATCACTATAGTCGAACCAAGTAGACATATCTCCAATAGTGACTCTGATGAGGACGATCAACCCATTACAATCCTCAAGAAACGCAAAACCGATCCCACTAGCCATATGCGTGACCAGACTGATACTTTAACCTCTCAACAGGCTCCGGTAGTTCTTGGGATGGTCGCGCATCCATTCGAAAAAAACCATCCTATACCACTTAGGCGCAAGCAGTGCATCTGATTCCTCACAACGAGGAGACTCCCCCTAGGTCAATCCCAAGAGGATGGCTCAGGCTCTCGCCCTAAGGTCTCTAGGGCTTCCCTTCTTCATTTTTTTTTACCCCTGAGGAGTTTCACTCCATTCTTTTGTCAGTCACCCAAACACTTCAAACACCATCCCAACCGCAAGACGATTCATCAGCCTTTGCCAGAACTGAGCCGAGGCCAGACTTGACTTTAGGTCTAGGAGACTGAGGAAGCTCAGGAAATCCTACTCTGCTTACATCAGTAACAAGTGGTTTAGGCACGGTGAGCACAAATATGCAAGGATCCGTGAACCCGAGGGACACCTCGGTGCGCTTCCAAGGAATTGGCGATATTCATTTAAATGACTCATGGAGTAATATCAGCCATCCAATGAAGCCGAAGCCAAGAAATATGCCGCTTTCCGTAGGGCATTCCAAGCACGAAAAGCAAGACAAACCAAGCAGCTTCAGCAGAAACAACAAAAAATGCTCTCTCTGGCTAAGTATTGGGCAGACGCAATCAACAATGCCAATACTGTAGCTACCTTCTGCAAAGTACATGCCATGATGGACAACATGGCTGATACCATCTGCAAGGCTCAAGAGGCAGCTGCTGATCAGACTCCATCAAAGCCTCCTCCATCTCCAACTGCCCAAGACTCCCCAGATGCAGGCACTGAAACCGAAGTTAGCTCTGCTCCTACCTTCGGTTTTGATGATGTTGATCTTCAAGAGGTCAATCAACCAAGCCCTTCGGATGATAACCTGATGATGTATGCTGAAGAAGAACAATCGAGTGTTTCTCAGCACTCCACCTCCAAGCCAAAAGAGAAGAAAAAGATGGTCGTATCACGTAAAGAATTTCTCAATATTCAATCCAAGGTTGATCAAATCCTGGCCACAATCAAATCTAGTCAACCGCAATCTGATGACAATCCTGTGCCACAATCCTTAATCGAAAGGATTGAACGACTAGAAGCAAGGGAACAAATGGCTGCTTAGAGAATCTCTCTCAAGTTTGAAATGGGGATAAGGTCCCTTGACAACAATCGTCAAGCGAATCACAAGGAGTTTATGGCTGCTGCAGAGCGCCTTATATATGAGGTATCGGCAATAAAGGACAATTTGCAGGCAGGTATTGCGGATCAATCTTCTCGATCTCAGAAACTGATAGATGAGACTCACACTGCATATGAGTCCACTACTTGAGTTCTCCATGCAACCATCAACAAACTTCAACGCTCATTATCATCCAACTTCCATGGCCCCGAGATTCTCCAACTAACAAAGGAGATTCACCAACTGCTGTTCAACACCTCTATTCCAGATAACCAGCAATTGGCTAAAGTTCTCAAAGCTCACTTGCAGGAGGTTTGTGCTAAAGTCGATGGCCTTAAGCAATGGCTTGAGGAGTCTCCGAGTCTGAACTCCTAAAGAGGGGGAAGTGAAGAAGAAGACCATCAAGAAGAAGAATATGAAAAAGAACATCATTCCAACACCGCTTCTCTGAAAGTCCCTTCACCGCAACCCTCACTGCAACACCACTCTCCACCACTGTAACACAAAATCATCCCTTTCCCTGAAAGACCTAAAACTCCCCCACACTTCAAGAATCTTGCGGAGCACATGTCCTCTCCAAGCTCAAATGACTCTCGTGTAACGAAGCAGAAGAAAGCTGATTGGAAAGCAGCTAAACTTGCAGAGCTCATTCGGAGAGAGTGCGGTTTTGAGACTGTGATGGATGAATCCCTAATAAACTCCTGGATCAATCCACACCGCAGACTCCTTGATGACGACTACAAACCCCATCTTACATATGTTGAACCTCCTTCGGATGGATACGGGGATGTCCCTATCTCCCCAAACGCTAAATACTTCACTGTATTTGATTAGTTTGACCACAACCTTCCTGATCACAAGAGACTGTCGATGGAGTTCGAGAGACTTAACCAATTTTATGCCAAGCATGCATCTCCCATTGAGAAGATCTGGTCCAACGACAGACCTTCAGCAGTCAAGCACTTCAAACCACACAAATTTATGAAGGCTGAGTTTGTGCAATACACACTTATAAGAAGGAATCAGGACTATGTCCGCACCCAAGCTGACTTCCCCTGCATGAACCCAGAAGAAGTCTTCCTGATAGCAAAGGTCTCCAAAATAAGTGTGAAAAGCATCCGAAGATGAAGATAGCATTTGAAAGAGCAAGTACTTTTCTGAAAGAAACTGTGTGTGACTTCGCTAAGATCGATGCGGAGATCCACCCAGTCCTTGCAAAAAAGATTGATCTACCTCCTCTTGATCCCGTACCAATGCCGACCGAAGGCTATGAGGAAAGAACCCTTGGTGCTACAAACTTTCCTAAACTTGGAGTCATCTTCAAAAGGAAGACTGATCAAGTCAAGTACTTCATCTCCATGTCCTCCATGAACCGCCTCACGAAGAAACAACTTGAAATCTGTCGAACTGTAGTGGAAAAATCAAAGCATACAACTGCCGAAGTCAAGCTCAAGATTTTAAGAAGGATCACCTGGTTGGAGAATGTCAGGAAATTTTGGTGGATCCTGATCAAATTCCTTAAGCTAGATAAGTGAAGAAAATTAGAAGTCACTTAGGGGGAAATTGTTGATACATGAAGTGACCCTATTAATTTTATCTACCGGGGTTTATAGCTCTCCACAGTCAAGCTCCTTTAGCGATCACATCCGAAGTCATCAAGCAACCACAGTCTTTCTTTCTGTACTTAGTCTATTTTGAATCTATTTCTTGTATACTCTCTATTGTCCAGTATGCCTTGCATGGCTACTCTTAGAGAGCCAATCTATTGTATCTGTAACATCCCAAAAATACCAGCTAAAAATTTCAATTTTGAATTAGGTTAATACATAAAAACATCGTTATAAAACATTCATAATAATACTTCATGTCTGAAAACCGGTAATATCATAGTAATATTTCAGAGTGCATCCCATAAAATCCATGGTGCGGAAACAAGAGTGTGTATGATATGCTGCTACCGTGCCGGCTCCCTTCGCCTAGCTGAAGAGGTACCTGAAATCAAAACTATAAAACATAAGCACGAAGCTTAGTGAGTTCCCCCAACGAACCTCATACCATACAATCACATAGCATACATGTATGTCGGGCACTTCTGGGTGCCCGACCTTCCCCTTCGGTCCTGTCGACCGGATACTGCCTAGCATATCTGGGTGCTGGCCTACCCCTTCGGTCCTGTCGACCGGATCGGGGACTGTTTCACCCCCTACTACTACTACTACCACATAATAACATATCACATAACCCATACATCAAAATTTGCTAACACATAAAGCATATCAGGTAGTAGCAAACCTATATGATCATCACACAGACAATCATCTATCATACGACTCCTACTAGTGGGTCGGCATTATGGCCTTAGACCCACTTCTACTGGAAGGTAACTCTCCTCGAGAGTAGCTGCTGAAAACCTGCTCAACCTATGCCTGGCTGCCGCACCGGTAATCCCTCCGGCTATAAATCCGTAAACATGGATTAGGTACTCATAAATACCCCCTTAGGTCAAATGACTGGTCAAAGTCAACTTCCTGGTCAAAGTCAACTCTCTGATTGACTGGACTCGTCGAGTCCATAAAGCGACTCGCCGAGTCCTTCTACGTCTAGTCCGACTCTGACTCATCAGGTCCCTGTTCCCACTCACTGAGTCAACCTGACTCGCTAAACGGGGACAACTAACAAACTCGCGACTGGACTCGCCGAGTCCAAGGGAGACTAGCCAAGTCCGACAAACAGATCTCACAAATCACTCCAATCTTCCATTAGAACAACAACCTTGGAGATTTGGAGATTCTGGGACTATAGCTATGCGCTAAATTGCTAATTCCGCGTGTGTCTACGAAGGGTTGGACCTCCTACACTTAAACCCTACTGAAATCGAGGAAAGTTCATACGACTCGCCGAGTTGGAAGAACAACTCGTCGAGTTCAAGGCTATATTCAAGGGACTCACTGAGTTGTTCATCCAACTCGCCGAGTCTGAGGCCATCTTCATGGAACTCGCCGAGTTGTTCTACCAACTCACTGAGTTCCTTCAAATCTTCCTGCACAGGCCAAAACTGAGACATGCAACAGATCCAACTCATGGGTCTCGGTTCCTAGGGTCTGGTTATCACAAATACACACGAAATTTGGGGGTTTTAAGGCTTGAAGACCACCCATTGGGGACAAAAAGGAACCTAAGAAGCTAAAGAGCAAAATGGGGGGTTTTATTACCTAATTTGATGCTTTCCACAGAGTAGATTTCGGATCTACCTTCACTTCTGGAACACTCCAACTTCTTCCTTCTTCCTTAAGCTCCAAAACCTTCTTTGAAAGATAAAAATCACTCAAGAACACTAAAGGGGGGCTTGGGTTGCTCTCTACTGCTCTGTGGGAGCAAATGGGACGAAATAGGTGTTTTAGAATGGGCAAAATTGGGTGCAAAAATAGAGTTTCATCCAGACATGTGAACTCGCCGAGTCCATATATCGACTCGCCGAGTTCCCCGTTTAAATCCCGTGTCCACCTCGCTGCTACTCGGCGAGTCGAGACGCAGACTTGCCGAGTTCATGGCAAAAATTAGGAAAAATACCTAAATAAAATCGTACCAGGAATCCGGTGTTACAAATCTCCCCCACTTATTTTAGACTTCGTCCTCGAAGTCTGCCGATCCCTCCCGAAACAGCTCAGGGTAATGATCCATCATCTCATTCACGGGCTCCTAAGTCCATTCTGAGCCCTTCCGGTGCTACCATTGCACCTTCACCAGCTCCACCCTCTTGTTCCTCAGTTCCTTCGACTTCTGGTCTAGGATAGCCACATGCTGCTCAATGTAGTTCAGGCTGTCGTCCACCTGAATATCCTCTAAAGGCACAACTGTTGAGTTGTCCACCGGACACTTCCGCAACTGCGAGACGTGGAAAGTGTTGTGGATCTGGCTAAGTTCGGCAGGCAGATCCAGCTAGTATGCCACCTTGCCCACTCGGGCTGCAACTCTAAATGGTCCAATATACCTGGGACCCAACTTGCCCCGTTTCCTGAATCGGATGACTCCCTTCCAAGGCGACACTTTCAGGAGAACCATATCCCAGACCTGGAACTCCAGGTCTGACCGGCGCCAATCGGCATAACCTTTCTGCCGACTCTGAGCAGTCTGAAGCCTGCTCCGGACCTGCTGAATCTTCTCTGTTGTCTTGAGCACTACTTCGGTGCTCCTTATGACTCTCTGACCAACCTCGCCCCAACATATCGGGGTCCTGCACTTCCTCCCATACAACATCTCCAAGGGAGGACGGTCGATACTCGCATAATAGCTATTATTATATGAGAATTCCGCCAACGGAAGGTAGGTATCCCAGCTACCTCCGAAGTCTAAAACACATGCCCGCAACATGTCCTCCAGAGTCTGGATGGTCCGCTCACTCTGGGCATCCGTCTTCGGGTGAAAGGCGGTACTATAATGCAGACGAGTACCCAGCTCATCATGAAACTTCTTCCAGAACCTGGAAGTGAACCGCACATCCCTATCCGAAATCACCGAAACTGGCACCCTGTGCCACGCCACCACCTCTCTGATGAAGATGTCGGCCAACTTCTCGGCCAAAATGCTCTCCTGAATCGGAATAAAATGGGCGCTCTTGGTCAATTGATCCACAATGACCCATATCGAATCCACTACTCGCGTGGTTCTAGGAAGCTTCGTAATAAATTCCATCGTAATATCCTCCCATTTCCACAACGGAACATCCAACGGCTGCATCTTACCGTGAGGTCTCTGGTGCTCGGCCTTGACCTTCTTGCAGGTCAAGCAGCGCTCCACATACCAGGCTACATCCCGCTTCATGCCGGGCCACCAATAATCCCAATGAAGATCCCTATACATCTTCGTCGCCCCGGGATGAATGGAGAATCTAGATTTGTGCGCCTCTCCCATCAGAACTTAGCGCACGCCTCCATGATACGACACTCACACCCTACGGTGTAGTTTCCACAATCCTCTACTGTCGTAGTCGAAAGAGGAGATCTGACCCACAATCCTCTCACTCTTCCAATGTTCCTCCTTCATCGCCTCCTGCTGAGCCTCTCGGATCTGCTCCAGCAGTGGAGTTACCACTGTCATCCTCAAACAGACATCCCTGATCAGCGCTGCCTTGCGGGTAAGCGCATCAGCCACTACATTGGCCTTCCCTGGGTGGTAAAGGATCTCACAATCATAATCCTTCACTACATCGAGCCACCGCCACTGTCTCATGTTCAGATTTGGCTGATCCATAAGATACCTCAAACTCTTGTGGTCCGTGAAAATCGTAAAACGAACCCCGTAGAGGTAATGACGCCAAATCTTGAGGGCGAACACAACAGCCCCCAACTCCAAATCATGCGTCGGGTAATTTGCCTCGTGAGGCTTCAGCTGCCTCGAGGCGTAAGCAATGACATGCCCCCTCTGCATCGAATACCGCGCCCAAACCCGAAATAGACATGTCGCAATAAACAACGAAATCATCTACGCCCTGTGGCAGGGCTCAGATTGCTGCTTCGCATAATCTCTGTCTCAATGTCTCAAACGCCGCCTGCTGCTCAGGCCCCCAATGAAAAACTACGGCCTTCTTTGTTAGCCGAGTCAAGGGCACATCTATTTTGGAAAAGTCCTGGATGAATCTCCGATAATAGCCTGCCAACCCTATGAAGCTCCGAATCTCGAATGGAGACTTCGGAACCTCCCACTTCATCATGGCCTCTACCTTGGCTGGATCTACTGAAATCCTGTCCTGGTTGATAAGGTGCCCAAGAAACTGCAGCTCGCCCAACCAGAACTCACACTTAGAGAACTTAGCGTACAAGTTCTCCCTCCTCAGGGTGTCCAACACCTCTCGTAGATGCCCCTCGTGCTCCTCCTGAGTCTTGGAATAAACCAAGATGTCATCAATAAAAACTATCACAGACCGGTCTAGCATCGATCTGCACACACGATTCATGAGATCCATGAACGCGGCAGGAGTATTGGTGAGCCAAAATAGCATCACCACGAACTCATAATAGCCATAGTGCGTTCGAAACGCGGTCTTCTATACATCCTCCTCTCTGGCCCTCATCTGATGGTACCCCAAATGCAGATCATTCTTGGAGAACCAAGATGCTCCCTGTAGCTGGTCAAAGAGGTCATCAATCCTCGGGAGTGGGTAACGGTTCTTCACCGTTACGTTGTTCGGCTCCCGGTAATCTATACACATTCGATGCGACCCGTCCTTCTTCTTCACAAACAGTATCGGGGCTCCCCAGGGAGAACTACTCGGTCTAATGAATCCCTTGTCTAACAACTCTTGTAGCTATGTAGACAACTCCTGCATCTTGAGAGGAGCCAACCGATATGGTGCCTTGGCTATCGCGGCCGCACTAGGGACTAGGTCGATCCTGAACTCCACTTGTCGCTCCGGAGGTACCCCATGCAACTCTTCGGGGAATACATCCGCAAATTCCCGAACCACGGGCAGATCGCCCACTGTCGCCTTACCCGTCTCCTGGGTGTCCATGACATAAGCGACATATCTTGTGCAACCCTGCTGAAGGTAACGCCTTGCCCTCGCTGCCGAATAGAAGCCTGGCCCTCGCTGTGATCTCTCACCCTAAATCACCAACTCTCCCCCACTTAGGGCTCTGACTCGTACTAACTGCTAGGCGCAATCTATCACCGCCCCATTAGGACTCAGCCAATCCATACCAATAATGACCTTTTTTCCCCGCAATGGAATAGGAACTAGGTCAAGCAGATACCGCTCTTCGAACAACCTCAATACATAATCTCGGAAAACTTCTGATGCTCGCACTGACCGGTCGTCTTCAATATCGACCTCTAAAGGGCAATCCAACATGCCCGAGGACTCAGGAAACTTCTTGCTAAGTGCAAGAGAAACAAAGGATCGGGTAGCCCCCGAATCAAACAACACCTGGATTGGAATACCGTTCACATGGAACGATCCTAACAGAGCACATACGTAATATATTAAACTACAGCAGCATATCATAAAGCATAATGAGAAATCATACATGTCACCACCTCAGGTGCAGCGCGTGCCTCCTCGGTAGTCAACTGGAAGGCCCGAACCCTCGTCACGGGGGCCTCTGCCTTGCCCTGCCGACCATCAGTAATCCGCAGGGTCGCTGGGGCTGGCGCCTTCACCGGCGCTGCTGCTGCTGTCAACTGAGGGCAATTGGCCCTCTTGTGGCCCCTCTGGTTGTAGTGGAAACACAACTCGGACGTCTGAAATATCGGAGTAGGATCAGTACAATCCCTGCTAAAGTGCCCCGTCTTTCCGCACTTATAGCAGCCTGACGATCCTAACCTGCCTGGTCCCTCATGTGAATTGCCACACTTCCTGCAGCGACTACGACTCGGTGGGCCTCTTGGACCCGGATCCGATCCCTTAGGCTTCTTCCCCGAAGCCACAGTCATTTGTCCATTCTCATCCTTCCTTTTCAGGATGTGACCCAGATCAATCTCCCTCTGCCTTGCCCTGGCAATCATCGACTCCAGGGTAGGGCAAGCTGAAAAACTGACATGCTCCAGGATATCGGCTCGGAGCATGTCGTGGTAGCGGGTCCTCCTCATGTCATCATCACCCGCATACTGAGGTACCAGTAACGCCCTCTCCCGGAACATGGTGGTGATCTCCGCCACTGTCTCTGTCGTCTGTCTCATATCCAAGAACTCCCATCCCAACTGTTGGAGCTCCACCGCAGGCGCGAACTCCTTCCTGAATCGTGTGACAAAGTCCGGCCATGTCATAGCCTCAATGGCCGCAGCTCCCAAAGAGTCATGAACCGACTCCCACCAATCTCTAGCTCTGTCACGTAGATACCCTGCTGCAAATAGTACCTTCGACCCCTCGGGGTAGAAGTTGATCAACTGTGCAGACTAGATGTCTGCAATCCATCATCTGGCAGCAATGGGGTCCTTCGCCCAATGGATATCCGGTGCACCACTGCCCCTGAAGTCCTTAAAGGACAGTGTGCGTGGTCCTGTCTGGCTGGCCGCCGTATCACTCCTGAACACCCTGAGGCGATCCTCCATCAACTCAACAATACCCTCCTTGATCGACCCGAAGATGATGGGAGTCGACTCAAGGATGCCCCTGGTAATCTTTGACGCGATGAACTCGCGTAGACCCTCATCAACCGATTCGGACCCTGAACCCGAACCTAATCCTGATCCTGAGCCTCCCGCTCCATGTCGTGTGGTCACCATACTCGAAAAACATAACATAACCACCATCAAAATATATTCCACTAACGAGGCTCACATACTTACCACAAGTCCCTGGTCTCGTCTCGGCCCTTTTTAAATCGAGTACGGATCCTCCGCTTTCAGTAGTACGGGCCCATACTACCTTCCACGTCTATCCGTACTTTCCTCAAGAATTGCCTCAACTTAACCAAGTCCTTTCTACTAATACTATTCTTGGCACAAATCTCATCCTAGGCTTGCCCTAGGGTATCCTCCTACACAATCCGTCCTCATCTGCTACAGGATTTCCCAGAAATGTCAACTAGCTCTCTCATGAATATAGCCACATGCAATAGAGATCAGATAATCATTCGAGTGAAAAACTCATCCCTAGAACGGTTGGACTCAAACAAGAGTTGCGCAATAGGGTCAAGCCGATCCCTCTGAGTTTATCCAGTCCGTGCCACATGTGAATTAGCATATTCACTTAATAGTTAACTCACATTCCAAGGGTCCCATTAAGCCCAAAGCAAGCAGCACTCAGACAAGGGAAAGACTAACCACATAATTCAATCAAACTGTTCTATTTCCTATTAGTAACATATACTAGCATGCAGTTCACAAAACTCAATCACATATAACAGGCTCATAAGGCATCATTCCTAGATCCTTACCCCTATTCTAGCATGTTGTTCTATTGCAAAAACATAACATAACTTGTATGGGTACTTTGGGGAATACTTACTTGAGCTTGGCCGGTCGCGCATATCACACACTTCGATTCGTTTACGAAACTCTTTTAGTTCATTGTCTGGAAAACCATTTTCTTAGAAAATTCTTTTATTCCCATGATTTGAGTCCAGACACTCCCGAGGGTGTGTCTGAATCCTTCAAACCAGGGCTCTGATACCAACTTGTAACATCCCAAAAATACCGGCTAAAAATTTCAATTTTAAATTAGGTTAATACATAAAAACATCTTTATAAAACATTCATAATAATACTTCATGTCTGAAAACCGGTAATATCATAGTAATATTTAAGAGTGCATCCCAGAAAATCCACGGTGCGGAAACAAGAGTGTGTGTTATATGCTGCTACCGCGCCGACTCCCTTCACATAGCTGAAGAGGTACCTAAAAGCAGAACTATAAAACGTAAGCACGAAGCTTAGTGAGTTCCCCCAACGAACCTCATACCATACAATCACATAGCATACATGTCTGCCGGGCATTTCTAGGTGCTCGACCTTCCCCTTTGGTCCTGTCGATCGGATACTGCCTAGCATATCTGGGTGCTGGCCTACCCCTTCGGTCCTATCGACCGGATCGGGGACAGCTTCACTCCCTACTACTACTACCACATAATAACATATCACATAACCCATACATCAAAATTTGTTAACACATAAAGCATATCAGGTAGTAGCAAACCTAGATGATTATCACACATACAATCATCTATCATACGACTCCTACTAGTGGGCCGACATTGTGGCCTTAGACCTACTTCTCCTAGAAGGTATCTCACCTCGAGAGTAGCTGTTGAACACCTGCTCAACCTACGCCTGGCTGCCGCACCGGTAATCCCGCCGGCTATAAATCCGTAAACATGGATTTGGTACTCATAAATACCCCCTTAGGTCAAATAACTGGTCAAAGTCAACTTCTTGGTCAAAGTCAACTCTCTGCTTGATTGGACTCACCGAGTCCATAAAGCGACTCGCAGAGTCCTTCTACGTCTAGTCCGACTCTGACTCATCAGGTCCCTGTTCCCACTCACTGAGTCAACCTGACTCGCTAAATGGGGACAACTAACAAACTCGCGACTGGACTCGCCGAGTCCAAGGGAGACTCGCCGAGTCCGATGAACAGAAACCTCACAAATCGCTCCAATCTTCCATTAGAACATCAACCATGGAGATTTGGAGATTCTGGGACTATAGCTACGCGTTAAATTGCTAATTCTGCGTGTGTCTATGAAGGGTTGGACCTCCTACAGTTAAACCCTACTGAAATCGGGGAAAGTTCATACGACTCGCCGAGTTGGAAGAATAACTCGTCGAGTTCAAGGCTATATTCAAGGGACTCGCTGAGTTGTTCATCCAACTCGCCGAGTCTGAGGCCATCTTCATGGAACTCGCCGAGTTGTTTGACCAACTCGCCGAGTTCCTTCAAATCTTCTTCCTGCACAGGCCAAAACTGAGACATGCAACATATCCAACTCATGGGTCTCAGTTCCTAGGGTCTGGTTATCACAAATACACACGAAATTTGGGGGTTTTAAGGCTTGAAGACCACCTATTGGGGACAAAAAGGAATCTAAGAATCTAAAGAGCAAAGTGGGGGGTTTTATTACCTGATTTGATGCTTTCCACAGAGTAGATTTCGGATCTACCTTCACTTCTGGAACACTCCAACTTCTTCCTTCTTCCTTAAGCTCCAAAACCTTCTTTGGAAGATAAAAATCACTCAAGAACACTAAAGGGGGCTTGGGTTGCTCTCTACTGCTCTCTGGGAGCAAATGGGTGTTTTAGAATGGGCAAAATAGGGTGCAATGTCTTAAAATAGAGTTTCATCCAGACATGTGAACTCGCCGAGTCCATATATCGACTCGCCGAGTTCCTCGTTTAAATCCCGTGTCCACCTCGCTGCTACTCGGCAAGTCGAGACGCACAGTCGCCGAGTTCATGTCAAAAATTAAGAAAAATACCTAAATAAAATCGTACCAGGAATCCAATGTTACAGTATCTCTTCAGTCTTTATAAATAGAGACAACGTTTTATCAATCTACACAGATCTCTTCTTACTCATGTCTAGATGTTAATTATCTTCAAGTTATCTCATATCTTTTTTACTCTCTGAAATCCTCTTGATCACAAATGATTAATACCTCTCTTCGAAGCAAGTCACTTGTGACTCTATCACTAAGATTGATCTCACTCACTAACTTGGTTTGAATGCATTCCATGTTATGAATCAACTTATGTGTCTACTTGATATATCACCTGCTGTCATTTATGTTTCTTTATATTTCCGTAACTAACTATCTAACCATCTAACATATTAACTTATTATTGTTGAGCATTTAGATCCTTTGAGATTAACTAATTCCACAATCATACTTGTTCTAACGTTTGTTCAAGTGTGTCTCAAGTTATTTCTCTCAACAAAATTGATACTGCTAATTAACATATTATCCTAAGGGTCACACTAATAACAACTTGATACAGTTGATTATTTATTAGAAATTGATTTTAATAAATATTCAATAAACTCTTATAATTATTAGAAATTATTTATTTCATCGAAATATTAATTTTCAATGACAAGTAACAGAAAATGTCATATGGTATTATTTATTAAGTCATGTACAACATTTTGTACTTAATATACTTTTGTCTTTTAGCTAAAAGCCAAAGTTTATATTTTATAAATTTGTTTTGCAAATTTTATAAACTTTTGTCTTCTTTTTGGCTAGCTTTTGCCGAAAACGAGAGAGAAGGAAAGAGACATGGTCTATTGATCAGTTTAATCAAAAGTAAGGGCATTATTGCAAGCATGGGGGACATTATGTCTTAGGTGCATCGTTTGACTAAAAAGCTTAAGACCCTTTGTGTAAAGTTTTGACTTTATGAGGCTTATATTATTGAAGTTCATATTTGGATATGAACTTTAAGCTCAAGAGTATAAGAGTTAAAAGACTAACATCATCATCAAGTTAGATTATTATTGGTGCCTCAAAGGTTCATACATTCTTCTACAACTTTTAAGCCTCGAGGATTCAATGTCTACATAGGTTGTTAAACTCTTGTTGTTTATTGGTGGTTGTTTTCTTTCCAAACATTGAAAGAAGATCCATGGTTGGTTATAAACTAGTTTTGTGTTGTTCAAAATATCAAAGTCTTCCATTGCTAAAAACTCTTGTTTTTTAACTAATTTTTGAATAACAATTGGTATTAGTGCCATCTATGCAATTTTGGTTAGAATTTACGATTTTTGGAAATCTTAGTTTTTCCAAAATATGGATAACTTGTTTATATAAGAAACTAAGTCCATACATATTTTCTATGATAACTTTATAATGGTTAATTTGGAGACAAAAATTTTCATTCATATTTTGTCATTTAAAGTTTTCTTAGAAACCCAAAGGTTGTTTTATATATATCTTTATATGTATGATTTGCAAAAACTAGCCAATGACCCTTGTGTTGTTGAAAAAAAATGGTTGTAATATTTATTTATTCATATGGTATGTAATAACTAAATAGATTAGTTTTCTTTGTTTATTTTTTTGTAATCAATAGATTAGTTTTTAGAAATAATATATTTGTATAAAAATGTATTACGAAATGAAGATGGAGCCATTTTTAAGGTCAAAATGCGATTTTTTGAAGTTTAAAGTGTGTAGGGGAAATTACGACACTTTCTGCAAACTATCGTTAAAACTATTGCTATTGGTAGTTTCCACAAGGGTTGTTGGACCTAATGCAACCTTTTCTTAAAAGTGTTCCATTTTGCCGAATTATTTATCTTTCAAGAATTTTTTCAACTTTTGCAAGCAATGAATGTTTTCTCAAGTGGGAGCTTCAATAACAACATCACTAGAAGATTTTGGTCATTTTAATTGTCCTTTTAGGAATATTGTGTTGGCTCACAAAATGTCGTTAAATGGTTGGTTTATGCACATATGTTTATGTATACTTGTGTTCTTTATTTTATGCAATTATTATGTGTGGTTGATAAATTAGTTTTTGCACATGCTAAAATATTTTTGACCAAAAATAAACATCACATGTATTTTGGATTTCAAAATTTATAATGTGGACATAAGATGTAATAAGTTATTGTTTTAAAACAAAAATCGATTTTATAAAAAACGCTATCATCAAATTTTGAAATACTGAATTATAAGTTTTAAAATGGTGATTTTTGTGACTTGTACGAACTCAATATATAAGTAATAAAAGGAAGTTTTATTAAAGATATAAAAGGTTCAAAAGCGCTCAAACTCAAACTTAATATCGATATTAAAAACTAGCTTTTAATATAGAACCTTTAAATGACTCGAAAAACAACAGCATTCGATAAATACAACTTCAATAAATGGGTTCATGTCTTGAGACACAATATCATGAGAGATGTGAACTTATATACACTTAAAGGTCTTAGTCCTAAACAACATGACTTAAGCAATAGACCTGAACATGACACCTAGTAAAGGCATCACTATGGTGATCACGATGTTTCTAACATCACACTAGTAAAAGTTATTCCTGACTTTCAGGAAGTCTTGGATAATTAGGTTAAGCAATATTCCAATAAATAAAGTGATTTTTTTTAAACTAGTTCAAACAATAGAATTGTAACGTCCCAAAAACTCATTGCAAAATTTTCATTTTTAAAACAATTAACCATACAAACCAGTTGTTCCAAAACCGATCAAAGTGAATATATTGTTTAAATATCAGAGTAAATATTGGAAATTGCCAACGCGGAAAACTCTAGTGGATGTGGTGCAGTCATGTCGGGCCATTCCTTTTCGTACCGAAAGTACCTGAAACCATAAACATAAAATCGTAAGCACAAAACTTAGCAAGTTCCCCAAAATACCACATACCATATAAACAATAAAGATTGCTATGTGCCATCCATAGTCTTATAATTTCCATTATGCCATAAGTCGTATCAGTTTCTTTACTTGCCTGGTCGGGGGCCAAACCCTAGATCTCATAGACAAGTGCCAAGAGTCACCTCCTTGTCTTCCATGTAAGTATCACAAAGGCAACTAGCATACTACATATAACTGCTAAGGTCCAAGCCCTGGTCATGCATAGAATTTGTCGTGAGCTGTATCCAGGTCTTTCATGAAATTGTTAGGTGCCACCACCTAGTCATTCCACATTAGATAATCCTATGAGCCAACATTGGTTCCTTCGACCCCATTTGTATATTGAGGATACTCACCTCAATCTGAGATAACCAAAACACACACATGTTGCTGCTACCGGGTTACTCACACTAAACACATCCAAATTATCGTTAATTAATAATTAGGAAAAAAATCCCATAATTCAAGGTCCAACTCATTTCTCCTCATAAAAATGGGTCGAAGACTATTTTACCCTTCCTATACTTGGTCCAACAAAAAAAGTGCCCGAATCCAAAATGACTCAAGGCCCAAAATAGCCTAAAAGCCATTCAAGTGGTACCCTCAGCATACGACGATGAAGTGCAAATTCATCTCCAAACCTCTTAATGCCATAACACAACATGTATAACTTTAAGATCTGATTCTTATGGGATCTACTAAGCCGTAAAGTTCCTGACATTATGACTTTGCATGGCCTAATGACATCCAACCCAAAGCCCTAAATCTCTAACTTCATCAATAGACCACCAACTCATGCATGGAAGGAAAACAAGGACCAATATCACATTTTTCCAGTTCCTAATAACTCAATAATGGATAAAGTTTTGAACTTTATCCATTAGAATGGTGCAAACAACCACGATCTAGTCTTTAAGTCTCAAAGGGACCAAAAATACATCTTTTTCGAGTTAATCCATTAAGTCCAAGTGCCCAACCTTTAGATCTGAATCAATATGATGTTTGGATTGATAAAGTTTCCAAATTTATCCATAACAAGGTCACAAATTTTCAAGATCTAAAATTTATGCACTAAAGTGACCAAAAGATCATAACAACCAAAACTAGTTAGATCTAACAAACGCTTCATCAAGATTCAAGCTTTATACCTCTAGAAGAAAGATCAAGGTGAACAAAGTCTAGATATACATGCTCCAATGCAACCAACACTTCTCCAATGAGCTCCTTTTTCTCCAAGATGCACCAAGAATACTCCAAAGCACTTAAGAACACCTTCTTTTGCTCATGAGGCTCAAACTAAGGTTACAGTTTTAAGGAAGGATGTTGGAGAGGTGGAGGCTAAGAATGGAATGGGTCTGGGGTAGTTAAGGAACTTAAATAGGGATCTTACCACAATAATAGGGTTTGGGTTCTGATCGAGTATGCCCAACGTACTCCTTGTACGCCTAGCATACTAGGGATGCCCTATACGCCCACCATACTTCCTATAGGCCCAACATACTAGACTAAGCCCAAAACCTTCCTAATTTCCAACGATCATAACTTCTTTGTTCCAAATCCGTTTCCGACGATCTTTATATCCACATAAAGGTATTGAGGAGCTCTACAATAGTATGTAACTATTTTTGACTTAAAACACATCAAACTAAAATCCTTAATTCATAAAAAAAGTCTAAAACACCACTTTCCCCATTTTACCCTTTGAATTCAGAGCACAAACCGAACTCTTGGATCACATAATCTACATCACCTACATACAAATGTGTCTGAACCTCTCTTTCCCTAAAGCCCGAAGCATTATGATACTTGATCTTTGGGTCACAGCCTCGAATTATGAAACAACTCGAAATAGGGTGTTACAACTCTCCTCCACTTAAATTAGATTTTGTCCTTGAAATCACTCCTTGCTACTTTCTAGGAAATTAGAGAATGCTACCAAATCTTCCAGATTCCTGATAAACATCGACCCTAACATACAATGGCCTTCCAATAATCGAACCCATCCTTAGTAGAACTCACATACTGACAACGAATGAATCGTTGCTCTTGCTTCCTTAACCAATAAAGGAAATCCATTACTACTCAACTCAAATCCAAGAATCTAATACCTTATTTGACTTCCCGACATACAAAACCATTCTGAATCACAACCAATATGGCTCCACTTCGTAATCTAATCCAAACGAAATCCTTAGGACCCTAAATTATCTTGCTAACCTAACATTCACATTTCCCATCTATCCAAGATCTTTTAAGCTCCAAGCTGATCTACGAATTATCTAAAGCGTTGGATTCCCAACCGATCACTGAAACCGACATCTTTTCAAACGACTGTACCACGTGGCTCTATCCAAGAGTCTGTCTGGCAAAGCTATTCTAACCTACTTATATATAAGGCTTTAACAACCTTACTGTTCCAACCATGGATAACATAACCAACCATTACAACGATCCAATAGTCTCGTGACACGTCCTACCACGGCTTAATTCCACTTATAGGAACCTACGAGCCTAAGCATAGTTCCTCAACATCCTCGCAACTGCTTATGGACCAGGTGAATGCTACATGTAACCCCCTAGGCTTACAACACTACTACACTATATGCCACCCTTGAAAGACCCTGTATAATGGTTTGGTCTAGGCATACTAGTTAGTGGTAGTGATTGTGTAGGAAAAACCGATTTTGTCTAGTTTACGGTTGTTATGTGTTTACGGCCGTAAACTCCTTGCGGTTGTAAGTCGGTTGTAAGTCAGGCCTATAAATAGGGCATTGTGTTAGACTTCAAAGGTTGTTGATGCCTTCGTGTTTTCTCCAAGTTGTATCTGACGTTTTATTGCTTTAAGGCGTATGCAAGGTTGGTTCGTTTGTTATTTGCTTATTGTTTCATCTTTTGCTTCTGTTATTTGTCTTTGATCATTGGTAGATCCGTTTTCGGGCTTTACAATTGGTATCAGAGCGAGACCAGTGTCAAAGACGTCCTACAGTTGCGATTTTTCTCAAAACGATATTCACAGCGAAAGAAGGGTTTTATTCCAATCGAATTTCGTGTGTTCAGAAGTTCACGGTCCCAGCTTACGACCGTAAACACCCAGTTCACGGCCGCAAGCTATTCAAGGCTCAATCACCGCAAACGATTTTCTTCTTCAGTAAATCGAGTTCCTGATTTAACGCTTAAATAATCACATTTCACTGCATTTAATTCTTAAAAATAAAATAAACTTTTAACAGAAAATTGATATGAGTATATTTAGTTATAAAATTCATGCATTATCTTAATACTTTATGTTGTTTTTATCTCATTTAATGAACAAAAGGTGTTTAATTAGTTTATAATTTCATTTTTCAGCAATAAAGAGATGCGTGGATGGAAAAGGAAGCGGAACTGGCGATTGGACGCATGGATCTTGGATTTTGAAGAAAGAAGGACGTTGCTGGACAGCTTGACCCCTTGTCAGTGTTTTGGCCATATCGCATGAACCGTAACTCCGATTGACAAGATTCAAAATGTTCTGAAAATTAGACACAATTTCGGACGACTTTCATGTTTTGAGAAAATGCCGATTCGAAACGTACTCGGCGAGTAGGGTCGATTACTCGGCGAGTTGTATCGAACTTTCGTGATTCTGAACGCGCTGACTTTCTGTACACGGGTTTTAAGAGATGTACTCGGCGAGTAGGTCACTGGACTCGCCGAGTAGCCTCTGGTTATTGAAAATCTATATAAAGGGACTTTCAGATCGATACCCTAGCATATAGAGAAACCCTTGGAGGCCAATTGTCGACTAAAGGTGTTGTTGGAGCGTGGGAAGCAAGGGAATCAACCCTACATTCAATTTTAAGGAGAATCAAGGCAAAATCAACTTTACTCTTTACCTAATCTCTTGTTTGAACTATGTTTTTACCAATTGATTTCGTTTTTGAGCTTGTTTCTGCTGTAATCATGAGCTAAAACTCATAACTTCTGTTTAGGTAGATGAATTTGTGAACATGGATTGATTATTTGATTAGGATTAATTTTAATTGGTGATTATGTTTTATAAAGCTTGTTAAAGAACCTTATGTGTTAACAATAACTATTCTTCTGTTAATAAATCAGTAATTAAGTTGTATGAACATCTCTTAGTTATTAATTTCATATGATTTATTGTGACCACATAGTTGTATGTCTAGGAATAACGAATGTGAAACTAGAATTAACTAGAAGACAGGTAAGTTAATGTGTGAGCTTGTTTGATGAACATCATCAAGAGGTTAATTGAAGGGCCAATTTAATTAACCATTACAAGTCTTATATAACCCGAATTAATAACTAGGAAATCCGTTAATTTAGACAACTGGCCACTGCTTGAATTAATTTGTTTCCTAAGGATTAGTAATAGCGAACATGAAAGTAATCATCTTAGTCGGTAGCCAATGAAGAATTAATCCGATACATTGAAATCATCCATGGGAACAAATGAGTCGAACTAAACAGAAGTCCTCTTTATTATTGAATTTAGTTGATTTTTATTTGCTTAGCTCTTAGTTTCTTAGTTTAAGTTTTAGTTAATTGTTTAAGTTTATAGTCTTGCAAAACTAGAGAAAACTCCCTTTCTATTACTTGTTTTATTTAGATAATATTAGCATTTATTTTAATTGTTTACCGTTCCCTGTGTTCGATACCCTACTTACCTGAACTAAACTGCTAGTTGGTTTTACACACATCAAAATCATTGGCCGTAAATCAATTATCTGATAATCGATTTTAGATAAATTGCGTCTTTAATTTTCTGTTTCAGAATTCGAAAAAATTCACGGGCCGTAAACATTTCTCGGCAGTAAACTTGTCTTGAAGCTTAATTAATTAATTTTCGGAATTCACAATAAACAGTAAATATTTTTTTAAAAAAAATTAATTAAATCCTTTTTAAATCGAAAATTAAGTTTTATTTTTAACTTTAATTTAAATAAAAAAAATGGAATCACAAAATCCTAATCAATATCAAGAACTCGATGCTGTGATGGGAACAACCACGCGCATTCCAAGACTCATGTCCACTGATGGTTTCCCCGAGTGGAAATATAGAATTGACAAATATATAAAGATGAAGAACTTTAAGATTTGGAAATGTGTCATAAAGGATCCAGTCAGAATCACCACTACAGTTGGGGGGCAGGTGGGTGACAAGAAAATCGAAAACTACACTGATGAGGATTTTGAGAGTGTAGAAGAACAAGAAAAGGCATTGGCCATTTGGACTATGGCCCTATCTCCAGATATTGCTCAAGGGTTCAGAGAGTATACTTCTGCTAAGGCTCTGTGGGAAGCCCTTATAGAGGTGTATGAGGGAAACGAGGACATGCGAGAAAGTCGCCAAGACATGTTAAGGCAACGGTTTAACATGTTCAACTATGTGCCCGGAGAGACTCTTGAAGCCCAGCTGCAGCGATTTACAACTCTCAACACAAAAATGACAGTAGCAGGGATCTTCTATACAAAGTCTGAGATTAACAAGAAGCTACTGAATGCTCTCCCAAAATTTTGGGACATGAATGTGGTTGTAATTCAAAAGACTAAAGATCTCAATCGCCTTACTCTAGCTGAAGTGATGGCTGTCATCAAAGCATGTGATATTGATGACAAGCAAAGAGAGATAAATCATGTAAACTCATACTCGACTGCAAACCTTGGCATATCATCTAACAATGCTCTTTCTTCTCTCTCCTATTCCTCTACAGGTTTATCTTCTTCTGCACCAGTCACGCCCTACCCACAAAGTCAATCATTTCTGTCTACTCAAACCGTTCCGTCTTCAAATGTGGCCTCTTCTTCAAAAGGAAAGGAGGGTGATGAAAACCTTGTCTTTGCAGCAGGGCTAGTTAATTGTTACAATGCACTTGTAGCTGGGGAGCTTCCACCTCAATTGTCTTTTGCAGATCTTGATCAAATCCATCCGGAGGACGTTGAGGAAATGGACATCACATGGCAAATTGCCATGGCAGTATTTAGGGCAAAACAGTTTGCCAAAAAGACAGGGAAGAATAATTAGGGAATGAGCGCTGATAAGAAAGTTGGATTCAACAAGGGAAAACTTCGGTGCTTCAGTTGCCACGAGCCAGGTCATTTTGCTCGTGATTGCCCACATCCCGATAGAAGAGTTAATAATGACATAACGATGGTTGCAGTTGGGAACAGCCGAAGCAGTGGTCAAGCAAACAATGAAAAGGCTATGGTTGCGCAATCTTTCGACTAGGATGATCAAATACAAGCTCTCAACTTATCTGGACCTGAAAATGCTCATCTGGCACAGGTAAGGGATGATGCTCCAGCAGGGATTGTAGCAGCAGAAGACAATGTGATGGAGCTACAGTTTGCTTTGATGGTATCCTCTTCTCATGAACCTAATGTTGGGTTTTGAGAATTCTAACACTCCTAAGTGTACATCCAACCCTAAATACCTTGGATCTATGTTTTCTGTATTATACATGCAAATATGAACATCCAAGGTATTATCCTAATCTAGCATACAAAACAATGGATATAACAAGATAGAATACATACCTTTTACATGTAGAAAGTCTTCATGAAGCTTGAGTGCCTAGTGCCCCAAGTGTGACACCTCAAATGGTTCACACAACACCAACTACACTTGGAATAACTTGAGAGAATTCTACACTTCATGAAAATCAGCTAGCCCTCTCTAGATGATACTAGTCACCGATTTTGTCAAGAATAATATCTTTATATAGTGTTACAATTAGGGTAAACCCTAATTGTCATGACTTTCCATTTCCTTGGATCCATGGGTTCAAGTACACCATGGAGCATCCATGGACCATCCTATGGGTTTTAGCCCAACTTGATTATCCATGGAGCATTAGCCCACTATACAAGTATGGATGATTTACACAATCAACCCATATATTTAATTAGTCTTCTTTTGATCACTTAATTAATCCTAGATTAATTTTTGATCAATACTAATTAAATAATCTTATTATTCTTATTATTAATATACTAGAACATATAATATATTAATAACATTAAGTGTTATTTCTCTCATTATAGTCTATCCAAATGCATGACGCCATGCAACCTAAATGGACCATGCCGGGTCGGGTCAAGTCTTACCTATTATAGTTATGGGCTTAGACATTAATCCAACAGTCTCCCACTTGGATAAGTCTAAAACTAATATTGTGTATGACTTCAGGAACCAACTGGCAATCATAGCTCTCAAAAGCTTCTGTCGAACTCTGGCCTTGTTGATGAACTCTGACTTTTGTCAATGACTTGTCCATTAGATAAGGGATCATATATTCCTCCATTCTAGATATCATATGGACTGAGACATGGATTATAATCATTCTCTCTGTCCATTTGTTGTTTCCCGATTTCTGATTTATAACGACTGACTAATTGAACAAATCAAATCAGTCCTGGCTCGGCCGAGCACTTCCATTTGTCATCATCAAATCATCAAGGGGCCCACAGATATCGCTTTTATCCCGAAGGTAAAAGGAATGGATAAACTTCGACTCATATGGATTGTTCTACTACTTGTTGAATCATACACAAAGGCACGTTTTATAGCACCGAGTTACCAAATGCGTTTTCGTGCAATCAATGTACAACCAACTCATAGTAACAACTCATATCTCTAGGTTTGAAGAATATAAGATATTATCATCACATGATCACTCGTGATAAAATCCATGAAGTGATTCCAATGAGCGCGGGTTGAATCCAATACCCAGAACTTATGAGCACTCATGAGTGTTGTAGCCCTTTGTCCAACACCTTAGACCTCTACAAGCCAACACATGACCGTCTTAATTCATATCTACTTCCAACATATGACCGACTGTGGATGGTTTGAATAACATAGTCATTCCAGAAGAATAACCTAGTTTATTCGGGAAGTTAAAACATGCAAAGTGAAACACAATAATAATTGAATCCAATATGGTATCAAAACCTATGAACATAAATAAAACACCTTTTATTTATCACCATATGATTACACATTATTCATTGTATACTGTTTCAGTTATCAACTTTATTCTTGAATTTAAAACAATAGCTGTCCCATGCTCCAAGCATGTACACTATGTTTTCTAAACTCTAGTCATGCCACACACCAAGTATGCATACTATGTTTGTTTATGATCTTTACTTTGTGAACTAGATCAATTGAACATAACTTCAATGACTGTCTTTTCACACTCCCAAATCCTTACTGCAAATGCAAGAATTCCAAATTCATGCCATTTACTGAAATCTGTTAGATTCTAAACATATATGCATTGATCTTCTTGTAATGATTATGCACGAAGTCAGAAAGACTTGAAAACAATCATTACAGAGTATTCCAAAGGAGATCAGCTCCTTAGAAACATCCTTCTTGCATTAACTTTCCTAATCTTAAACAGATTGAAAATTCTAACTTTGAAACATTTCCAGATTCCATTTTGACTTATCCCTTCTGAACAAGAGTTGCCTCCTTACAAACTATGTCAATATGGTCCTTCCAGAATTATCACTATACTTCCAACTGTACTTGAGCACCCAATCTTTGGTAAACCTTAGATTGTCCTCGACAATTGTTTAATCCTGTTAGTCATATCCACTTCTAAACCTTTTCTCTTCTTAATGCCCCAGGCATTTGGAAAATTTTAGAAAGGATGAATATAGCATATGTAATCAATCCTATATCCGAAGCATATGGGAATCGATTCATGATGTCTCACATAAAGACTAAACCAGTCTTTTGCTATAATATTTCCATTTCAATTTGCCAAGTTCTCATAATTCAAATTATGAAAAGGGATGCCGTAATCATAATTGAATTTTAGAACGCAAATAATGGACTCATATACAAAATTTCCTTATGTTGAGCCATTCCAACATGAAATTCATATATATCCTTGACTAAATGATTAAAACCTCACGATCTAAGCTTATAGATTTGAGATGAAGTATAATGTCCTCTCCCTTAATTATAGCAAAACAACTTTTCCCAATTGAAACCTTTTGTTTTCTATAATTAACATTGATAACTTGCAATACTTATCATAATTATCATGCTCCAACTAACATGATGATTATTAGCATAACACTTATGCTCCCACTAGCTTTGACATGTACTCAGAAATCAGCTGGACTTCTAGAAATCAATACTTCATTGACTTTCTTACCAAAGTTCAAATTTCTGATGCTAGATTGTTTTGATAAAACCTTATGAAAATCATACACCTTCCCTTAGATAGCACACTTGTGTATCTAAAAAATTATGAAGAGGGATGCCGTAATCATAATAGTTAGACCTTTTTGCCACTTCTCACAAGTCCAGGTTAGTGTGCCGGTAAACCACACACGCTCCACTAACGACTTTGAGAATGCAAATATCACAATTGCTATCTAGCTAAAATCTACTTAGTGAAAGTGTTTCCTCACCATCATTTTCATGAATCGGAGAGAAACCTTATGACACTTAGATTTAATGGTGTATGTGTTCTTATCCATGTGAATTGTCAAAACCATAGTCACAAGACAAGGATAATGAAAAATCCAAACACATATGGATTGAACTCCATCTTAACTTCTTGCCACTTGGCAGCTCAAGGGCCTGCCATTGCTTCCAAGTTGTTGTGCAACACATTGAGAACTCTAAGAACTCATATGCAAAGCCAACTTTAACTGGAATGGGCACAGAATATGTCAACACGATAGGTTATAAACCTCAAGTCGTGTGCTAGTGAAGAACTTCAGGTTTTATTCTTGATTAGTTCTTGAGACTTTCAAGACCTTTAAGACTCCCACTGTCCTCTTGACATATAAGACTTTCTTGTCAGTTATTCAAGAGATAGTGTGGATTCTAATCAAGACAAACACTTCACAAAATTAGCCTAAGTTGGTCTTTGTTTTATCCAAAACATCACAACTTACCAATTTCAAATGTACAACATTTGACAAGTGTTTTAAACCTTCTTTAAGACATGTCACTCAAGTTACAATCTTAGAGTATAACTCTAAGAATTGTTTTTTTTGGAACGAAGTATGAATCATCTTCTTGATTTAACCACTTCAACAATTCAAGTTCCTCTTCTTAGCTATAAGAATACTCTTAGAGGATGAATTGTGATAAGGTCTCTAAATCATTAAGATGATCACAAAACTGATACTAAAGTACTCTCCCATCTTTTCAGATTTGAGAAACTTTTATCCTTCTGCCTAAGTTGATTCTTCTTATTCGCTCTACCTTACATTGAAACTTTTCCAATGTCTCAGAATTATACTTTAGTCTGTAAGTATAACCATATATACTAAGCTTTAGTAAATTATGACGAATAATCTTATCGATCTTTTGTGGTGGACTTAATCAGTGCATAAGAATGTGTACTCGATCCCTTAGTCCGTTACTTGACTCACACATCCATGTGAACAAGTAGTTAGTCTTAATTTTCCAATACTTGAAAGTTCTCATTCATCATGCTACACAACTTGCATGATCCCAAGTTCCGGTCCGATTGAAACTTGGGTGATGAGAATCTTTCCTTATTTGGTAAATGTAGACATTACCACAAATGAAAGAATCAATTTCATACTTCCACTCTTGCTATTAATGGAATCTTATAAGCAACAAAAATTTCCATAGATGCCATTGTAAGGATATTTTAAAATAAATAAAATCAAAATTTCCCTTTTATTTTAAAAAAATTTGCGGAAAACTTATCCTTACAATCCATATGAAAACTTGTTGTTATCTATTCCTAAGCAATATCTCATAACTCTTAAGAAGTAGCTCAAGAATCCGATCTTCAAACTACGCGATAGAAATCCATCTATGCGATCAGATTCAACATATTCTTTCTTGAAGTTTCTTCACTTTTCTTTGATTCTTAAAACATCACCGTGTGACCCAGTCACATCATGTATCAAGAATCTCAGAATAGAACTTAACAAAGTTAGATAGTGGACTTTACCTGAAGTAGAGTCAAACTTATTGACTTTAGCATCCTTAGGTAAATTTGGCAGCTTCGCAACCAATGCCCCTTTCTTTGGCAATATAAACATATGGACCCTTTGATAATGGTACACGGTACTATCACAGACTTAGCTTTTCTCTTTACCATTTGGTCAACTGAGTTGACTATGGCCGATCCCTTTCTATTGGGAAGAGAGAGCTTTACTAGATATCCAATGTCATCATTGTCAATGTCCATAAAGTTTTAGGAAGTTGATCTTATCAAAAATCATTAAGGGTCTTGTCATTGTCTGTTTCATAGGTGTTCCAAAAGAACTCACTATGTGACTTAGAAAGTAGTTCAACCACCAACTTTCTGAAGACTTTGACACCCAACTCTCCCAGCTTGTCAATATGTGACTACATCTCCAAGACGTGACCACACCTAGACCTTGTCGTGCCAGTAGGGCTTGAGTGACCTTAAACTTTTCAAGAACTTGTGGGTTAGGGAGAATAATTGGAGGAGGTGAAAGAAGTATGATTTCCATGGGACATCATCTTCATTTAGGAATGCTTGTTTCAAGAGATTTGGGAAGATCATAATTGTCTAAACCAGACATCTTTTGGGAGATATTCAAGATAGTTGATCTTAAGTCCTTAATATGACACCCAATATGAAATATTAAGGCTAGGACCCAACAAACTATTTTATAACTTAGAAGAGGTATGCCGTAATCCAAGCTATAAAATATTTGAAGGTAGGTGAATGACGATTCACCAATTTCCACCAAGATAAACGAAATGTATTATTAGGTTTTAATTGGTTTTTGAAACGCCTAGATCTTTGAGATTCATTGAACTGTTCAATGGCATGTTTCAATCTCGAGTGTGCCCTTCAGGTTTTGTGACTGGGATGCCGAGGATCACAAAACAAAGTGTGAAGTAACCATGCAAATTACTTGGTACCCTTAAGTGTTTACCCCTCAATCGATGTGCCGGTTAACCACACACGCTCCATCGATACTATGATAAACATTAAGTTACCCTTTGCCTACCTTGTTAAATACGAGTGAGTGTGTCGGTTAACCACACACGCTCCACTAACCGACTTAAACAAAGTGCAAAGTGTAATTTCATGGATTAGCACCTTATTCACATTTTCCTAAGTAACTAAGATTGGGTATTATTAAGAGTTTAGTTACTTAGTATTTATCATTAATACTTTTAATGAAGGGAGAATTCTAGTCCTGTCAAACCCGTTCGGCTAACGACCCTCCACCAGTCAAGCAAGCGGTGGGTGAGAGTGGACACCCATTAAGTTGCCATTTTATAGGCAACAACCTTATACCCACCTTATAGACCGGATTCGTGAATGAGGCGTACTAGCGGTAAGACTGACTTTACTCTTATACATAAATATATTATTAACTTATAATATTATAAAGTATAAGGGTTGAATTTTAACTTTTAAAATTCTAAGGGCTAACTTGGAATTAAAGTATTCATAAGAGAAAACTTTACAAATTCCAAAACTTGAGGGCAAGTTTTAAAACTATTCAAAACTAATTAATTCCATAACTTATGTGTTTAAAGTAGTTTTAATCCAAAAACTCTTCAAGTTCCATAACTTGAGGACAAGTTATGGAAGACTTTAAATTATTAAAGAATGTAACTTTTTCTTTATTTTGTAACTTATGGAATTAATTAAGGTTACATATTTTATTACTTAATGAAGTGACTCTTGAACCTCCATAACTTAAGGACAAGACTCTTCATATTTTGTAACCATTGCCAACTTTTATGAGTTTTATGAATCTTAAATGTGAATTTTCATATAACTTGAGGACAACTTACAAAAACACATTTTAGAATCAACTCTTAGATTAATTTGGATTGAAAACAATAATTTCACATAACTTTCTATTAATCTAAGCAACTCATAAGAACAAGATAATTCAAATCAAACTTTTTCATGTAATTAGCCTAATCACTAAACTAATTCAAAACATGAATCTATTGACAATTATCATTGAAATTGGATTAGCATGAACATTACCACATCAAAAACAAGTTTATAAGTTCAAAAACAACTTAGGGTAATGTTCCTAGTCCATTTCTAGCCAAAAAAGTCGAATATATGTTGTCTGGGGCTCCTACTCGTCGAGTGCATGAACCTACTCGGCGAGTAGGATGATTTTACTCATGGACTCTGCCAGTTCATCAGTGGACTCGGCGAGTCTAGTGCCCAGAATGCCCAAAAATCGACTTTTTCAGCATTTTTCAACAATTTGCATCAAGTATACTTGAAAAAAAAGCCTAGGCTCTGATACCACTGTTGGGTTTTGAGAATTCTAACACTCCTAAGTGTACATGCAAACCTAAATACCTTGGATCTATGTTTTCTCTATTATACATGCAAATATGAACATCCAAGGTATTATCCTAATCTAGCATACAAAACAATGGATATAACAAGATAGAATACATACCTTTTACATGTAGAAAGTCTTCATGAAGCTTGAGTGCCTAGTGCCCCAAGTGTGACACCTCAAATGGTTCACACAACACCAACTACACTTGGAATAACTTCAGAGAATTGTACACTTCATGAAAATCGGCTAACCCTCTCTAGATGATACTAGTCACCGATTTTGTCAAGAATAATATCTTTATATAGTGTTACAATTAGGGTAAACCCTAATTGTCATGACTTTCCATTTCCTTGGATCCATGGGTTCAAATACACCATGGAGCATCCATGGACCATCCTATGGGTTTTATCCCAACTTGATTATCCATGGAGCATTAGCCCATTATACAAGTATGGATGATTTACACAATCAACCCATATATTTAATTAGTCTTCATTTGATCACTTAATTAATCCTAGATTAATTCTTGATCAATACTAATTAAATAATCTTATTATTCTTATTATTAATATACTAGAACTTATAATATATTAATAACATTAAGTGTTATTTCTCTCATTATAGTCTATCCAAATGCATGATGCCATGCAACCCAAATGGACCATGCCGGGTCGGGTCAAGTCTTACCAATTATAGTTATGGACTTAGACATTAATCCAACACCTAATTCGTCCAAGGTAAGTCTCCCATCATGCTCTAAGGCTTGTATAGATTATGTAAAATCTCTACATGACAAAATTGAGACATTAGGCAGTGAAGTAGAAAATCTTAGGATTCTTCGTGAACTTAATGAAAAATTAATAAGAGACGTAGAAGACCTTAGATATGAAGGGTATCAACTTCGAAAAGGACAAAAACCACTTAAAGCTCAACTGGAATCGAAAATTAAGGACTTTAGGAGACTCCAGGAAGACTATAGTAACAAATGTGAAAACTATGATTATGTAGTCAAACAAAATGTTGAGCTAGTGGCTGAAGTTGAATCTTTGAAAGGAAAGTTTGAAACCGCCAAACTTGATGTAAGAAAATATGATTTCTCAAGTGAGGTGGTTGCAAACATGATAGACCAAAGCATGCAGTTTAAAAGGAATCAATCGAAAGGTCTAGGGTATAACCATGTACCCCTTCCTTTCAATCATTCATACGTGTCCAGCCTTTGTCCAAAGAAGAGATTGCCAATGAATCATTTATGGTTTATGGAAAGCCCTCCAGTTTTATTTCGGGAGGATTTATTAATGTTGAAAGTACTAACATTTCTACTTCTCATGCATATCAATCCTTGAATCAGTCAAAGCACGAAGTTGAAGGATGTGTTTCTGATAGTAAAATCGAGTCTAAATCTGAAGCTTTAGTTTTTAATAAAGACGATACGTTTTCTAATATTTTTAAAGACAGTGTTTTTTGTGATGGTCTTTTTATGACTTCTGACACTAGTTTGAATGTTTTGAAGAAGTCTGGTTTGAACTTTGTGGTTGAAAATTTTAATGTTTGTGATAAAGATGTTGAAACACTGCTAGTTTCACAACTCTCCCCATCTAACGCACCCTCACTTGCCTCTCAACCTAATAATGTTGCTTGTTCTTGTGAGAAAAGCAAGGGTGCAGATAGGGAAAACAAATCTGATCAATGCAGTACAAGTTCTAAAAATTACAAGAAGATTTGTTTTAATTGTGGCACTAGTGGTCATATTGCTAGAAATTGTCTAAATCGTATGTTGGTGAGTTATAGTCTTCCAAGAGGGGAGAACGAGTTCAGAGGAAAGTCTTTAAATAGAAACTCCTCTAGAATTCGTTCTCGAAATGATGATTGGGTAGATGAACAAAATAGAAAACGGGTTGTTTTTCAAAGACATAAAAAGGTTTTTAATCACCCTGTCCCTGGCAGTCTGCTGAAAACGAGAAAAGCCAAGCCAAGGTCAAGCTCATCACGAAGCAGCAGTGGATCTTCAACCAACTCTGGTAGAAGTCATACATATTTTGAGCAGACTGTCAAACACTCAATGACTAAATCAACTGGGACACTAAGAAAACCTAATTGTAAATGGTTGCCCAAAACTGCTCCCAATACATCATTTGTGTCCTCAAAAACGTTTAAATATGATAAATCTGAAAAGGCATTAGGATCACCCAGGAAGATCATCAACTGGGTGCCCAAATCTAATTAAACCCGCACATCTTGCAGGGACAGTTGCGGGGAAATGTCGTCAGACCCTGGTTCGTCGACAGCGGCTGTTCCCGGCATATAACGGGAGATATCGCCCGACTGCATAACATTCAATCATTTAATGGGGGATATGTCTATTTTGTGGGTGGAGATGGAGGTAAAACCACTCAAAGGGGAACCGTGTCAAATGGAGTTCTAAGTTTCGAAAACGTGAATTTCGCTCCCGAGTTGAAACATAGTCTGTTAAGCGTTTCTCAGATCTGTGACAAGGGCTATTCTACGCATTTCACTGACAAGGAATGCATGATCTTAAAGCCAGGCTTTGTCATTCTAGAAGAATGGATTCTTGTAAAATCAAAAAGGGATGGGAACGCCTATATCATTGATATGAATAGCAATCTCCTAGAACAAGTTACTTGTTTATTCTCCAAAATCTCCGAGCAAACTGCAATGTTGTGGCACCGAAGATTAGGTCATGCCAATGCCCAGAATCTAAACCGTCTTGCGAAGAATGAGATGGTCTGTGGTTTTCCCGTCAAGGACTTTATTACGTTTGAAAAGTGTTTGTCGTGCGCTCAAGGAAAGCATCATCGAAAGCCGCACTTGCCAAAACAGGTTAACTCAATCAGTCAGGTTCTTCAATTACTTCACATGGATTTGTTTGGTCCAGTGAACGTGCTAAGCATCAAAAGAATTTCTTACTGTTTAGTTGTGATTGATGATTTCTCTCGATTTACGTGGGTTTTCTTTCTATCCAACAAAGCTGGCGTCATTTAATTGATCAAGAAGTTCATTGTATTTGTTGAGAATCAGACCAATCATAGGGTGAAGGCGCTTCGTACCGATAATGGAACAGAGTTTAAGAATTTTGTTCTCAATCACTTCTGTGCTAAAAAGGGTATCCTGCGTCAATTTAGTTCAGCTCAGACACCTCAACAAAATGGTATTGCTGAAAGGCGGAATAGAACACTCAAAGACGCTGCAAGAACGATGCTGTGTGACTCAAAACTGCCTGTTTTCTTTTGGGCGGAGTCGATAAACACTGCCTGTTATGTTCAGAATTGAGTTCTTATCAACAAAGCTCAAATGAAAACTCCGTTTGAAATTTACTATGGACACAAGCCGTCAGTCAGTCATTTCCGAGTATTTGGCTGTCCTTGCTCCCTTCTTCACCTAGATGCCAACCCGAAGTTTAATGCCAAAGCCGATGACTGTTATTTTGTAGGTTATGTTGCTCGTACCGCTTATAGTGTCTACAATAAGAAAACCAAACAGATTGTGGAATCCTATGACGTGCGTTGGTTGGAAGAGAATGAGACAGACGTAAGAGTGGGTCCGGATTGGTTGTTTGATTATACGTCACTTTTTAAATCCTTAAACGTGTATTCAAATGATGTATCTAGAACTGGTTCGCATTGGAAGAGTATCTCTGAAGATGAAGACGAAGAATTTGTGTACAAGCCTGCATCTAAATCCTCTGCTTCATCGAAAGGAAAATCTAAAGCTTCACTTGAAGGAGAGTCCTCTGACTCGCACAAGGGAGGATCTTCTACTGCATCTGAGGGGGAGCCTTCTGCTACAACTGAGGGGGAGTCTTCTGCTGCAACTGAGGGGGAGTCTTCTGCAACACCTTCGGGAAAGTCCTCTGCTACTCCTCAAGGGGGGCCGTTCTTGGAACATGATAGTCCTCAATCAGTCCACACTGATTCTTCTGATGCTGAATCGACACCTCACATATCTACAGAGAAAGAGTTCGTTCCAAATGATGCTTTCGTTGTCTCTTCAACCTTTATGGAATTACTCTTTCCTGATTTTATTGTAGATGAGTATGTCGTAGATCCATCTGGTGCTACTCAACCAGCAAATGAAGGAGGTCTCAACATTCACACTCTACCTTTTTCTCTCAATGACATCAGCCAAGAAATACCTTCTAGGGTTCAACGGGATCATCCGATCGAAAACGTCATTGGCCAGCTAGATGATGGTGTTAAAACTAGAAGTTAGAGTGGAGACGTGAATACATGTCTGTACTCTTGCTTTATTTCTCAAATTGAGCCCAAGAATGTAGAAATGGCTCTAAACGAACCTAGCTGGGTGGATGGAATGCATGAAGAATTGCACCATTTTGAAAAACTCGGTGTTTGGGAGTTAGTTGAGTTACCAAAGGGCAAGAAGTCTCTTGACACACGATGGGTTACCAACAAACAGGACGATTCAGGCGTTATTGTGCGAAACAAAGCTAGATTGGTAGTTCGTGGGTTTCGACAAGTCGAGGGTCTTGACTACACTGAAGTTTATGCTCCAGTAGCTCGCCTGGAGGCTATTCGTATCTTCCTAGCGTATGCTTCGTATATGAACTTTACTGTCTTTTAAATGGATGTCAAGACTACCTTCTTGTATGGCAAGGTGAAGGAAGAAATCTACGTTGATCAACCTCTAGGGTTTGTCGACTCGAAGTATCCTAATTGATGGGATTAAAATAACTTTTAATCTAAGAAGATCGATTAGATCTTGAACAAGTATATGAATTTAAAACAGTAAAAAACGCAATAATAAGAACAAACAGCTTGAATCAAACGTGTTGAATGATTAAATAAAATCCTTAGAAGAGCTCGATTAAGAACATCAACTGTAAAGGATTGGAAGATTACAAGAACGATTACTGGAAAATATTGTACTCTTGATCAATCGCTATATCTAGAATCTTGACCTAATATGCATGCAAGCATTTAACTTATATACAATACATAAAAGGCTCTCGGTTGGACAGGCCCAAACCGGAGAATAAAAGGCTAATCTAACGAGCCCAAAAGACGCAACATCAAAACACTTTTCAGCCCAACAATCTCCCCCTTTGCGTCAATTTGGAGCGAGACCTTCACTTCCTACTTGGGCCGGCGGCTGAAGTTGGTACCTTCTTCTTCACGGTACTAAACAGACACTTGGTTATGGAAAGGATGGTCTGTCTAAACCGGATGTACCAATTGATCATATCATTGAAGTACTTGATATCATCAGCCGAATTGTCTTTACATTGCTTGATGATGAATAAGATGTGCTCCAAGCAAGTTGTAGTGTAAAGATGTTTGTCAGCTAAAGCGAAGAGACATTTCTGTCCTTCGGCTCTAGTGAACATCACAGAGTTTCGCCTCGAATCTATCTTGCCCATTTGCATTTGATTCAGATCACTGGCCGATCCCACAGGTTTGACTTTCGGTTTCTTCTTAAAAACTGTGGCAACCTCCTGATCCATTAGGGCCACCTCCATGATATAGCATGCCAGCATCCTTTTGACATGGTCTAAGATGGGACCATATTTAGATTCATTTGTCAGCAGGATGTTGTACAAGACTATCCAATCATGAGGGTTCAGATTGGGCAGATCCGCCAGAGAGATCATGTGAGCAGTTTTTGCAGATCCTCGGATAAGCTTGAACTTGACGTTTGTGAATCTCCCCACGGCAAAAGGCTTCATCACCCGAACATTGACAATCTTCTGGGCGCTCCATGTAAGGTACTGAGGGCTGGAGGCCTCCAGGTAGAAGTCAATGAGCTCCCTGTCAAGCTCATCGTTTGGATGCGGGACTTCAGAAATATTAGAGAAGGCGTGGAAGATGAACGCCTTTCGAGTTAGCGGCATATCAAACTGCGAATCAATAGTGTTGTTGCAGTCGAAAGATATCACCGGCTCGAGCCATAGTATGCTTGGAGTCTCTATGGCCTGTTTTATCAAACGATCCCTGGTCCAGGCAGGGAAGAGCAACTTTCTGCTCTCAAGGAGATCGTGGGCTTCTTTTTGCTTTCGTTCGGCTTCTTCAGCCTCACGCGCCACACGACTGGCATCGTCTTCAGCATTGCGACTGTTCTTTCTTTTTAACATGTCCGCAATGGTCTCCTTGTCTTCATCTTCATCTTCATCCTCTGCTATGTGTTTACCCTTTTTCTTCACACCCGAACCCGAGGCATGACCAGTTGGGGGTGGTTCGGTTGTGTGAGTAGCTTTGGAGGACGGAGGTGGTTTCGATCCTTTCTTCTCTTCTCCCCCTTGTTTCGGAATGAACACGAAACTGGGTAGGCCTTCAATTTTTCTCAAAAGGTCCATGGCCGGAGATAGCTTTTCAGCAAGGGTACGCCTTACTGAGTGATTAAGGATGGGATCGTGTGCCTCAAGGATGTTTGAAAGAGCTGCGTGGACATCCGAAACACAAGTCTTTATGACCTCCCTCTCGGATCGAAGAGCTTCCAATTGTTGTTCGGAGTTGGAAAGCTGCGTGCTCTTGACCTTTAGGGCAGTTGTTTTACTCGCCAGAACGTCCATCAGAGAGTTCTCTGCCGCAAGATCCTCTTGTAGTTTTGCCAGACGGGCATCGATGGAGGCACGGAGTGCCGAGTTGTCGTCGCTGATATTTTGTCGGAGGGTAGCGAACGAAGTCAACTCCGTCGAGACGAACTTGGCCAATTGCTGAACAATCGGTTCCAGAGTTGTCTTTGTGGCATTGGCACTTTCCTGCAGAGACTGCAGCAGGACAGAAGCGTCATTGAATAGTTTATCGACTTTTTCGGTCGCTGCCTCACAGGCTCGGGTGGAGGCATCTATAGCAGCAGTAGCTGAGGCCACGGAATCATGTTGAGCCCTGGAGAAGGCGTCAACGATCTTCTGAAGGGTAGCTTCAGACATAGATGACTGCTGGTTGGAAGAGGAGGCGAGAAGCTGATCAACCTTCTCGTTAAGCTCGCGAAGATGCTTCTTTGTCGCTGGAGCATCATCCTCCTCATCACTCTGAACTTGAAACGGACTATAGTAGACCGAATCGAAGTTCATGTGATCACCACCAAGGTATTGATCATCGCCATCAGAGGCGTCTTCTGGAGATTGAGGTGGTGGTGAAGCTGGGGGTGTTGTGGGTTTGGTTGGTTCAGGTTGAGTGGGTGGGGGGTTAGTTTCGGGTGGTGGTGGTGTATGAGTTTCGGTTTGTGGAGGTTCGGTTACGGGAGGGGTTTCGGTTACAGGTGGTGTTTCGGTTGATGTGGTGAATATGGGTGGAGGGATAGGAATGGAGTTTGGGGGAATAGTGGGGTTTATGGTGGGAATGGAAATAGGTATTGTGGGTGGAGGAGAAGGAACTGGGGATTGATGAAGTTCCATGTCCGGGGTTGGGGACCGAGGGGGTGTGTTGCCTCGTTGAGGAGATTCGTCTCCTTGGGATCCCTCAGAGTCCGAACTCCCACCTTCGGATTCGCTTGATGAGGAGGGAAGGACGAGCTTTCACTTCTGTTGGGTCTTCCTCCTTTTCGGTTGAGGGGATGAAACAGCTTTCTGTTGTTTTCGCTTCTTGGGAGAAGGTCCCTTTGGAGCTTTGGACACTTGCTTCCCTTTGTCACCCTTTTTGCCCCTGGCCACCGATTTGTCAGCATCATGAATCGAGCGCAGCATGTCCGGTGTCAGTTCCCGCGAACCAGTTTGGCGAAACTCCTTGATCGTTCTGATCAGTCTGCTATCAGCGGGCACATCGGCATACATCGACTCCGGGATAGAGCCAATGAAGGAGAATTTTGATGCATCGGATACGATGATCTTCTTGGTATGAAAGGTACCAATAGAAGACATCGGTGCACCGTCGGCTGTGGGAACGTTAAACTTGTCCATGGCCCATCTAGTGATCAAGATCCAGAACCGGGCCAGCGACACCTCGGAGTGTCGGGAAGAGGAAGAGAGGCTCTGAATCAGTTGTTGCCAAAGGACAAACCCATAGTCCAGATTGATCCCGTTGTACACCCCATACATAATCGACAGGAAAAGACGACTGGCCCCGTCCGATCCTGAGCTCCTCTCTGACAGTCCCTTGAAGAGAACTGTAAATAACCCATTCCACTGGGGCGGTAGGCAGGATTTCTTGAACCTTGCGACGGAGGTGAGAACTTCCGTGTAGCCCATGTTGTAGAACATGTTGTACAGCATACCAACCGGAATCGTCTCCGGGTGAACTCGCGATGGGTCAGCAGCAAACCCAAGCATGGTGCAGAAGCGGGGGCGAGAAATCGACGTCTTGTGTTCCGCCACTTCGAAGAATACCCTGTCGACGGCCTTGTCGTAGTAAGCCGTTGCGTAGACCTGAGATAAGGCCACCATTGGCACCGTTTCAATTCTTGACAGTGCAGGAGCAAGCTGGGAGTATTTGAGACACTCGATGACCGGCGACATATAGGAATCATAGGCCAGTGGGTTGAGATCAATCACCAGGCATTGCTGAGGTCGGGTGGGAAGAATCTGAGAAGTTGCATGAACAGATGAAGATTCAGCCATTGTTGCAGGTTGGGAGAAGAAGATGACCGGGAGATAGTTTGGAAGTAGTTTTACTTTGGAAATTATGGGGGCAGTAAAGAGGTAAAAGGTGGTGTTGATGGGTTTTTATAGTAGGTGATAGGAGAGAGAAAAATCGTTTCAAATCTCTTATGGAAATACGAAACGGGTTTTTAGAGTGACTGATTGGTGACAGTTGGGACGTGCGATGATCACATAGGAGAGAGAGTGTCAGATTCCTAGGATCACGCCGCCCAATAAGCGCCGGTTCAGAGAGAGAAATCGTTTCCATTTCCACACGCGCCTGTAACTCCATAGATATGACGCTTCGATATTGCACATGCGTCCTCAAGTGTCAGAAAAAGCGCGGCCGTTTCAAATTCACGCGCCCTCCTTTTTAACGTCATTTGAATTTCTATCCTTTTAACTCCCGCCGAGTCAGCAACTTTTTGTCTTTTCCCCTTTTTAATCAGCTGTATTCAATTTAGGACCCACGTGGCTGATTTTTGGCCTCAACTTCATTAGTAACGCTTCAGTAATAATCCAGCCTGTAAAGTAATTAGTAACGGAATTTTTGAAAATCCAGGATTTTCGTGCAAAGAGTGTAAAAGAAAAAGAAATAAAGCAACTCTTTTTAGGATAATATGTGATGTCCATAAGGACACGAAACTGATGATCCCGGGCACGAATCTCTTCCTTCAAGGTCCAGAAGGACCTCAAAGTGTTAATGTGGAATCCCGTTGAATTACGATCAAACATTTATTAAGAAATGTTGAAAGGGTTCTTTTAATTAGGCTAATTAATGGTGGTTTCGCTTTGATTCAACAATGCAATTCTTGATATAAGAACGAATGTGAACAAAGTACTTGTGAGACCGGTGTAGTCTGTTGAACAAGTAGGTTGGAGTTGATTTTGAAGTGGCTTGGATTAATATGAAATCTCAGATAAAAATTTAAAACTGGATCCCATGGGAAGAAATGTTATGGTGTGTAACAATTTCATTGGAATCACGCAAAAAAAAATTGAGATTTCATGAAGGTACATTCGTCAATTCATTGGTGAAAACTTGATCAAGTTAAATGGTCACCGTCAATTCGTTGGTGTTGAATTTTGGGTTTTACTTAGCTCATAGTGGCACGAAACTAAGATCATAAACACAGATGTTGTGTAACCATAAACCTCAGTGGTAGTTTCTGAGAGTCTCAAGGGTTACAGTGATGAAACGAATGTTATGGAGAAATATAATGAGGATGGTGAAAGAAGACATAGTACCTCTGCTGCGAACATAAGGACCAAGCAGGAGACTATGAACTCATATGAGAAGAGAGTGAGGTAGCTCATGATTAGAATAAATGAGTTAGCCTTATTGGGAAGACAAGGTTTGTGTATACCAGGTCATGAAGGCTATTATTCAAAATCTTTTGAGGCTTGGGACACATACAACAGCATGCTTCTAGGGACACTTAAGTAAGAGATCAAATATATTCCCATAAACTAATAAGCATAAGAAAGAAGAAAAATATTTTTGGATTTGTGATAGATAATAAAAATAAAAGAGTGAAAAGAAAAAAAATACGAAAAAAAAAAACTTTGGTGAAAAAGAAAAACCGAACCCGAACGTTCGGTTGGAATTGGTTGTAGAAAATTTTGGAAAACCGAACCCGAACCTTCGGTTGGAATTGGTTGTAGAAAATTTTGGAAAACCGAACCCGAACGTTCGGTTGGTTTCGGTTGCACGAAATGTTGAAAAACCGAACCCGAACCTTCGGTTGGTGTCGGTTCCACAAAATTTTGAAAAACCGAACCCGAACCTTCGGTTGGTTTCGGTACCACAAAATTTTGAAAAACAAAGGATTTTAGATATACAAGATATAAATACTTTTAACGCAAAGGAAAACAAGATTGTACAGGAGATATACAACGTAGAAAAACTACCTTTGAAGTAATGAGCGAGTCAGATGGTTGAACCGAACCCGAACGTTCGGTTGGTTTCGCTTCTTACGGTTGAGTTTGAGAGGTAGTGTGAGGTACTGACTCTGATTCCATCATACCTAGCCCTTGCAATATTTTATTGAATGATGCTTCAGGGAGAGCTTTGGTAAAGACATCAGCCAGTTGATCAGTGGTTCTTACGAAGTGAACTTCGACATTTCCATCTTCCACATGATCTTTGATGAAGTGATACCTCAGTGTTATGTGTTTGGTTTTAGAGTGTTGCACTGGGTTATGACAGATCCTAATTGCACTTTCAGAGTCACAATATAGTGGGATCTTCTTCATATTGAGTCCATAGTCTCGAAGTTGACTCTGGATCCAAATCACTTGTGATGTGCAGGATGCAGCGGCAATGTATTCCGCTTCAGCAGTAGACAGCGACACACATGTTTGTTTCTTGGATTGCCAGCTGACCAACTTCCCATCAAGAAATTGACAGCCACCAGTTGTGCTTTTGCGGTCGAGTCCACATCCTCCAAGGTCAGCATCAGAGTAGGCTTGAACGAAGAAGCCTGAATTGGATGGATACCATAGACCTAAGGAGGCGGTTCGCTTGAGATAGCGTAGGATGTTCTTCACTGCCAGCATGTGAGGTTCGCGTGGGTTAGCCTGAAATCGAGCACAATAACACACAGAAAACATGATATCAGGCCTGCTAGCAGTTAGATACATCAGTGAGCCTATCATTTGACGATAGAGCGTGATGTCGACAGCCGGTTTGTCTAGAGAAGGGGTAAGCTTGGTGTCGAATGCCATTGGGACTTTGACTTTTGAGTCTCCCATCATGCCAAACTTTGCTAGAAGAGTCTTTGTGTAAGCTTCCTGATTGATAAAGATGCCTTCGGGTCCCTGTCTTATATTTAAACCAAGGAAAAAATTAATAGGACCCATTGAGCTCATTTCAAACTTAGTCTCCATCAACTTTCTGAATTCAGCTGTTAAGCTGGGATTCGTAGAGCCAAAGATGATGTCATCGACATAAATTTGAACTATCATAAGGTGGTTACATTCCTTTTTGCGAAAGAAGGTTGGGTCAACCGAACCTTGTTTGAATTTGGACATCTTTAAAAATTTTGTAAGCGTTTCATACCAGGCACTCGGAGCTTGTTTGAGGCCGTACACAGCTTTATCCAGAATATAGCAATGATTTGGATACTTTTCGTTCACGAACCCAGGAGGTTGCTCCACATACACAGTTTCTTCAAGTTCTCCATTGAGAAATGCACACTTGACGTCCATTTGGAAGACCTCAAAGTTTTTGTGAGCAGCATAGGCCAGAATATTCTAACCGATTCTAGCCTAGCTACTGGAGCGAACGTCTCTTCGTAATCTATCCCTTTCTCCTGACAGTATCCCTTGACAACCAGACGAGCCTTGTTCCTTATGACATTACCTTCCTTGTCCATTTTGTTTCTAAAAACCCATTTAAGACCAACAACCGAAGCATCTGGAGGAGTTGGAATGAGGCGCCAGACTTTGTTCCTTTCAAACTCGTTCAGTTCGTCTTGCATTGCTTGAACCCAATCAGAGTGATCGAGGGCAGTGTTCACTGTCTTCGGTTCAACTTTTGATACGAATGAGTTAAACATACAAAACTCTACCTTTGAGAATAAAGATGTCTGTTTTGCCTTCAGTTGAGATCGGGTCAAGACCTTATCAGATACATCACCAACTACTTGAGAGATAGGATGATATCTGGTCCATTTGGTAAGAGGAGGGTAATTCGGGTCGAAGGTTGGATCTAGTTCAGCATTGATCATCTCTTCGGGCTCAGATTGACTATCGTCATCAAGCGTCATATCATCATGCTCCCCCTCAAATAATGAGTCTTGAGAAACATGAGGCTCAGGATTTTGTTGTGGTGCTGGATTTTCAGACGTTGAAGCACCTTCGTATGGAGGGGCATCTTCGGTTGGAGAGGCACCTTCGGTTGGTGAAGGACCTTCGGTTGAAGTAGTAGAGCTTGGCTCCCCCTGGACTTGTGAGCTTGGCTCCCCCTCGACAGAAGCAGTGTTGGTTGGAGATTCATCAGTGAGCGATTCTCCTTCATGCATTCTTTTCGCAGCATCTTCGACAATTTGTTTCATATGATCAATTTTGTTGTCAGCTGCACCTGCTTCTGAGAGAGAAGCTTTTTCTGGTTCATCAAAGAGTTCCAGAAATTTCTCGTACAAATTGGCGATTGAGACTGTGACTTGGCCAGTTTGAGGAAATATTTCCCTGGCAGTGTCATCTATGGCCTGTAGCTTCTTGACGTAGTTATCGTCGAAGGTCACATAGTATGTCTCTTCAATCCTTCTTGATCGTTTGTTTAGGACCCTGTACGCCTTGGATGTGAGAGAGTAACCCAGAAAGATTCCCTCGTCAGCTTTGACATCAAACTTGTTGCGGTGTTCTTTAGAGTTAAAGATGAAACACCTTGAGCCAAACACATGGAAAAATTTCACGTTGGGCTTTCTGTTGTTTAATATCTCATATGGTGTGAGCGTGAATCGCTTGTTGAGATAGGACCTGTTTTGTGTATAACAAGCAGCAGAAATAGCGTCAGCCCAAAAATAAAGAGGTAAGGAAGCGAAACTTAACATAGTTCGGGCAGCTTCACACAGAGATCGGTTTCGTCTTTCGACTATCCCGTTCTGCTGTGGTGTGTAGGGAGCTGAGAAATTATGACTAATTCCCTTTTCTGCAAGAAACTCTTCAAACTCCCTGTTCTTGAATTCGAGACCATTGTCGCTCCTGATGTTTCGAACGACCTTCTTGAGCTGGACTTCAATTTGCTTGATAAACACTTTCAGCTTTTGAGTCGCTTTAGATTTGAGCTTTAGAAAGAACACCCATGTAAATCGTGAGAAGTCATCAACGATAACAAGAATATACTTGCTACCACCGATGCTTTCGATAGATGAAGGACCACACAAATCGATATGAAGCAATTCAAGTGGTTCAACAACTTTTGTGTTGATTACAGATGGGTGACTTTAACGACTCTGCTTTCCCATTTCGCATGCAGCACACAAATGCTCTCTGTCAAACTTGAGCAATGGAAGACCCCTAACATGACCTCCAGTGACAAGTCGGTTGATATCTTTGAAATTGAGATGAGAGAGTCTTCTGTTCCACAACCAGCTTTCGTCGGATTGAGCTTTTGATAACAGACATATGGCTGGGTTTCCTTTGATGGGTTTCATGTTCAGAGGAAACATTTCACCCTTTCGCTCTGACTTCAGAATCACTTTCTTTGTCTTTTTCTCTATGATTTCAGAACCTTCATCATCGAATGAAACTTTGAGACCTATACCTCCAACAAGCTGAGACACACTGATGAGGTTGTGTTGGAGTCCTTCCACATAGGCCACCTTCCTTATTGTAAAGTCACCATTCGTTATCATCCCGTATCCCTTTATGGTGCCGAAAGAGTTATTTCCAAACTTAACTTTGCCACCATTTGCAAGAGATCTGTATTCCCTGAGCTCCTCTTTCCTCCCTGTCATGTGACGCGAGCAGCCACTGTCGATGTACCATTCTTCGTCAAACTGCTCGTCACTTATAACCTGCAAAGATTAAGCAGATTTAGGAACCCAAAGTTTCTTGGGTCCATGTGAGCTTTTCATGGGAACAGGAATAATAAGAGAGATGTCAACTAGATATGTTCGTTTTATTAGAGTTGTTTCATCTTTCTTTTTAATGGTAAAGACTTTTATTTTATTGACGTTAGGGATGTTCGTTTTGGACTCAGGTTTGGATTCATCGACCTTCTGCTTTCCCTTCTGTTCAGCAGATGGATGAGGTTTTTGAGAACCAACGGAATTAGCGTTAGAGAAAGATGGAGATGAATGGTTGGAAGTAGAAGAACGAGAAGAATTAGGAAGAGAGGATTTGGATTTGGATGGAGATGTCTTCCTTGCTGATGACTCTAGGTGACCCTTTTGCTTTTTATCGTTGGCGGGGTTAACCTTTGAGTCATGTTTTTTTTTTTATTTCGGAGCCGAACCTCTGAGTTCGGTTGGAGTTGTTCTTGGAACCGAACCTTTGGTTTCGGTCGAAGTCCTTTTCAGAACCGAACCTTGGCTTTCGGTTGGTGTTTTCTTGCGAACCGAACCTTGGCTTTCGGTTGGTATTTTCTTGTGAACCGAACCTTGGCTTTCGGTTGGAGGAACTTTCAGGCTTTCGTACAGGATTGTTTGCATACTTCAGATTCTTGTCCTTGTGTGTATAGTATGCGTTCTGGGAGTGCCAGAATTGTTTCCTTTCAGAAAGATTTTTCCTGTATCTTTGGTTCCTCTCTATCTTCTTATCCCTCATCTGCTTAGGTTGATGATGAACGTTCGCTCTTGTTTTTGCTGTCACTTTGACTGATTCCTTTTGAACTTCAGGAGTTTTTCTTTGAGCAGAGGGAACAGATGGAATATCTGAAGAAGATTCAGTTTGCCCTGAGGAAGTGGAAGGAGTATCTGATGAAGTTTCGCTTCGAGTTGTAGGTGTTGAAGGAATGTCTTCTTTTGCTAAACGATCATCCTCTTGAGGAATTTCTTTGGTACCACTGGTGCTTGTTTCACTGAAATTATCGGGCTTGTTCAAGGGTTCAGGTATATATCTCCCTTTTCTCATCCAAGAGGTTCTTTCAGACAGGCCGACGGTTTCGTTTCCATTATCAATAGGAGCTTCCCATAAATACTCATCACAGCCATCAGCATTGTCTTCGTTAACAATAGTTGTGAGTTCAGCTGTTTGATGTTCGGTTACTCCAGTCACCTTGTATACTTGATTTGGAGTGGTCCTGACCTTTTGATACACAACAGCCTTTTCTACTAATTTCGGGGACTTTTGTTGGGACAATCTAGCGAATTCCACAGAGTTTTCAGAACTAAGATTTTTGTGGTTTTCAGTTTCGCTTTTAACAAATTCTGAGCAGTCAACCGTATCCTCCACGGAAATTTCACTCATGTTTTCGTCCTCTTTAAGCTCAGATGCATTTTCAACATCGATTTTGTTTTATGAGCTTACATTGGCGTTTAGAGAGTCAAATTTTTGCATGGTTTCGGTTTTCAGTTTAAGTCGGTCATTTTCGTCCAAAAGGTTTTTGAGCATGTCCTTGTGGTCTTTGGACTTAATGAAGGACTCAATTTTGTCCAGTCCATACATATAGGTCGGATTGACATCATCAGACGATATCACACTCTCACAATTGTAGGCTTCGGCATCGATTTCATCCTCCTTAAATTCTAGAAAGGTCAAAATCATGCGATGGATCTTTTGTCCTATCTCACAATCCAAGTGAAGTTGAGTAATATTGGAATAGAAACGTTTAGCTATTAAACAAAACACATTTCGTTGTTTTAACAATTTCAAATTGTCTCTCTGCAAATAAATGTTTTCGTCTTTAACTTTAATTAATTCCGACTCTTTTAACTCAATCCACATTCGCCGTTCCTCACTCTTCGAAGCCGCCCTGCTTAATTGATCAGTCAGGTTAGAATTGGTGACTCGAGTTTGAGTTAGGCTACTATCTAAATGAGAAATTCTTGTATTAATATTTTTTAGTTCTTTCTCGTAAGAGGATGGTGGTACTTTAGATGAAATAAAAGCAGATTGTACCTTCTTTATCAGTTCATCGAGTTCATTGAACTGCTGGCTGAGTGGTTTGGCCGTAAAACACATATTCTCCTGCACCTTCGGTCCATTGCTTCCTCCATCGGTGTTGTATCCCCTCATTTGAGACACTTCAGTCACCATGAAGCATTTTCCACCATTGCTTTCCTCCTTAGCCACATATGCCTTTCCATGAGTAGGCTTCCTCACTTCTTCGTCTTCTGAGTCAGTAGACCAAACTTCAGTGCTACCGAACTCATCGTCATTGACCGAACCCTGCACAATAAGAGCATTAATAGAAGGGTTAACAGTAGACTTCTTCTTTCTCAACTCATCCAATCTCTTCTGCAGCACAGCTTCCTCATCATTTCCATTGTCCTTTTCAGCCATCTTCTTAAGAACACAGTCCTTAGCGTAGTGGTTTTTGCCACCACAATAGAAACAGCTTACTCCGGAATCGCCATCTGCTTTCGGTTCCTTTTTGGGCTCCTCATCTTTCGGTTCATTGTTTGCTTTTTCTGAGCTGTAACTCCCCTGCCAGTTTCTGTTTTTGTTGCTGGGGAATCTCTTCTTTATGAACCTCTTAGGATTGGATACCATCATGGCATAATCCTCAGTTGAGAGGTCATATTCTTCCAAGTTGAGCTCTTCATCCTCCACCACAGCTTTACTTTTAGATAGGAGGGCCAACGAACCAAGACTGGAGACAACATTCTTCTCTTGAACCACAATCTTCTCTTGGGACTTTAGAATACCCACCAGTTTCGCCAAAGAATATGATTTAAACTGTTCATGGGCTTTGACTGTGGAAACAACTGTTCTCCATTCAGATCGCAGTCCGTTCAAGAAAGTAACCTTTTGTTCGATGAGCTTCCTTTCAATGTCGTGTTTGATCATCTTGCTGAGAAGATGATTGAAGCGATCAAACGTCTGGGTCACAGTTTCTTCGACCCCTTGCCTGAATTCACCAAATTCAGATAGAAGCAAGGTTTGGATGGAATGTTCAAGATCTTCGTCTGTGGAATACAGTTCGCGAAGTCTATCCCACACTTCCTTCGCCGTAGTGCATGAGCTGACCAGCCTGAATGTGTCCGACTGAAGGGCGAATCTGATCAACCTAAGTGCCTTAATATTGCACTGGAGTTTGTCTTTTTCATCTTGTGCGATATTCGTCACGTCCTTGAGCAGATCATTGTACTTTTTTTGCGTCTTAATGATTCTGGACGTCGTAGAATGAGAAAACGGTCCACTGATGATGGCTTCCCATATGAGATAACCATTGTCCTCCGATCCAATCACATAATCTTCGAAATGATGCGCCCATACTTCATAGTCATGGGTGTACAAGATTGGAATCTTTGTCGTCGAACCGATGCTGTTGGAAATATTAATAGGGTTTGATTGCGTTGCGTCCATAATGATCGTAAAAACCTGTTCAAAGATCAGACTTGTAATAAAGCAGATTAGGGCAAAATAATAAATACTAAGATACGTCAATTAAGATGACGGCTCAATAAATATCAATGATTGCGGAAAAACCCTAATGGAATTCTTTTTCACAGAAAAGATGTGTATCGATTACACAGTCTCCTGCTCTGATACCAATTGATGGGATTAAAATAACTTTTAATCTAAGAAGATCGATTAGATCTTGAACAAGTATATGAATTTAAAACAGTAAAAAACGCAATAATAAGAACAAACAGCTTGAATCAAACGTGTCGAATGATTAAATAAAATCCTTAGAAGAGCTCGATTAAGAACATCAACTGTAAAGGATTGGAAGATTACAAGAACGATTACTGGAAAATATTGTACTCTTGATCAATCGCTATATCTAGAATCTTGACCTAATATGCATGCAAGCATTTAACTTATATACAATACATAAAAGGCTCTCGGTTGGACAGGCCCAAACCGGAGAATAAAAGGCTAATCTAACGAGCCCAAAAGACGCAACATCAAAACACTTTTCAGCCCAACACTAATCATGTCTACAAGTGGGACAAAGCGTTATATGGGCTGCATCAAGCTCCTAGAGCATGGTATGCAACCCTAACAAAGCATTTGCTCGAACATGGTTACACTCGCGGCACTATCGATCAAACACTATTCATAAAGCATGTCGACAAGGACCAGATACTCGTACAAATATACGTCGACGACATAATCTTTGGATCAACGAGCCAAAAGCTTTGCAAGGAGTTCGAAAGTGTAATGAAGAAATGATTTGAAATGAGTTCGTTGGGAGAAATGACCATAATTTTGGGGCTTCAGGTTAAACAAAATTCAACCGGAATCCTGCTACATCAAGCCAAGTATGTGGAGGATATTCATGAGAAGTTTGTGCTTCACGATGCTAAATCTGCTTCTACACCGATGGCTGAACGACCTCTCCTGACTCCAGATCCTGAAGGCGAGTCCGTAGATCAAACTCTCTATCGATCGATGGTCGGATCGCTGATGTATCTTACTGCAAGTCCACCTGACATTATGTTTGCAGTTTGTCAATGTGCACGATATCAGGCTAATCCTAAGCTATCTCATCTTATTGTTGTTAAAAGAATTTTTCGGTATATCAAAGGAAGCCCTAAATTGGGTCTTTAGTATCCGAAGAATTCTGAATTTGATCTTTATGCTTTTACTGACAGTAATTATGGAGGCCGTGAGCTTGACAGGAAATCAACTTCAGGAGGATGTCAATACCTAGGTGACATATTAGTTTCATGGCAATGCAAGAAACAACACACTGTCTCGACTTCAACAGTAGAGGCAGAATATGTGGCTGCATCAGCTTGCCGTTCTCAAGTTATCTGGATCCAACATCAGCTGTTGGACTACGGTTTGAATTACTTCGAAACCCTATCTATTGTGATAATGAAACGGCAATTCAAATAGCTAAAAACCCAGTCCAACACTCTAAAACCAAGCACATCGACATTAAAATTCACTTTATCAGAGACTGTTATGAACGATCTTTAATTCGAATCGAAAAAGTCCACACTGATAACAATGTGGCGGACTTGTTCACAAAACCATTTAACAAAGCTTGTTTCGATGTGCTTGTCGGATTTCTGAAAATGATACGTTTTGAGGATTAAGTTTTTTTCATTTTCATTTTCTTTCTCAATTTATTTTTGGTTTTATTAGTTTACATTTTCATTTTTTGTTTTAGGATAGTTTAAAATTTGCGCATTATTTTGTTTCGTATTCTCACCCATGCACAAATTTAGGGGGAGAAATAAAAATCCAAAAACAACAAAAAATTATAAAAAAAATAAAAAAATCCAAAAATAGTGTCATTTATGTTCACCATTTTAAATTTTATTGTTGACAACTTCGGTTGTAAGTACTGTGATGGGAAATGAAATTAACAAGTGATAAAGGGCAACCTGAATCGGCGTAACGTACCTAAGTTGAATCGTCTACGCTCTGTACTCGATGTGCTGGTAGGCACGAAAGATTTTAAATGGACTTGACTAGGAAAGTTGAACCTAATGAATTTAAGGACTTGACGAACTTTGACCTAGTTAGATCCGTTTAACCTGATGTCATGACGCTCGGATAGGTTGATCAGGGAGATATACATGAGAATCTACCAGTCACATTAATTGAACCCATCCTTGGAACCGTGGCTTAACTTTTCCTTGATGTGCGGATTCTGTCCTTAATTCCGGTTGGATGGGGCGACTGGTAAATTCCGATAAATTAGTTCTGTATAATATCATTTTCTTTCTTTCCGTCTGTTAGCCATATGTTATCTCCTTTGCGCAACTTCTAATCTGTCACACCCCGAAAACCGAAGGCGGAAACATTTCCGGGGTTGACACCACGTTGAGTATCAAATCCACTGTACATAGTAAGTAAAGTAAAACAAACATTACATTACATATATGAAAGTGTCACATTTGTTTCAAAAGCATAAGTTATACAAGTGATACATAGTATATATGAACAACATGAAACGAGTCTTCTGAGCACTCCGTCTTCACACAAAAGGATCTTCGGGTACCTGTCTAACACGGACCTGAGAATACAAGCAGTTTGAAAATCAGCATAAAGCTGGTGAGTTCATAAGCGGTTAGTTTTTCTGAAAATGTACGAGTTCCTTTGGTTTCTTGAAAAAGTAGTTATCCAAGAAAATCCCATATTTTCTTATGTAAAGTTAATTTCCAAATCTGAAAGTGAAGTAAATGATGTACAATGAAAACATGATTGTTCTTGTGAATTGTAGTTCAGTTGTTTAACTTGTTACACTTTTCTAGATACGTACTACTGTTACTCAGGAAGAACCCCATGTTCTCCTAACTATGTGTGTGTGGGAACTATTACCAAATCTAATTATGTTCGGTGTCCTTCCCAGGAAAACCCCATGTTTCCCTGACTGTGTGTGTATATCTTTACCGGATCTGGTTATGTTCAATGTTCTCCCCAGGAAAACCCCATGTTTCCCTGACTGTGTATGTATGTCTGCCTGACATTCTTGAACGTACATTCGCTTTACTACGAACATAAAGCTAGCAAATGAGTCTAAAACGTAATAATCTAGATTGCGAGTCCTTAACCATACTCAGAGTGAATATGTCTCGGACCATGGCCAATATCCTTTTTATGACTTTCGTCACCCTTGAACCATTTGGTTTGGCTGTAGCTAGCAGCCAGGTGTGGGATTTTCAGTCCCGTATAGATCTATACACTCAAGCCACGCTCTCCTACGAACGGAGATTCTGGTTACAGGGTTAGTCCTCCACTATATCGTGCCATGGAAGTGTTACAAGGACGTGTCTCCAATCTTTAAGATTACTCCTTACTTTTCGACTAGGAAAGTAGTATCTATGACTAGCTGAGTTCTAACGTACCTGTCCTTTACACTTGAGCCTAGGTGTTTTATTAAGGACATTACACTCGAGCCTAGGTGTTATTTAATGATTATTGTCCTTTACACTCGATCCTAGGTGTATTATTAAGGACATTACAATTGATTTGCGTGTCATAATGATGTTTATCTTTCACACACTCGAGCCTAGGTGTATTGTTAAGAATATACAGATGCTTTATCTTTTCTGATGGTGTCTGTCTTTTACACTCGAACCTTAGTGTTTTATTACAGACATTACAATGGTTTATGTATTCTATCATTTTAAGTATGAACAATCAAATGCAAAGTACACAATATAACAATGTATAATAAGGATTGAAAATCGGGTTAAAAACAAACAACTCTGCAAGTTAAAAACAGTTTGTTTAAAAGGTTTTCAATTCTTAAAAATGTACAATTATGAAACCATTTAACTGAAATCATGTGATTGAGTACAAGGTATACTTGTACTTTTGCTTGTATTCCCCCCTTCAAAACATTGAAAAACCATTGAAAAAGGGTAGGGGTATGAACTCACCGGACGCGGATATGTGTCGATTTCGAATGCTAAACGTCGAATCGAGGTCTGATAACTTGCGAGGTTCCTATGTAAAATGAAATGGCATACAAATATATCTAATTAGATTCACAAACTCTAATTAGATATGAAGTTACACTCCAACGAACGAAAACACCTCAAAACGGGTGTTTGGAGTAACCCGGGTGACATCTACGGACTGGAATTGAAACGAGGGACTTGGAATTTGAGTTTACTCCCCAAGAGTAAACTCCCTAATGATGTTTACGTACTAAACACCCATTCCCCATGAGTTTACGGCCGTAAACTCATGGTGGGGTGGTTTATGGTGTTTAATGGGTCACAAATGGATATTAACACTTGGAAATGCTTGGAATAATTTTACCTAAGGCTTGGATTGAATTAAAATCACCAAATACAACACTTAAGGGAGTTTACGGCCTAAGCATGGGGTCTATGGCCGTAAACTCTCATATCCTCTTGAATAAGTGTTTTTAAGGTCTCAAAATTAATCACATATGATTCTAAAAATTCCTACAAGCCTAGAAATGAATTTTGGGCACCATTTGACATGCTTTTAGGAGTTTACGGCCATGGGGCATGTTCTATGGCCGTAAACTCTCAAATGTGGGGTTTTGATGTGTTTAAAGCCGTTAAAATATTTTTGGTTGGTTCTATGATTTATTCCAAGGCTTTTGGTGGTGTTGGATGGCTTTCTAACACCTTAGAAGTGAGTTTACACCCTTGTTTAAGGAGTTTACGGCCCAAACACAAGCCTTGGCCGTAAACTCACACAAACCCTTCAAAATTTATGTTTTAAGTGTTCTAGGTCCATTTCCAATATTCTAAAAATCATATTTAAGTCTTGTTTGTGTCTTGGAAGGGTTAAATGGCTTAAAACCCCTTTTAAATATGTGTTTACGGCCTAGGCACCTTCCAGGGCCGTAAACTCATATACAAGGCTTTAAATCTTGTTTTGAGGCATTCTAATTCCATTTCATAAAGTCCTCTAGCCATATTCAAGGTCCAATACCTGGTACACAACATATGCAACTCTATTTCTCTACAGGCTATATATATATATATATATATATATATATATATATATATATATATATGTGTGTGTGTGTGTGTGTGTGTGTGTGTGTGAAATACTTCTTATCTGTTAGCCATATGCTGTCTCCTTTGTGCGACTTCTAATCCGACCTGGTACACAGCATATGCAACCTTCTTCTTCTCAACCCCTCTAAAGTAGTTAGCAATAGAATTCTGAATCTCTTCTCTCTCTGAATGGTTGTCTGCTCACCCGGTGTAAGGAGTACTCTGGAAGTTCTTGATGGCTGGGGCATATCAGGAAGCGGGAAACATGTTTCAGTACACTTAAAATTGAACTCATACAGAGTGTCTGTAGATCTCGTTGCTCGATTTAGGTGGACAACAATATCCCTGGTTGTAGTCAGTTGAATGGTCATAAGGTGAATTTATTTAAGATTTAGGAGTTATTATAATTACAGAAATTTACAATTAGATATATGCCTGAATCATGTCATTGGTAAAATGTCCAAATCTGTCACAAATCTTTCGTGTTTAACTGGACCACAATACTGACAATCGGTCAGACGAATATGTGAAGATAAGAGTACCGACAAGTGGAATAAGGCCGTCCAACAACTTTGATCCGAGCATCACAAAAGTTATAGTGGTTAAGTTTTGTTGTGTAAAATTATTTTTAGTTAAAATGTTTTTTTCTTAATTTTATTTTTTAACTTTTTAAAATTTTTCAAAATGTTATTTTTAATTTTTAATTTTAATTTTATTATTTTTACTGTTTTAATTTTATTCTTATTTCGTTTTTTTAGCATTTAAATTGTATTTTGTTAGGTTTTATTTTATTTTATTTTTTATTTTTTATTTTTTATTTTCGAAATTAAATTAATCCTTAAAGTTTTTTTAGTTAATTTTAATTGTTGGAAGTTGGAAATATTGGGTAGCTATCACGTAAGAGGGTAAGGGAAGGTAAGAAAGGGTAAAAATAGTTCACCGTCGGAATCTCCTCATTCACGAGATTCCGGCCGCAAAACAGTTCTCAAACCCTCTAAAAGGCTCAAAAAAAATTTATTGATTTTTGGAAAAACGTTTATATCATCGCAAAGTTAATCACTTCTAGATCACGAATATGTAGTTTGTTTCAATTTTCACCGTGCCATTGTGTCGGAAATCACGAAAAATGATTCGTCGGAGCTTACGGTCGTAAGCTTAGGCCGTAAACTCCAAGCACTCGAAATCTGGACTTGTTACTAATTTATATTGGTGCTACTGATTTTTAAATTGATATATCTTCAAGTATTGTGCATCAATTCGATGTGTAGGATCGATTTTTGGAGATTTTTCGGCTGACGGTTCTTAGGCCGTAAACTCCTAGTTTACGGCCCAGGAACAATGAATTTACTGCCTTGAGTTTTGAATGAATTAAATAAGGAATTTGTGTGTGATAATTTTTCAAAAGAGTCCTTAGGCCGTAAACTTCGAGTTTACGGCCCAAGAATGGATTTTTCAGTTAATTTTATTTAAAAAAAAATCATTTTTCACAGTTTCCTTATATTGTTGGCAGTAAACTCAATTTTATACAATGAAATTTTATTTTGGTCATATTTTAAATTAGAATATTTTTTTGGGTCAAAATAAAAATTTTATTTTAAGGTTTCTTACAGTTGTGTTTGAGTGTAGACAATGGCAAACTTAAAATTTGCAGATATGCACAACCTAGCAATTGTACTCGCGGATCCTCCGGCTATTCATTCGGATATGCATTCGATGATTCATCGATTGCGTGAATGCTGCTTAACATCCGCAATCACTGTCAATCCGGTGGTTTATCAAAATTTAATACGTGACTTTTGGGCGACTGCAAAGACACACATGGATAATTACGGTAATTTTACAGTGAAGGCGAAAGTACAGGGTCGAGAGATTGTTATTAATGAAGGCTTTGTTTGTGAAGCATTGTTAATTGATGATCAACCCAACTTCCCGACAGAGATTGGAATCGAGGATGTTCAAAGAGTTCTACGAAGAATGAGTTATGAGGGAACCTTTTCGCCGACGCTGAAAAAGTTGTTACATCCATACAGGAGGTTCTTGGCCCATGTTTTTGTAAGCTGCATCTCGGGAAGGAGGTCTGGGGCATCTGAGATTTCTCAACGCACAACTTGTGCGTTGGTGTCTCTTGCTGCAAGGTTTCGCTTTAATTTCTCAAAGTTCATTCTTGAGGAATTTGTTATCAACATCAGAGCTGCTACTCGGGATACTTTCCTGTTGTATCCCTGTTTTGTGCAAGTGTTTATTAACAATCAGTTTCCTGAAGTGAGGAGGACGGGAGAGACGTTGGATATGAATTCCTTGGGTCCGCACACTGTAGGACTCATCAAACAGAATAGAAAAGGCAAAGTTATATTTCAAGGACTATATCCTTTGGAAAAGTTCAGCAAGTTTACTGAACTGGATGAACCACCAGTGTCATATGACTCGTCCGAGCAAACATCCTCGGAGCAAACATCTACTGAAAGGTCAACTCCAACCAACATTGTTATAGATGTATCTGAAGATGAAGAAACCGAAAAAGAAGACTCACCAACTCCTAAAGCTCAAACTGTCTCAGAACATGAACAAGAGTTGAGTGAAGATCAAGCTGGTGGAGAGATGAATGTCAGTGAAGAGCTAAATGATTCTTTTGATGATCTTGACCTAAATGGTTTTGATCGTGATGATATAGCTGCTTCTTTGGCAAGCAGTGCCAATATTGTGTCTCATGAAAATCTTGACACAATTTTCCACAATGTCGATGATGTTGTTTTACAAACAACTGAGACTAGGAAATCGAGCGAGACGTTTGAAACGCGAACTCCTACTTCCAAGCAAATGGTGTTGACTTCTATTCCTATGGAGATGGTTATGGGATGTTCCCCTCTTGTGTCAGTTTCTCCTACTTCCGAACCGTTTGTGAGTGTGTTTTCTCCAGAAGCTGACCAACCACAATCTAAAAGAAAAAGACTTGATGCAAGACAATCTGAACTGATCGCAAGTTTGGTTAGCGGTCTTCCTACCCCACCTATCACTGCTACTACTACAAGACTCACCACTACAAAGATGTTTCCTACTGGTCCTAGTTCAACATTTGATGTTGCTGGTCCCTCAGCACCACCCGGTTTCTCGGTTCCTAGATTTAATCGGAATGCTGCTTCTGAAAGGCTGGCGCTACACATGGCAGAAGAACAACTTTTGTCACCTGGTCCTCGATGAAAGGGTGTCTCTATTGATGAAGGGGGTGCTAGGGGTGATAATCTTACTCTTGCTGATCTGCAGAAAGAAATTTCGGTTCTTAGCCAGAAAAACATTGAACTCGATATTCAGGTGGCAGAGCTTCGTGCCGAGAATGTCGATCTTCGTATCCAAGTATCCAAGCTACAATCAGATAAGTCTGGTCTTGGCGGACAACTGGCTGAACTCAAGAAGGATAAGAAGCTGAAAAGCAAGCAGATCTCCGATTTAAAAGATCATTTTAATCTGCTGACTTCGAGCTATCTTGAGTTGAAGAAGAAACTGGAGGTTGATCTTGGTGATAGATATAAGACGACTATTGAAGAACAGAGAATTAATCTTCATGTGGAGGCTTTTCCAGTAGACTTGTCAGTCAGTCAGTCTTCTGGTACCACTGAACGTGTTATAGTTGATCCTCCAGTGGCTCCGTATATTCAAGAGATTATCCGACGAGGTCAAGAAGACGATGTTCAGAGACGAAAATTATTGTTTAAACGGAATACTACTCGAAATGCATCTCAGGGTGAACCCTTAATAACTGTAACTGATCTTGAAGTTGTTAGATTCTGAGACACATTTGGAGATAGATTCGGAGTGGCTACATGGGGATTTCATCACCCTCTCAGACTGTGGATTATCATTCGTAAGAGTGGTAATTCAGAATTGTAAAAGGATGTCTATGCTTTTAGGTCTTTAACAAGAATTGATCTACCGGAGTTGTCACAAGCTCCGTTTATAAATCTCTTGAATAATCCTCAGGTTACACAGTTTAAGCACTTTCTGGGTAATCAAGTTAAGAAAGGTTTTCCATCGATGCCGACGGCAGAGTCAGTTATCTTTGAACATCCAGATGTCTTTGAAGAATCTACCGACAAGCCATTACAGGTGGTTATGTGGCCTCCTACGAAGCAGGTCAAGCAATTTCCAATTCCTCAGGGCTATCAAGATGGATCTCTTAGTTCTTTAGAATGTTGGGTCTATGATGAAAATACTTCTGGAGCGGTCATAAAACTTAAAAATGGGTGTATCCGTTTGTATGATCGTAGAGACTTGCTGCAATTCATGAAGTGGGATATTCATTATCTTAACAACTTTCAAATTAAACTTGTTGAAGACATATACGAGGAAGGAGCCAAGGTGTACACAAAAATGGTCGCAGAGATTCTAAGCAAGAGAATGTGGAATGGAGCGATGGGCCAGATGGACGTGATGATTGTTAACAAAGGAATGGGTTCGAGCTAGTCCAAACCAAGAGGGAGATTGAATGACCTTGTATAATGGTTTGGTCTAGGCATACTAGTTAGTGGTAGTGATTGTGTAGGAAAAACCGATTTTGTCTAGTTTACGGTTGTTATGTGTTTACGGTCGTAAACTCCTTACGACCGTAAACTCCTTGCGGTTGTAAGTCGGTTGTAAGTCAGGCCTATAAATAGGGCATTGTGTCATACTTTAAAGGTTGTTGATGCCTTTGTGTTTTCTCCAAGTTGTATCTGACATTTTATTGCTTTAAGGCGTATGCAAGCTTCGTTCGTTTGTTATTTTCTTATTGTTTCATCTTTTGCTTCTGTTATTTGTCTTTGATCATTGGTAGATCCGTTTTCGGGCTTTACAAACCTAGTGAATGCTACAACCACACCGTATTCTTACAACACTTCTATCGCTACCTGATAACCAAATAAATCATCGATTGAAGCCTCATTCGACTATACCCCAATCAAGTATCTGTGTCATGCTTCGAGTCCTAAAGCCTTTATAAGACAAGAATAGATAGAGAGGCTTTAGCAAAACCCTCAACCTGAATCTAATCACATACCCGCCATGCACCACCATTGATGCGCAAGGTAACCTGAAATCTCATTACTTATGCAATCCTTTAGTCTAAGCGGTTCTCCCCCACTTGGATTCAATCATGCTCTTCCAACCACAAAATTCATACATTTTCCAATCTATCTTGCAACCTGACTACTCAAACTTGTTGAAAACATGAACTCACAAGTAATAGCGTTCCATTACTATTCAATCCTAGTGAACACACACTGCCAAAATTGAATGAATGCACCCCAAAATCTCAAAGAGCTTAATATTCCTGAGCACTTTCGACTAAATCCACTAGAAGTCATTGATGAATTTATCGGATGAGGAAGAACATAATCTCAGCTATTGAAATGGGTACCCAATCAATTCAACTACATACTTGCACTAAACTAATTCATGTACAAACCTGCAACCGACCACACTTTGAAGGTATGAACTTGACAACTACCAATCTTACACCCACGACCAAAACAATTTGTCATTGCCTATTTTCCCCCGAATGAACCCCACAAATCCTACATCTAAACCCATCATGACCATCTTGCGGATTCCTTGAGTTCCTTGTTGATACCACCAAAGATCGAACCAGATGTTGGTCTTCTCTTACTTAAAGCTAGCTCTGATAGTGGTCGATGCCCCCTATATCCAAATTCAAAACCGACTCACCTGGATATCCTCTAAGCACAACTCTCGGTATGCAAAATGGCATATGAAGATTCTCAAAATAAAATGCCTAGACCATCATGAGGAAAATTTTAATTTCTAGGTGGAGACTTAGATAAACCACACATAGTGTCTCACACACAACATACCATTACAAACACAAATAATAAGAGCATGAAGGAAAGAAAACAACACATACCTGTGACGTCAACTGGTGGAACTCGGATTTCCTTAACATGTGATTGCAATGCTTAGCTCCTCACCACAGGAACATCCACTCTACTCTTGTGACCATCAGTAATCCTTAGAGTTGTTGGAGTAGGTTCCCTCACTGCTCCCATCGTCAACTCTGAATAGTCGGCCTTTTTGTGACCCACTTGGTTGCAATGGAAACAGAACAGACTCATCCCCTCGGACAATCTCTGCTGACATGATCAACCCGGCCACACTTGAAGCAACCCAAACCCCTAGATCAACAAACTCCATCCTGTTGCTTCTTGCATGCACTGCACTGACCTTGGCCCTGTTGGCATCTCACTTGCTGATCAGAAGTCTTGCGCCTCTTCGTAGGACCCCTAACTGTCTGCACCTATTGTAGCTTCCTCTTCCCGGAGTGCTCCAAATCAATCTCCCGCTCTCAGGTTTTAGCTATAATGTCCTCCAAAGTCCGACAAGTTGAAAAGATAACAAAATCCCTTATATTGTCTCACAGCATATCATGGTACTGAGCCTTCTTCATCTCCTTGTCTGTAGCATACAGTGGAACCAAAAGATCCCTCTCCCTAAATTTGGTAGTGATCTCCGCCATAGTCTTAATCGTCTGGCGAAGGTCCTAAAACTGTCTTGCCAACTATTGCACCTCAATAGCTGGTGAAAACTCTTCCCTAAACTGGGGCATAAACTCATCCTGTTAGGTCTTATTTTGTTGGTTTGGGCTAGGCATTCATTTTTATGAGTCTTTTTAGATTTTTTTAGGTATTTATAGGGATTGCGGTTGGGTGAACCGAAAACAAGGTGTTTTCGGTTCAACTGGTGTTTGCGGCTGCAAGGCTGTTTGCAGTCGTGAACTATTTACGGTTCATATTCCATATATATATATATATATATATATATATATATATATATATATATATGTGTGTGTGTGTGTGTGTGTGTGTGTCAGTCAGTCTTGTCAGAATGTACGACAGTTGTGTGCGTGTCCATTCTACCAGACGTTTGTGACTCAATAGAAGCATGTGCAATTTGGATCACTCTTGCTTCTACTACTTCTTGTTCTTATTGATTATTGCTCATTCTTGTGTTTGATCACTAGTTGGTTCCAGATTTTGGGACTTACATTTCTACTTCATATGCAGATTCACCATTATGTCAAGGCAAGCAAGCTTCTGTAGAGAGTGTTTCTAATAATAATCTTATTTCAAAATCTAATTTTTCTGTTTTAAACAATGATGCATTTCTTTCTAACTCTAAAACTGATGTTTTTGTTTCTGATGATTATGTGTCAAAGTCTCATGGTTCGGATGTTTTTGATAAGTATGGTGATGTATTTGATAAATCTGATGTTCCTGTTACTAGCACATACACTCCACCTACACCTGTCACACAACCTGAATCTTGCACATGCACTTGTGGGAAGAATAAGGGAGTAAATAAGAACACTAGACCAGAAAATAGAGGTACCGGTTTTTATGCTAAGAAACAGACTTGCTTTAACTATAGAACTGTTGGTCATATTGCACGCAATTGTCCAAATCGGGCATTTGTTCCTTTTTATGCATAAAGAAGAGAGAACGAGTCATGAGGAAGATCTCTCATTTGAAAATTCTTGAGATCTCTTTCTCGTGATGATGATTGGAATGTCAATAAAGACAGAAAACGGGCTGAACTTGAAAAGAATAAACAAGTTTTACATGAAAATACAACAGGTACATTAATGAAACCGAACGTGGCTAAGCCAAGATTGGGTTTGCCAAAGTCTTCATCTGGGTCTTCGGCTAATTTTAGACGGAAACCCAAACTATCAAAACCAAAGAAAAATGTTTCAAAATCACCTGTAAATGTTTCTAAACCTAACTATAAATGGGTGCCCAAACATTTAAATGTCCAATCACCTTAGTCTTCTGTATGTGCGTCTGGTAATCAATCAAATTCAAAAAGTGCAAAAGAATTTTATGTTGCTAACAAGAGAAAACCCAGTGTTTCAATGACCTGGGTTCCAAAATCTAATTAATATCACGCATTGTGCAAGAACAACTACGGAGGAATGTCGCCTGACCCTGGTATGTCGACAGTGGTTGTTCCAAGCACATGACAAGAGACATCTCCCAACAGCATGACATTCATAAATTTAATGGGGGCTATGTTTCCTTCGCAGGAGGAGAAGGTGGGAAGATCACCTATAACGGAATTGTCACAAACGGAGTGCTTAGCTTTGAGAATGTCAAATACGCTCCTGAGCTGAAGCACAGTATGTTGAGTGTCTCACAAATCTATGAAAAAGGATATTCAACACACTTCACTAACAAAGAGTGTCTCATCTTGAAGCCTGGAATTATTATCCCTGAAGAATGGATCTTGGTGAAATCGAAGGGGGATGGAAATGCATACATCATCGACATGAATCATAATATTCCAGAACAAGTCACATGTCTTTTGTCTAAAGTCTTTGAACACAATGCCATGCTTTGGCATCGTCGTCTTGGCCATGTGCATGCCAAGAACCTGAATCGTCTTGCTAAAAACGAGATTGTGTGTGGCCTTCCTGTCAAATATTTTATCACTTTTGAAAAATGTGTGGCATGTGCTCACGGCAAACATCATCGGAAGCCCTATTTTCCAAAGACTGTTAACTCAATAAGCAATGTTCTCTAATTGTTGCATATGGATTTGTTTGGTCCAGTCAATGTTCTCAGCATCAACAAAAGTTCTTACTGTCTGTTTGTGATCGATGACTACTCACAGTTTACATGGGTTTTCTTCTTATCCAACAAGAGTGGGATAGCTGACTGGATCAAGAAGTTCATTGTGATGATTGAGAATCAAACTAATGAAAATGTGAAGGCGCTTCGAACTGATAATGGTATAGAATTCAAGAACGCAGTTCTGGATCATTTTTATGCCGACAAGGGTATACTGCGTCAGTACAATGTTGTTCAAACTCCTCAGCAAAATGGTGTCATAGAACGACACAACCGTACTCTGATATACGTTGCAAGGACGATGCTCTATGATTCCAAACAATCGGTCTTCTTTTGGGCCGAGGCGATCAACACTACTTGATATGTCCAGATTCGTGTCCTGATTAACAAAGCCTAAATGAAGACCCCATATTAACAAGCCATCAGTTGCTCACTTCAGAAAATTTGGATGTCCCTGCACCCTCCTTCACCTAGAATCCAACCCCATGTTCAACTTGAAGGTCGATGACTTCTACTGTGTGGGATACACCTCACGAATTGCTTATAGAGTATAAAACAAAACCACCAAGAAGATTGTGGAATCTTTCGATGTGTGCTGGCTGTAAGAGAATGAGACAGATGCCCGAGTCGGTCATGACTGGTAATTTGATTATGCTTCTTTATTTAAATCATTTAATGTGTTTTCAGATGATATGTCAGGTTCTTGCTCAGGTACGAAGGCTGTTATTGAAGATGAAGAGGAAGATGTTGTGTACAAACAACCTTTGGTGCCTCTTATGACTCCTATGGCGGATGAAGCTATTCCAAGTACTTCTTCAGGCTCTCCAAGTCATAGAATTGTTGGAAGTGTGTCCAAGGTCATTAACTAATTGGTAATATTTCTAATAATAGCAGAGTCCTCTTGGGTTGCCCTCAAGACTCAAAATTGAGTAGAATAAATAATAGGAGTGATTAGTTTATTAATTATTACTCTTTAATAATTAATTAGAAACTAATTGGAAAACAATTTAGGAATTAATTAACAATTTAATTAATAGAAGGGTTGAATGTGAGTTAACCAATAGTTGCTTATCATGGAACATTCCAGAACACTAGAAGGAAGGGGGTTGGACGAAAATTCCCTTTAGATAAAGGGAATTTCGTTCATTTCATATCCCATCCCACATGGGTGGAAGGATAAAACCCTAGGAGGTATCCAAGGCTATAAATAAGGCCTTAGGGATTCATTCCTCCTTGCTCATATTTTTGGCTTAAGTATTTGCCACCTTCTTTCTCCCTCATTGTGGAAGAACTTTCCTTATAGTTCATCCTTCCTAGTTTAATATTTGTTTCTACTTTTTTGAGTTCATTGGGTGTAAACCAAGAGAGGGATTCTAGTTTGGATCCTTATCATTCAAACACGGTGGCACGTACAAGGAGTCAAGCTCGAAGATCATAGCTGCTAAAGAGGTTAGTATTCTTCTTGGTATTTTCGTTTTTCATAGGGTAGAAGTAATAGCCTAAAGCCATAGATCCATAGGTTGCATGTACACTTAGGTAAATCATTTTGTTGTTTCGATTCTTCCGCTACCTAGTTATTGACTGTATTTGATGCATATATTACCCAACAGTGGTATTAGAGCCATTGGTTCATGGTTACCTTCACCCTACATGTATGTTTTCTGAAAATATTGGTTTGGAACTGAATAATGAAAGAGTAATTGAAAATTTCGTAATGTGATAAAACCCTAATCGTAGTTCACGACGTGAACTCAGCAGATTCGGGATTTTTAAATTTTCCTCTAATTTTCAAATTTGAAGTTTTAATAAACATGGATAAATACCTAATTTAAATTGTTTAAATCTGTAAAAATAAATAAATATTATCTAAATGTGGTTATTTAAATTTGAATATTTATGGATAAATATTATTTAATCATGTTTTTGAATTTGAATATTTATTTTAAGATTATTTATAATAGATAATTATAAATTTGAATATTAACCCCTCATGTTTTATTAATTGTTACATTACATCCTTGTAATTAATTTGAATTAATAAATAGACAGCTAAATTTAAAGGTTTTAAATTTAAACCCTTATATATATATATATATATATATATATATATATATATATATATATATATATATATATATAATCCATATCTATTATATATAGTAGAATTGCAATATGCATCCTTGCATATTTTAAATATTGACATTGTCAGTCTTACCTCGACTAGGCGCACCCGTTATAATGTAGGGGTTTAAGGAGGTCTTTATGATTCCTAATGAGGTCGGTTTTTAATATGCTCCATGTTTACCACCCCCACGGCTCTATTTCATTTTGAGAATGGAGTTACCAAAAGGGTTTGATAGTGATGATGGTCAATCTAAAAGTATTCTTAATACAAGTATAATACAAAATCCCGTTTTAATTAAAAAGTGAATATTATGTTATCCATGAAAATTGCATATTCTCTTTATAACATGTTGATGGAGCTCGTGTGGTTAACCGGCACATCAATTTGAGAGTATAGGTAGAGAATGTTGTGAGACTCGCGAATCTCAAGCTTAACTTGAGCCGCGGACCACACAATTTTATATGGGTGATTCACAATCTATTTAATGATTTGTGGCATCCCCGTCATTGAATTTGAGATGAACATAATCTGAGATTAACATGCCATTGATAGTCAATGAATCTCAAAGATCTAGGAATTTCATAGTGATTGAAATTGACAAAGAGCTGTGCCACCTAAATAACTTCAAGGTGTGTTTACAGCATCCCTTCACACATCATCAAGCCAAATATGGATCCTAGCCTTATTCTAGTAATTTGTTTTAGGGTAATTGCTAATTAAGGATTTGTATTAAACTATTTGGAATCTTATCTTTTGTAGATGTCGAACCAAGCAAACAACAACAATAACAATATTCATCCTCCTCCTCCTCCTCCTCCTCCTCCTCTAACTCAAAACTCAAGCTTCTCTCTAATGCTGGTTCTTAATAAGGAGAAACTCAAGTAGGATGGATCCAACTATCTTGATTGTGTGACAACCGTCAAATTCTGGTCAAGTCAAGGTCAAACAAAGTCAACTAGTCAAACTGGTCAACTCAACTAACCTTTGTATACTAGGGTTTACGTTATGAAATTTATGTACAACTCATTATTCTAATTAGAAATCATCAATTGAAAAGTTTATATATTTAGTTTTCTTTAACCTTAATTGCGGTAAGTGAGGTAACAAAATGACAAAACACTATTGCACACTCATCGGGAGTGTGTAGGACCCTTAAACATGGCTTAACGGGGTTTACGGACCTTGCATTGCGAATCTAAACACTCAAAAAGGTCACAAGTGAAGCCTCTCCCAAATCTCTCTCAACAGTTCCTATAAATTTATGAACTCATTCGGGTCATCCCGACCCTTAACCGGGTCAAAAATCGCTTAAAACGGGGTAAAAACGGGTAAATAGCCTTAAGGACCCGAAACCCACTCTTTAGGGGCGAACCCGCTTAGGGCCGAAGGTCCCCTATTGGGACCGAACCTGCTGAGAACAGAACCTGAAGCCCCATTGAACCGAACCTGAAGCTGCCAATGAACCGAACCCGAACCTTCTCCCTTCGGACCGAACCTCCTTTTGCCTTCAGTCCACCTACTTTCGCCTTCGGTTCCAGCCTTCTCAGGGCCGAACCCTCGCACCTTCGGTCCCCCATGCGAGAAGCCTCGCAGATTCAGCCTTTCTTCCTGGTTTTCGACTACGACTTCATTTTAGGCCCATTTTCCATTATTCTTGCGTGAGATTTTCACCCAAAATCATATTTTAACATATAGAACCCCTTATTTCATAATTAATCATGTTTTTGGGGTATAATCCGTTTCCAAGAAGAGTGATTGGGATATTATTAGTGGAGTGTTGACTTTGCTTTAGTGTATGACACAAGCAACCACCCCATGCCCACTCCAAGACCAACCCTTGTCCTTCCACCATACGTAGTCATTCCATAGTACTTTTCCCACCATTTTCCAGCCACACACTTGGTCAAGGGCTGGAAAAACCTCCTCTCTCCTCACATTTCTCTCATTCCTCTCATTTTCCACCAAAGAACAAACTTCATTTTCTCTCACTTTCTCTCTCTAAAATTTCGAGATTCAAGGCTATTCTCCAAGATTTTCTTCTACTTTTGGTAAGTATTAACATCCTCCATATGATTATTTCACTTCTTTCTACTCAAATCATGGATATCTTACACAAATTCCATCTCATTTGTGTTAGATCTTCGAACCTTCAAGGCATCTTCAAAGTGTTCTTGAGTTGAAAACTTCTTTTCTTCAACATCCATCCACTAAGAACACACAAGGTGAGTTCATACCCCTACATTTTCATGTTTTCTTCAAGTTTTAGGGGGGGGGGGAATACAAGTTAAATCACCATAATATAACTCAAACTCTATCATCAGCTTTCAACAGGAAAGTTGAGTCCCATTCACTGACTGTTTTGACCTTCATAAACTTTTTGTTTTCCAAAACTGTTTAATATTCAAATATTTCAGGTTAATACCTTTAAAATGACTACTTGCACATCTCTACACAATTTTTCTACAATTTATGGCGATTTTTACAAAACAGCCTATCATTACAGAAACCACTTCAGACCAGTCTCTGAAGTTGGACATTTTTACACAAGTTAAAGGTCACTAAAAATCATGATAAAAATTATGAATAAAATAGACACATTTTCTAAGCTCTCAGAATTTACGGATTCTGATTTCGACTTTAAATGATTTTTCTATGATTTTTGTAAGAACACGAACAACAAGATTAAAACTAGAAAATGGTTAACAATTTCATTTGCACCTTGTAGCTTGTTGAGCAAGGTGTGTGTAACATCCCGAAATTCATGTAAAGCTATTTAACCCTTCTCTTTTGTGAAGTTGTCAAGATTAGCCCTTGAGTGGAATCTGTAGCAAATGAGTATGTTGGGTGTACTTGAGAGTACGCTATGCATACTCATGCGCTTAATTTTGACGCAAACTCGCCTAGGTACGATGGGCGTAATCCCAGTACGCGCGGCGTAGGGGGTCACGTTCCCCGTTTCTGTGAGGTCACAGGGTACGCCCATCATTCAGGTTTGGTACGCGCAGCGTAACCCGTAGAGTTGACTTTTAGGGTTTGGTCAACGTTAGGGTCTTTGAGCCATGAGAGGGGTAAAATGGTCTTTTACCCTTCTGAGAGTGCTAAGAGAGGGAGGAGCTTCATATAGAGGTATAAAGCTCAAAACTTTCCTCTTTATTTTGGTTTGGTGTTGCATGGACTATTTCTAGGGTTAAAGTCCCAAAGGTGGAGACTTTAGGAGCATAAGGGACTCCATGGACCTAGATCTATCCCATTTCAGTGACCTATGTGTTGTAGATCCATAAAAATCCCTACTTGGTCATTGTTATGGGGCCATGCTTGAGTTATAAGCTTTTCTAGAGTTGGAAATGGAATGTTGTGGGTGTTGGTGACTGTTACAGCCATGCAAAGGCTTAAAGTCACCAACTTTACGGATTAAGAGGCTTAGAGATGGCCAGATCTGAGAGTCGGACGTTTGTCTTAACTGTTTAAGACCCCAAAAGCTAAGGAGTCTAAAACTGGGAGTTACGCGGGGTGTAATCCTAGTACGCACGGCGTAGGGGGTCGTGTTCCCCGTTACTGTGAGGTCGCAGGGTACGGCCAGCCTATAGGTTTGGTACGCGCAGCGTAACCCGGAGAGTTGACTTTTGTTGACTTTTAGGGTTTGGTCAACGTTAGAGTCTTTGAGCCATGAGAGGGGTAAAATGGTCTTTTACCCTTCTGAGAGTGCTAAGAGAGGGAATAGTCTAGCCTTGAGAGTTGTATTGATTACAGTGCTTATTCCATGTGATTAGGCGAAGGCTAGACCTGATTTTACCGAGTTCAAGATTACCGAGTTACTCGAGGTGAGTCTTCTCACTATACTTTACCTAGAGTGGTAATTATAGTATATGGCAGAGTATCTTGTATGTTATATATGTGATTGTGATGCACTACATTATTTCTATGTGATTCATGTCGTGTATGTTCTAGAGTTTACAAAGTTAGAACCGTAAGGTTCACAGAGTTAGAACCGTAAGTTTAACAGAGTTAGAACCGGAAGGTTCACAGAGCTAGGACCAGAGGGTCCACAAAGAGATAGCCTCGAGTGGCTATTATGTGTTATCTGTGGTATTTTGGGGAACTCACTAAGCATTTATGCTTAGAGTGTTGTGTTATGTGTTTCATGTACTAGTGAGGATCGCGGGAAGGCGCCGACATGATCAGTAGACACATGAGGAGTTTTTATATATTATGATCTTGGGATGTGTTACTATGGATTTATATGTGATACAATGACATTTTTATAATAATTATGAATGAAAGTATGTTTTTGAAATTGTGAAAAATTGTTTGAAAATTTTGGGTGTTATTATGTGTGTTATTATATATATATATATATATATATATATATATATATATATATATACACATGTTGTTGATAGTACATATTATTACCCTAGTCTAAAGGTACAAATCATATACAAGGGGTTACTACATCTACAAATAATATTAATAAATTATAATAGGCATAGTTAAGCCTATTATACACCACAAACAAATATGCTAAACTATAATAGGTATAGTTAGGTTGCATATGCATTATAAACATTACAATAAACTATAATAAGTATAGTTTATGTTACAATTACATTTGAAACTCATTACGAAAGGTTTTCTTTTTATATAAAGGGGTACAAATACAAAGTAGCGGGTCTATAAAAGGGGTACAAATACAAAGTACGGGGTCTATACAAAGGGGTAAATTACAAAGTACTAGGTTCTCATATAAAAGGGGTACAAATACAAAGTATCGGGTCTATACAAAGGGTTACATTACAAAGTACCGGGTTTTCATATAAAAGGGTACAAATACAAAGTACAGGGTCTATACAAAGGGGTACATTACAAAGTACCGGGTTTTCATATAAAAGGGGTACAAATATAAAGTACCGGGTCTATAAAAGGGGTACAAATACAAAGTACTGGGTCTATAAAATGGGTTCAAATACAAAGTATCGGGCCTATACAAAGGGCTACATTACAATGTACCAGGTTTTCATATAAAAGGGGTACAAATACAAAGTATCGGGTCTATACAAAGGGGTACATTACAAAGTACCGGGTTTTCATAATTAAAGGGGTATATTACAAAGTACCGGGTTTACACAAAATTGTTTTATGATATTAGAACTACAATTCATCTAGAGTTTGTTAGTTTCCGGTTATAATTGCTAAGTGTATATGTCAGAGTTATATAACAATTTAGTTGCGATCAACTTAGAATTGGTGGGCCCGCCTTACTTCCTGTTCCTTGGTTGGTTGTGGATCTAAGGCAAACCCATTATATTCGACGGTTTGATTAACTTAAATTTTGTATAACTTATATACATTGGGTGATTATAGAGGAAATCTATGGGTCCTTCTAGGGTACATTATTGCATAACATAAGAGCTTTCCTTACACATTTTATAAAGAAAATATTGGATTTTCTGGAATCATACTCATTCGCTTTTACAAGGAAAATGACATCTTTATCAAATAAAACTCTAATGAACTCACCAACTTAATTGTTCACACTTTTTCAAAACTACTTGTATTCTCAGGGAATCTGTAAAACAGGAAATCAGCGGCTTTTGAGGATGGAACGCTTACGCGTTAAACATTTCATTTTTGTCAACATAATGTAATTGATTTTGAAACATGTAAACTCATACTATGGTGTAACTTTTTCAATTATATTTATGTTGGTTTTTTACTTTGAGCACTATTATACTCGTTGTTGTGATACTATACATGAAGTCCTCCACCACCGGACGTTTCCGCCATCCTTGGTTTGGGGGTGTGACAGATTGGATCAAGACCTTGAGGATCACATTAAGATAAAAAGAGTATGTTCTCGACAAAGATGTTCCCGTACTTGGAGAGAACTCTGCCCCATATGAAGTTGCTGCCTACAACAATCATTATGATGAATCAACCAAAGCGGATTGCCTTATGTTAGCGACCATGGCTTCTGGTCTCCAAAAGAACTTTGAAACATGGGGTGCATTTGACATAATCCAGCAACATAAGGAGATGTTCCAAGAGCAAGCTAGGCAAGAACGATTCGAGATCGTTAAGTCCCTCATGGCATGTAAATTACAAGAGGGAGCTTTTGTGTTTGCTCTCGTCCAAAAGATGAAGTCATACATAGACAGACTTGGGAATCTAGGTGTCAAGCTACCTAAGGAGTTGGCCATTAACATGGTTTTGAACTCGCTTACTAGTTGATATTCGCAATTCATCATGAACTTCAATATGAATGGCCTTGACAAGACCTTGATGGAGTTGCATGGCATGCTCAAAACTGCTAAAGCGAGCATGAAGAAACCCAACAACTCTAACCCTACTGCTCCTGTATTGACTGTTGATCATAGTTCTACTAAAAGGAAAAGGGCGCCACAACCCAAAGGAAAGGGTAAGGGTAAGGTCAGACACTCTGAACCTGTTCCCAAGGAAAGGGCTCAAGCTGAAATAGCTCCTTCTACTAATCCAAGTGAAGCCATTTGTTTTTACTGCCAGGAAAAGGGACACTGGAAGCGTAGCTGCACTAAACACCTCGAGGACCTTAAGAAGGGAAAAGTCAAGGTGGCTAGCACCTTTGGTATGTTCATGATAGAACTCCATATCACATATACTTCTAATTCTTGGATTCTTGATACAGGGTGTGGTACTCACATTTGCTCTGATATGCAGGGACTAAGACAAAGTAGGAAGTTGAAGCATGGAGAGCTCAACCTAATCATGGGAAACTGGCACAAGTCAGCTGTTAGAAAGATTGGGAACTATGAGCTCATGCTTAGTGGTGGTGTTTATCTTAGTTTATTAAATTGTTGCTACTCGCCTGATATGGCACGAAACATTCTTTCCTTTCATGCACTTTATAAGGATGGTTGTCATTTTTCTTTTGATAATGATAATGCTAACATTTTGGTTTATAAGAATGGTTGTTTTATTTTTAAAGTTAGTCCTTGTAAAGGTGTGTATGAAAGTATTGTTTGTGATGGTGATGTTGATAAACTAATAATGAATGTTGGTTCGTCTAATAGTGAATTAGATAAATCATGTTTGTGGAATTGTCGACTTGGCCATATAAACAAGAAACACATTGCCAAGCTCCAATCTGATGGAATCTTGGAATCATTTGACCTCAAATCGGATGATGTATGAGAATCTGGCTTATGTGGCAAGATGAAAAATGCGCCATTCACAGGCCACTGTGAAAGGGGTAAGGATTTGTTGGACCTAATCCAGACAGATGTTTGTGGACCCTTCAAATCTGTGACAATACATGGAGAAAGATACTTCATGAATTTTACTGACGATTTTAGTAGATATGGATATATCTATCTAATCAAGCATAAGTCAGAAACGTTTGAGGTGTTCAAAGAGTTTCAAAATGAAGTAGAGAACCAATTGGGCAGAAAGGTCAAGATGCTCTGATCCGACAGGGGTGGAGAATATTTAAGTCTTGAATTCACGACGATCTAAAGAATTGTGGAATAGTTTAACAATTATCTCCTCCCAGAACACCGCAGTTGAATGGTGTGGCTGAAAGGAGAAATCAAACTTTTTTAGACATGGTTCGATCTATGATGAGTTGAGCTGCACTTCCGATATCCTTTTGGGGGTATGCCTTAGAGACAGCCGCCCACATCTTAAACCTCGTACCTACTAAGAAGGTTGCTAAAACACCCTATGAAATGTGGAGTGGGACACGTCCTTCTCTAGCACACATAAAGGTTTGGGGGTGCGAAGCTTTTGTTCGTCGCGAGGCAAATGATAAGCTCGAACCCCGATCAGAGAAGTTTTACTTCATCGGTTATCCACAAACGTTATTTGGATACTTGATCTACAAGCCTTCGGAAAACAAAGTGTTTGTTGCTCGAAGGGGATTCTTCCTTGAGAGGGATCTCATTTCCAAAGAGGACAGTGGGAGCCATATTGACCTTGAAGAGCTTCAAGAGTCAAATGAAGAAGAACCTTTAGTAGACACTAGCACTCAACCCGAGGTGTCTCAAACTGTAGAGTAGCCACAACCTCAAGCAGAGACACGTGTTGAGAAAAATGATATATCTCCACCTCCCTTTCGCATATCCAATAGAGTTTGTTATCCTCCTGAGTTATATGGTTTCCTTGTGACCAAAGAAGGAGACGTATTGATCAGTGATCATACACTGTTTGATATGGATGAGCCATCCAACTATAAGGAAGCGATGACAGGCCCTGAGGCTGCCAAGTGGAAGGAAAGCATGGCGAGCGAGATTGAGTCTATGCATGACAACCAAGTTTGGAATTTGGTTTATCCTACGCCTCGCACTAAAATTGTTGGGTGCAAATGGATCTTCAAAAAGAAGACAGGCATGGATGGGGATATTCACACGTTCAAGGCTATGTTGGTTGCAAAGGGTTACACTCAGACTCAAGGAATTGATTATAAGGAAACCTTTTCACCAGTAGCCAAGATCAAGTCTCTTAGGATATTGCTTGCCATAGCAGCTTTTCATGATTATTAAGTATGTCAAATGGATGTGAAAACCTCTTTCCTTAATGGAAAACTTATAGAGGAAGTGTATATGGCACAACCTGAGGGTTTCATAGATCCAAAATATCCAAATAGAGTGTGTAAGCTTGAAAGGTCGATATATGGACTTAAACAAGCGTCTTGTAGCTGCATCCTTTTCTTTCATGAAAGGATCAAAGAGTTTGGTTTTTCAAGAAGTGAAGGTGAGTCCTGCGTATATATCAAAGCTAGTGGGAGTAATTTAGTCTTCCTAGTGATGTATGTAGATGACATACTCCTTATAGGAAACGATATCCCGACATTGCAAGGAGTTAAAACGTGGCTAGGGATTTGTTTCGATATGAAGGATCTGGGAGAGGCTGCATCCATACTTGGTACAAGGATCTATAGGATAGATCGAAGCGTCTGATAGGACTGAGCCAAAGTACATACTTGGATAAGATCTTGAAGAAATTCAAGATGCAAGACTCCAAGAAAGGTTATCTACCTATGCAACATGGCACGAAATTGAGTAAGACTCAATGTCCTAGTTCTACTGATGAACAAGAAAGAATGATTCGAGTCCCGTACTCTTCTGGTATAGGATCAATCATGTATGCCATGACATGTACTCGTCCTGACGTCCCATTTGCTTTGAGCATGGTGAGTTGTTTTTAGGACAACCTAGGAGAAAGTCATTGGATGGCAGTAAAGAACATTTTGAAATACCTAAGAATAACAAAGGATATGTTCTTGGTATATGGGGGTAAGGATGAGTTGATAGTCATAGGTTATATAGATGCCAGTTTCCAAACTGATAAGGACAACTCATGTTCGTAGTCGGGATGGGTATTCTTGCTCAATGGAGGAGCGGTCACTTGGAAAAGTTCCAAGAAGTCGACAGTGGCAGACTCTACATGCGAGTCGGAGTATATAGCGGCTAGTGAAGCCGCAAAAGAAGCTACATGGCTGAAGAATTTCATTGATGATCTTGGCGTCGTTCCGAGCATCAAGGATCCCTTGGAAATCTTCTGTGACAATGAGGGTGCAGTCGCTTTGACTAATGAACCCAAAGACCATGGTAACTTAAGAAATATACATAGAAAGTTCCATTATGTGAGACATCAATTCGAGGATGGGGATATTATCATGAGCACAGTGTCGTCAGAGGAGAATCTAGTCGATCCATTCACTAAACCATTATCAAGGATCAAGCATGATCGTCATACTAGATCTATAGGCATTAGATTTGCTGAAGATATGGTGTAATTGTTTAGTTGTTTAGTTTGATAAAATATTGAAACATTTAGCAGTATGAATTTGTAATAGAATTGGTGTTTATTTTGTGGAGACTTAATAAAGTGCTGGTGTTGCTATCATTTCTATTAATTTAATACTGTGTTTCGCTTTTGCATGTTTAGAACCCACTTCCCAAGTATTAATTTACTCAAACCTCCACAGTTGGTCATACTATTGGAAGTAAGTAGTGATTCAAGACTGTCATGAGTGTTGGTGGATTGACCATTTTGATTGAGCATGACATAGTGATTGTGCAAACACTTGTGAGTACTTAATAGTGATTTAAGTATTGGATTAACCCGCACTTAGAGATTACTTCATGGATTAAGTCACGAGTAATTCTAAGATGATAATATCTTCTATTCTTCAAACCGAGATACATGTGGGGTTTTGCTCTAAGATTTTGTTATGCATTGGTATACTCCAACACTATCCGTAACTGGTGGCTATAACGGGTATATTCATATGTGACATGATGAAATAGACAAAGACTATGTAGTCAAAGTTTATTTGTCCCTTCTGACTTAATAGGAGAAGCGATATCTATGAGCCCCTCGGTGATTTAGTGTTGACATCTTAAATACCTGGCCGAGTGCTGACTAGATTGATGTGTTCAATTTAGTAGTCAGATGCAGTCGTCACAAATCTTTATCGGGAAACATAATATTGAATTATGATATTGACCATTATCCATGTCTCGAGTTCATACATATATCATGATGATGAAGGAATAGTTGATCACTTATCTAAGGGTTGGAACTGATTAGATCAGAGTTCAACAGTTGCATTGGATGGCATTCTCTCTGTTGATTATTAGATGGATATAGGACCATATATAGTTAATGACTTGTCCAAGTGGGAGACTGTTGGAAGTGTGTCCAAGGTCATTAACTAATTGGTGATATTTCTAATAATAGCAGGGTCCTCTTGGGTTGCCCTCAAGACTCAAAATTGAGTAGAATAAATAATATGATTGATTAGTTTATTAATTATTATTGTTTAATAATTAATTAGAAACTAATTGGAAAACAATTTGGGAATTCATTAACAGTTTAAGTAATAGAATGGTTAAATGTGAGTTACTCAATAGTTGGTTAATCAGGGAACATTCCAGTGTGCCATAAGATTTCTTTTTCTATTTGCCACCACGATTACATATAACATGTTTCTTCTTTATAATCTTGTTATCAAACCATGATTGTGTGCCTAGTCTCACATCAAAACCACTAATTTCAGCATACTCATAATACATTTTGATGGCCAAATCTAATGATTTTAAGATTAAACCTTTAAATGGAATAAGTTGAACAGGTATATCTTTCTTATAGACATGTTCTCCAATTATATCACCCCAATATTGCACATCATCTACTGAACTCGAAGATTCACCACCTACAAAATTATAAATCTAAATCAATCTAATAATGCATGAATAAAACAATCATATATGAATAAAACAATCATATATGAATACATGAAATTCATATGAATAAAACAAAAAACAATGTTTATTAATGGAGTGATAAAACATTCATATATGAATAAATAAAATTCATGAGGATTCAAAATATATAAATTAAACATAACTTATTCATACATGAATAAAACGAAAATAATAATAAATTCGAAATTACAAGTATCACACGTTTATTCATATATGAATAAGACAACAATTTATTCAAATTAACATATTCATATGTCAATAAATGATAATCAACAAAATTACAAACAACAAAATAATTCAATAACTAATACCTTCAAAAAATGAGTTCTCAACATCTTCTTCTTCACTCTCACACATAGAAGAATATAAGTCGCCATGAATAACACTAGAATTTGACATAATAAACAAAATGATATGTATAAATAAACAAAAATAATCTTAATATCGAATATATCTCACAAAAAAGTCGTAAATATGAAAACATGGTTAATTTCGATTATACACACACATACACATGAATCTGTGACAATGATATTTTGTGACACATGTAGACAAAATCTAGACTATTCATCTACCATAATCTATGGATGGGAATGAATCAAATTAGAACAATATAGTTGAGGTGGCATTTTTGAAATTCTATTAAACTTTGGGATTAATGAAAGACATTGAGGGATAGTAACGTAATTTTGTTTTTAATTGATCTACAATCGTGAGTCAAACAGATTCATTCATTCTTCATGCACTAGAAAACTCTCACCCTCCGACAAACCCTAAAAACCGTCCTTTTTCCTAATTTGTAATCTTGATCGAAGAACTTGCCAGGATTTGATCTCCTTTCATTTTGATTCTGGTTAATATTGCTCTTCCTAAAATCATTAAATTGATTCGATTTTGATTATGAAATGTTTCTTCAAAAACCCTAAGAATTGATTATGATTCTTTCTCATTTTGATTTTCAATGTTCTGATTCAGATTCTCGTTTGCAGTAAAATTTTGTTTCAAATCTCTCAAGAATAACCCGAAGAAAGTGATTATGATTCTCATTCTGAAAACCACAATTTCATTCTACCACAAATCAAAGCTCGAATACATCTGATTTTGAATATCATGATTCTCATTTTGATCATATAGTTTAACAATCAGGTTAGATGACACTAATATCTCGTTTAGTTTGTTTTTATGATTCTGATTTCGATTCTGATTCTAGATATTATATGATAATGATTTATAAAACAATATTGTGAAATTATGTACTATAGTAATTTACTTGTTTACTACACCTATGGTTAGTATTTGATCCAACTTACTGTAGCTAGGGTTAGCAATCAATTTTAGAATTTCATAATCTTTCATACCAAATGTCTTATATAACTTTATTGTAGTCAAAGTTATCAATAAACTTGTTTATTGTAGGTAGGTTTATAGTTTTTTTTATTAAATTTACTTATTGCAACTAAGTTTATTTTGATTGTTATGATGTTGTTCTAAGTGATAATGTTTGTTGTTAACTTAAGATATTTTATAAAAGAATATTTACTTATTAATGTTTTAACTTGATGTAATTGTTTGAAATTTACTGTTAACTTAAGATACTTTACAATAAGTACAGTAGTTAAATATATATATATATATATATATATATATATATATATATATATTACTCTACAGTAGAATAAATTAGTTGATAATGTTACATGTGATTGATGATTGCTGTTCTAAACTTGTTTAAGATAGTTTGTAACATAATCTTCTTAATCAAAACAGAGGCTTGTTAGTGAACTTTACAATCTTCTTAATCAAGTGAACTCTGTAGAAGTCCAAGATGATGTAAGGCTCCCTGATAACTTCACACATCTTATCATAGAAATGAAAAGCAACAAGTATGATGGAAAGGAATTTTCTTTTATATTAAAAGGAATGGTATGTCTACTCACCATTTATCCATGTTTTTGGCTTATCTTATCATTGGCTTGTTTCTGGGCATTTTTGTAATGAAGTGTACTTGGTAATGTTATGTGTTGTTTGTTACAAACAATGATTTTTATGTGTTGTTTAGAATTTAAGTCGTAGTTCAAGCTAAATTTTATAAGTAGAGTGTATGAAGTTTAAAATTATTGGAATTATTTTTAGGTACTATGTTTTCAAGTATAGTCATCCAGAAAATGAAAAAGAGTGGGTTGGATTTAAAGAAACTCATAAACAAGGAACATCGGAAAGGGTTGAAAGTTGAATATGTAATTTTGATTATGTTGATGTTGGTTGATGAAATAAGGAATTGAAGTAAGGGATGCACTGGAAAGGAGTGAAAAGTAGAATTGTTGCAAGTCTGAATGTTTGGAAATATGGTTATCTAACATGAAAACATTTTCTTTTTTATGTTTTTTTTAATAAATTAGATATTAATGATTGCTTAATGTTTTGTAAATCAGTTGGTATGGTCGATTATATAATGACTGCTTAATTATATGTTTGGTAATATGATGACTACTTAATAGAATGGTTGGAAATATAATTAGTTCTAATCTACATGTATATTATTCTAAAACAAATAATATACATGTTTTCCATGCATATAGATTGTTCTTACATAATAATATTATAGGCTAATTGTTAACATGTATAAAATTAGAATATTCTAAAAGAATAAAATATGTACATATAGAATATTTTTACAAAATAATGTTATAGTAGGACTGGTAACATGTATAGAACTATAATATTATAATTAGAATATTCAAATTTGTAAAAGTTGATTTGTTTTAAGTTGATTATTATGAATATTCTGGTGTTATTTAATTACTTGATATTATACTTATTATGATTTATTTTTTAATTTAATTATTCTAATTATTATGATATCTTTTAATAAGTTATATTCATATAGAATAATGTTATAAATTGGATACTAACATGTATAGAAGTAGAATATCCTAAAAGAGCGATATGCATGTTGAATGTACATATAGAATATTCTTGTAGAATAATGTTATTGGTTGAGTACTAACATGAATAGAAGTATAATATTATAATTAGAATACTTTGATTTGCGAAAGGTGAATTGTTTTAAGTTGATTATTCTGAATATTATGATTTCATTTCAATTTATATGTATTGTTAACAAGACATAATTAATGTGTATATGTAGAATATTCTAATTGAATAATTTTGTATATTGTCTGTTCATTTAGAATAGTATGCATAATGTTCGACGATAATCTAAGTTATATGTAAAATATTCAAATAGAATAATGCCTTACTAAATTTAGGCTTTTTTTTAACACTCATTGATGTGTTATAATTCTAGTTATTCTAGATGTTCAACATTTAATATTATATTGTTAGTATTTAATATTATGAAATTGTGTGTGATCTGATATTAAAGTGTAATATTTTAAAATTAGGTTCTACTGTGTAAAATAAACTTATATTATATAAGAGATTAATAATATATGTAATATTCTAAATTTAAAACTTATATTGTAACGCAAATATCAAGAATGATTTATAGGAAATCCAAATAATTAACATATATATTTTTTCTAATTTTAATGTATAATATTATGATATTAATGTGTAATGTTATGAAATTATATTATAAGGTGTGATATTCTAGTATATGATGTAATATTCTAATTCGGAATTGATGATGAATTGCAGAAAATAAACGTTAAAATCTAAAAATTCCTTATGTAATATTCTAGCCATTCTGTTTAGTATCATGCTCATTCCTATTTTTATCATGAATTGCTGAAAACTGATTGCCGATGAGTTGATAATCTTATGTAACAGCAAAGCTTATGATAAATTATTAAATTGTTGAAAATTGAACCTTGCTTATAATCCTTCAGTAATAACAAAATTATTTGATGATCAATTGCTAAAAATCGATGTTTTGATATGAAATTGTATAGAATCTATAGGTAATCAATCCTTTATGTTAATCTTTCGGTGGTAGAGAAATTGAAGATGAATTGTTGAAAATTAATGTTGAAATATCGAAATTCCTTATCGATGTCTGTAATAGAGAAATTGATGATGAATTTTAGAACATTGATGTTTAGTACAATATTTTAATCATTCTGATTTTATCTATCATATTATTCTAGTCATTTTGATTTGTGTAGTAAAATATTCTAGGAATTATTTTTTATATATTAGCTTTTAGTAGAATATTCTAGCCTTTTTGATTTAGTATATTAGATTTAGTATCTTGTTCATTCCCATTTTAATAATGCGTTGCTGAAAATCAACCCTTCTTGATAATCCTTTAGTAATAGAAAAATTATGTGATGATGAATTGTTGGAAACTGATCTTGTGATATGAAATATATAAAATAGATGTTTGTAATGGAGAAATTGATGAAGAATATTCTGAAAATTGATGTCTACATGGCTAATCGACAAAAGATGTAAATATCATATCTTGAAACCAGTTATCTCTATAATTAGGTTAATTATTCTAAATATTCTAAGGATATAAATTGGTTTTTAATTATTTATTCCAATTATTCTAAAAAACTGTCAAATCCTTTGTTTTGTTGTCATTTAGCAGTCGTAGGTTGAATGTGAGTATCTAATTAAACTTGCTAAACCTCATATGGAGAACTCATTTTTAACTGATAATTCAAGATGTAATCTAACACTTATTATCACATTACAAGGTTCAAGTTACATATTGTTTATATTGGTTAGGAAATGAAAGTATGTTGCTATAATGAGTAAGAAGTAAAGTACATTGTTTATAGTAGTAGAACGATTAAAGTATGTTCCTATTTTCTATAATTCTAGATATTCTGATATGACATGTTGATGGTTCATAATTGATATTCTAATATTCTGATATGATATATCGTATGTTACTTCATAACTTATAATTCAACTGAATATTATGATTTCATTTAATAAGTTGTACTTATAATTCTAGGGCCTTATTGTTTTTCAGGAACATGAAGAAATGTTTGAAAAGGTCTTCAAGAAAGTTTTTTTTAGAAAAAGAGAATATGGAAGAAATTGTTTCTAACTGTATATCGATGTTTCCAAATGAAAATAGAACATGGAATTGACAAAGAAGTTCAATAACTTGTTTTCGGGTACTATTTTTTGAAATACCAATGAGCCAGAAACAAAAAAGCACAATTTAGAGTTGAATAAACTCAAAAACAATGAACAGCAGAAAGGGTTGAAATCGAAGATGGTGAAATGGAGGAGAATGATCAAAGTTCTTAAAATCAACATTTATGGATGCATTTGTGAAATTAAATGGGAAACTCACTTTGGAGCATAACTTTTTTTGTCAAATTCTAATTAGATTTCGAAAGGATAAAACCATAATGTAATTAGATGTACACAACATGTTCAATTATTCTAGTATGAAAAAATAAAAATATATATAGACAAAATTGTGCAAACTATTCCTTGAAAATTTTGTTCATTGTTAAATATTTCCTTGTATCATGACCTTACACGCTGCATATTTTGCATGATCTTGATTTCTGTTGACCTTGAACGGTAGTCTTCTCCAGGATAATCTTTAACCATCTTTCAATTCCACAACCTTTATTCCTCATTGCATGTAGAATTTCTTCATTGTGATGAATAACTAATAGATAATAACACCATGTAATGAAATATGAGTGATGGTATATAATAATTATAATCAGGATAATATGCATGTATAGATAACATTACCTTTAATTACTGAATGTTTATATTTATTGTGATTAATCCTTGAATTATACATATATACCATCATAATTGATGTTACTGTATGTATGTACAATATTCTATAAGAATAATACACAATGTTTCATGTCCATATTGAACTAGTGATTTCCTTAATTATGATGAATCTCTGATAGATACTCACACAATGTAATGAAATATGGGTAATGATATACGATTAATATAATCAGAAGAATTTCATTACAAAATAAGATTTAAACAAAACCATGTCATTGTATTAAAGATTGGTTTTTATAAAAGATCGGATAAAAGTAAAATGAAAAACATTAAACATAATAATGATGTCAATTATTATAAGAACAAAGTTAACAATGCATTATTTTCCATTAGTTATGACTCGTATTTTTTGGAAATATACTCATATTCTTAAAGAAGAATTTAGTCATGAGAAGGGGTGATACATTTGACTCTTCTTTCATTCAGGACTTTCATCAAACAGGTAGAATGCATGTATAGTTTAAGTGAATTTGTTGAATAACAATAATTACTTTGCATATACCTTGCCAATTTTACAAAACACATTGCTTGAAAAGTGTTGAAAATCAAACCTTAAAAGTGCTCAAATTCAAACCTTGACAAATTGTAAGAATCGTAAATCTGATAAATAGAAACTGAATCTAGAAAGTGCTCAAAATAGATGTAAAATAGCTAAACGATTGTGATTTGATGAAAATTTGTTGAAATTAAAGATCAACAAAGAAAAACTAACCCTCTTTGTTGAAAGTGGATGACTATAGTACTAAAAATCGATTAGATTTTGACGGTGATATATGTGATTTGATGAAGTATGTTGTTGAAAATAACCTCTATCTGGTGATCACCTCCAGATGTCGATTGATGAAAATCAACCCCAGATGATAGATGAATTTCAACACCAATCAATTGATTACCAATTGCAGATGTAGAAGAATGAAGAAGATGAACTCGAAAAAGACAACAATCATGAATTTAGAAGCTATGATTTAGATAGGATATGATCATTCTTCGATCAATCAAATCTCAAAATCAGATGATTATATGGTTGAAATAAGTGAAGATTTAAGGAGATTGAAGATTGATTACAAGAGAAAATTAAGGAATGTTGATGACATAGGGGTGATAGTTTTGGTAGAAGAAACGAAGTAGATGAAGATGCTCTTGAGGACGATGTGAATATGATGCTATTTGTGTATCAGATCTGGTACTGATATTATATTTAACTTAGTGACTAATCTACCCCTAATTAACTAATCAATTAGATTAATTAGTGTTAATCTATTTTTTATAAGCCACAAGATCAAATTTGATGAAAGGCTAAGATTTGGTCCCCATGTCTCACAAAATATAGGTAGTCTCAAATGAACTATATATATATATATATATATATATATATATATATATATATATATATATATATATATATATATATATAAGTTCAATACATAACCATTATTAATCAATGAACCAAGGAACCAATCCAAAGCGTCGAAATTTATAGGGATTAACGGCAAAACGAATGGTTGTAGATTTTTACAATGGATGCATATGCACCAGACTATAACAAAACTCACATCTTTTTTTTCGTTTAAAATTTTTTTAGGCCATGTTTTTTATAGAAAAAAAAAGCTAAATATACCGTTGTTCACGATTTTCCATCCTCTTTCTATAGAGATCCATGATGATATATAAAAACAAACTTTTTTTTTTCGAAAAAATTCACTTCATTTTCTTTGTTGAAAAGTTAAAGTCTATTTTTTTTATAGAAAAAAAAATTAATAAGTATATCAAAATTCATACTTTTTGGTACTTTTAAACACAGATTCATAATCACGTTATAAAAAAAGCGTTATTTCAGTTTAGATTCACATTGTGAATCTATTTAGATTTATATTTTGAACCTGTTCAGATTCACATTATGGATATTCTCAAATTCACAGTGTACATAATAGTAAGTCGGATTCAGAATGTGAATCTGAACTTATCGAGCTTTTTCACATTGTGAATGTTAAAAATTGAAATATTTACAGTTTAGATTCACAGGGTGAATCTACACTCATCGAGGTTTTTTTTTTTTTTTTTGGTCGAAGTTTATGTTGATTAATAGAGTACAAAAATTTCATTTTTTTTGGTATAATTAGTATTTTTTTATAAAAATAAGCTTAAATATTGAAAAAACTAACAAAATAAAGTGGGTTTTTTTGGAAAAAAAATTCATTTTTTATATATCAACATGGAGCTCTATGGAAATAGGACGAAAAATCGAGAACAACAGAATATTTGTTTTTTTTTTCGATAAAAAATGTGGCCTAAAAAAATTTAAACGAAAAAAATGTGGGTTTATTTGTATAATTCGGTGTGTGCGCGCTTAATGTACAAGTGTATATCTATTTCCTTGGTCGTTGATCATTATAATTTCCGACGCTCACGATTGGTTATTTGTTAATTATGGTTCTCTATTGAACCTCACACTATATATATATATATATATATATATATATATATATATATATATATATATATATATATATATATATATATATGCTTGTTATTGTATTTTAACTAATTATTGTATGGATGTAGGAATGATTGTGGGCCAATCATTTTACTTATTTTAATAAAGTGATTAATATATATTATTCAATTAAATATAAGTAAAAAATACCATCTAATTTAATTACAATGGTATTTTAGTCAATTAATATAGATTTAATAAAGGAAAATTACATATTTTAAAAGATCATACATTTTGTTAATTTTAAAATTTCGATTTTACGAATTAAATTTTTGTTAATTCGTACATTCTGATAGAAATATATTTATGGGTATATTCACAAATAAAAATATTCTTGAACCATAAAATAATAAAAATATTCTTCAACCTATTTCTTGATCATTACTTTAAAAAATTCTTGTAGAATAATAAATTTTTGAACTATCAATTGAAAAAAGGACCTAGAAAATAAAAACAGAGTCGGATCAAGAAGGTTGGAAGAGTAAAGTAGGAAGGAAAGGGTATCAACGTGAGAAAAAGGAGGAAACGATAAAGACTGATATCGAGACGAAATATGACTTCAAGAACCTAGAAAATATTTCCACCACAGTGTACGAGACAAATTTCCCTGATACGTTGGAAGTGAAGGACCTCAAGAAATTGTGTGAACCTCATGCATTGGTTGCAGATGTATATATCGCGAGGAAGGTCTCCAAGTTAGGCCAAAAGTTTACGTTTTTTCGTTTTCTACAGGTGAAAGACCAAAAATTACTTCTTGAAGATTTGAATAGGATTTGGATCGGTAATTTTCATGTGTACGTAACAATCGCAAGGTTTGAAAGGAAGCATGTTAGAAAGATTGAGAATGGCAAAGACGCAACTAAAATACCTAGGGTACTGAATCATGAGTTGGGATCTGGTAAAAGAACGAATACAGGTGAATCAAATGGAAAAAAGTTATGCTTCAACGGTTAGTGGAAAGAATGAACAGGTACAAAGAGTAGAGAAGATGATGAGAAAGGCGGTGTTGTGTAATTCAGACCTAATGAAAGTTTCTGATATTGCATGCGTTGTTTTGTGTAAGGTAAGAGATGTAAATCTCATTAATAATATCGATACGATTCTTTTGAAAGAGGGTTTCACCGATGTCTGAGTATCATTATATTGGTGGATTATGGTTCTAGTGTGAATTTCAATCCCGAAAAGCTTGTGTTAGCTTTAAATAGAGTAAAGAGATAAAAAGTTCTTTTATGGAGATGCAACCAATTATGAAAGCTTTCTTATTAGTGTAGAGACTGGTTTGGATCAAGATTAATGGTTTGCCTTTATATGCATGGACTCCGAACGCATACAAAAAAGTCGCTAGTTCTTGGGGAGATGTCATGTTTGTTAATGAGGATTTAGACGAATGTATTTCTCACGGAAGACTTTGTATCTCTACTAAAATTCCAGGTATTATATCTGAGACTTGTTCAGTTATGATTGAAGAGGTGGAATCCATGGTTAGAGTTAGGGAGACCTCATGTTGGTTCCTAAATTTGAGTCGACAAGAGGAAAGCTCAGTTGGTGATTCTCGGAAGAAGAGAAGGAAGGATTTTCAGAAGAAGAGAATCAATTAGAAGAAGGAGAAATAAAAGAAGATGGAGTTAATTTCGAACATAATCCAGAAGTCTCATCGAATGAACATGAAAGGGATGGAAAATTGGAAGATGTCTCATCTGATGATGAAACATCTGATAACCGAGTATCGCAAAGGAAATGGGTTGATGATATGGAGGATGATATTAAGGTGGTTAATGAAATGTAACAAATTAGCTTGGATGAACAAAAAAAGAATAAACAACAACATTCGGTTGAATGTGATTCGTCTTTGTCGAAGCCTCCCGGTTTTGACAATTTTCGAAGACAATTTTCAAATGGGTCAAAATCGGAGGGGGAAAACTCTCGACATGAGTTTTCCTCAAAGACGTTTAAAAACTCTTCTGAAAGTCTTGTAAATAATCGTCGAATTAAGTACAAGAGATATAGTGATGGTGCTTTGATTTCTATATTTATCTCTAACGTTGAGATGACCAAGGTTATGGGGTTTGATATGACAGGTAGCAAAGAGGATCTCGTAAAGAAGATTGCAAGTATGGGTGATAAAGGGGTTATTTAATGAATATTATGTCTTATAATTCTTGCAGTTTGGGAATTGATATGAGGAGAATCATTTCAAGGTTGTGTAATAATCATAGGGTTAGTTTTTTGGGTTTACAAGAGATGCATGTGTCGCATGTTGATTTGTGGAAGATTAAACAATTATGGGGTAATTATCAGTTTGAGTTTGTAGTTTTATGACAGAACATCCAGGGATACTTTTTGTTTTCGTAGATTTTCTTGTAGTTCGGAATGTATCCGAAAGACTTGGAACATTTTTTAATTAAGGTGCTACAAAGAGTTTTAATAATTTTATAACTAACGGAAAGCTTTGGGTGGTTTTGCATTTACTCGGGCTAATAATCATTGGGATAAGCTTAGTAAACTCGATCGTTTTTGGTTTTGGAAGATATTGTAAATAAAGTGGCCTTATTTATCAGCTATATGTCACGATCGAGATTCTACACTCTTCCAGAGTACTCAAGAAAAATGGGAGAACTTACAAGTATAGCACATTAGACCCTGGAACGTCCTAGATTTCTCTAGGACATCAAAGAATGATTTAGAACATTTCATGAAGACTTGTAAATATATGTAACTTGGTAGAATATTCTAGATTAGTCAAGAATATAGGACTACTGTAGTAATATCTAGAAACTTCCCAAGAGAGGGAAGGACAAGTATAAATAGGGAGGAGCTCATTTGCTCCAAACCATTGGAAGTTCTCTTGTATTCTCTCGTTCTCTCTAATAGAAGTTCTCTTTCGTTTGTAGAAACTTTGAGCCATTATTCTCTTGCTTACTTAGTCGTTTATACATCCAAAGGAAGCGTCGTAGCCTGACTTAGTCGAAGTTACACTAAGTGGCACACGGTGATTGTATTGTCTCGTGACACTTGGTATCAGAGACTGGTTCGTACAAGAAAAAGATCATGACTACGGAAGCAGGAAGTAGCGAAGTAGCAAACCTACCCCCTATTGTTGAAGAGAGAGGAAGAAAGTCCAAGAAGAGGGACCAATCGATAGATGCCTTGGCAAGCTTAGAAACCAAGCTTACAAGGACGGAGATCAACGTCGGGGAGATCCTTGAATGGAAGGATACCGTCGATCAGTTCGTTGCGGAGATAAGTTACACGAGCGATGGATTGAAGGAGACCATCGGTGTCATCGAGGAAGAAGTCCTTGGACTTGTCAACACCTTGCGGAATGAGTTTCGCGAAAAGATAAGCGCTTTAGAAGATGAAGTGAAGCTATGCAAAGCAGCAATAGCCGGAGGATCTGTCACGAAGATGACGCCACACACAGAAGCACCTAAGCCCTCAAAATATGGAGGTAAGCGTGATCCTAAACTACTAGAAGAATTTTTCTGGTCCCTAGAATGTTATTTCAATGCCGTCGGAGTAAAGGAAGACAAGTACAAAATAGACACGACTATTCTATATTTGAGTGAAAACGCGGCACTATGGTGGAGGCGGAAGCATGGTGACATTGAAAAGGGCTTGTATGTCATAGACACATGGGACAAGTTTAAGAGACAACTCAAGAAACAATTATGTCCCCATAATGTTGAAGACGTTGCCATAAAGAAACTCCGAGGATTGAAACATGTCGGGTCTATCAAAGATTACGTAGCAGAGTTCACCGCCTTGATGTTGGAGTTACCCGACTTACAGGAGAAAGACAAGTTATTTTACTTCCAAGATGGACTACAATCTTGGGCTTACAAAGAGCTCAAGAGGAGGAACGTCCAAGATGTTGACGAAGCTATAGCAGTAGCGGAAGACCTTATGGACTTCCGAAGAGATACCCCGATTAGGAAACCTAGTGGGGGAGAGAGACCGACAACTAGGCCGCAACAGAAGGATGATAAACCCGCTGGAAGACCATCAACTTTCAAGGGGAAGGTGATTGAAGGGGGGCCTCGAAGGGAAGTCAAGTGGTAGTTATGTGACGACCCTCACCTAATCAAGGATTGTCCCAAGAAGAAAAGCTTCAATGCGATGGTCTTTGAAGAAGAAAACGAAGAGAGAGACGAGGCACAACTAGGCTCAATGCAACGCCTCAATTCGGTGGCAAAAGGAGAGTCCCACTCGAAGAACGAAAGAGGACTCATGTTTGTGGAAGTTAGTATAAACGAGAAAGTCACTAAAGCCTTAGTAGACACAGGTGCGTCCCATAATTTCCTTTCTAAAAATGAAGCTGAAAAGATGAACATTCAATACACCAAAGAAATAGGTTGGTTGAAAGTTGTCAACTCTCCTTCCGAGCCTATTCTTGGAGTCGCTTATGGGGTAGTTATCGAGATCGGAGGATGGAAGGGTCCTATCGATCTAACCGTAGTACCCATGGATGATTATTGCATGGTCTTGGGGATGGAGTTCTTCGACCAGGTATGCCCTTTCTCGTTCGAAGATCAAACCATGCGTATCACCAAGGGTTCAACGATACACATCGTACCCTTGGAAAGAAGCAAAACAGAGTCCCGGATCTTGTCGGCCATGTAACTCAACAAGGGACTAAAGAAGGGAGAAATGACATAATTAGCAGTGTTAAAAGAAGAAACCACCCCTCTCAATGAAGAGATGCCAGAGATAGTGAAAAAAGTACTAGAAGAATTCAAAGACGTGATGTCGCCAGAGTTACCAAAGAAGTTACCACCGAGAAGGGAAGTGGATCACGAGATAGAACTCGAGCCCGTAGCTAAGCCACCAACGATGTGTCCTTATAGAATGGCTCCACCGGAGTTGGAAGAGCTAAGAAGACAATTGAAAGAGCTACTAGATTCCGGATTTATCCGCCCCTCAAAAGCCCCATATGGTGCCCCAGTCTTGTTCCAGAAGAAACATGACAGAAGTCTAAGAATGTGCATAGACTACCGGGCCCTGAACAAAGTAACGATAAATAACAAGTACCCGATCCCACTGGTAGCTGATCTATTTGACAGACTCGGGAGTGCACGATGGTTCACAAAGCTGGACTTAAGGTCGGGTTATTGGCAAGTACGCATAGCAGCAGGGGACGAACCAAAGACGACGTGTATGACAAGGTATGGCTCCTACGAATTCTTAGTCATGCCTTTTGGATTGATGAATGCCCCTGCCACATTCTACACTTTAATGAATAAGATATTCCACCCATTCTTGGACAAATTCGTAGTAGTGTACTTAGACGACATAGTAGTTTACTATGAGTCGTTAGGAGAGCACGTTGAACACTTGCGGTTAGTCTTCCAAGCACTCAGGGAAAACCAATTATACATAAAGATAGAAAAGTGCTCCTTTTCCCAACCAGAAGTAACGTTCCTAGTGCATAGGATCGTTGATGGGAAGATCCATATGGATAGCAACAAGATACGAGCAATCCAAGAATGGGAGCCACCAAAGAACGTTTCTGAACTACGATCATTCCTAGGCCTTATAAACTACTATCGAAGATTTATATCCGGATACTCAGCTAAAGCCACTCCCCTCACCGACCTTCTAAAAAAGAAAGTTTCGTGGGAATGGACTGAGAAGTGTCAAATGACGTTTGATCTTCTAAAGAAAGCTGTCACGGAGGAACCGGTCTTAAAGCTACCAGACTACACGAAACCATTCCAGGTGCAAACGGATGCGTCAGACTTCGCGATTGGAGGAGTGTTATTACAAGATGACCATCCAGTGGCCTACGAAAGCCGGAAACTAAATGATACAGAACGGAGATACCCGGTACACGAGAAAGAAATGATAGCAATCGTACATTGCTTTCGAGTATGGAGACACTATTTGCTCGGGAGCCGGTTCGTTATCCAAACCGACAATGTGGCGACTAGTTACTTCCAAAATCAGAAGAAGATAAGTCCTAAGCAAGCTCGTTGGCAAGATTTCTTACCATAATTCGAGTATGTCATGGAATATAAGCCGGGAAAAACCAATGTAATTGCGGATGCCCTGAGTCGAAAGGCCGAACTAGCAACCCTCTCTCGATTAACATGCGATTTTGCTGACCGGATCAAGGAAGGGCTAAATCACGATCCGTTAACGAAGAACTTAATGGAAATAGCAAGAGAAGGCAAGACCAGAAAATTTTGGGTCGAAGGCGGATTATTATTCACGGTCGGCAATCGAATGTATGTCCCAAGATGGAACAACTTGAGAAGAGAAATCCTAAAGGAATGTCATGATTCCAAATGGGCTGGACATCCAGGTACTCATCGTACGAAAGCAATTATAGAACGATCCTATTATTAGCCCAATATGCGAAGTGACATAGACGCCTATGTGAGGACTTGCCTTATTTGTCAACAAGATAAGGTCGAACAGGCCAAACTGGCGGGATTATTGGAACCACTACCAATCCTCGAAAGACCATGGGAAAGCATATCGATGGATTTTATTTCAGCATTACCGATGTCCGAAGGGTGCGGATCCATAATGGTGATTGTAGACCGATTCTCCAAATATGGAATGTTTATTCCAGCCCCTCGGGATTGCACAGCTGAAGAAGTAGGGCGACTATTTTTCAAGCATGTCGTGAAGTATTGGGGACTTCCTAGAAGCATTATAAGTGATAGAGATCCCCGCTTTATAGGGAAGTTTTGGAGGGAGCTATTTAAGCTAATGGGATCAGAACTCCACTTCTCAACTAGTTTCCACCCTCAAACCGATGGGCAAACTGAAAGGGTGAATCACTTACTCGAGATATATTTAAGGCACTTTGTCAGTGCAAACCAACGGGATTGGGTCAAGCTAATTGATGTGGCCCAATTTTCATATAACTTACAACAGAGTGAGGCTACGGGGAAGAGTCCTTTCAAGATTGTAACAGGCCAACAACCATTGACGCCCCAAGAGCTAACAAACGGTTACAAAGGATCAAGCCCACCTGCGTACAAGTTTGTCAAAGGATGGGACAAGGAAATCGACATAGCAAAGTCTTACTTACACAAGGCAACCAAGCGAATGAAGAAATGGGCGGACGAGAAGAGGCAGCCAAGAGAGTTCATAGTAGAGGACGAGGTGATGGTAAAACTCCCACAAAGGATGTTTAAATCCACCCGAAAGGTACACAAAGTCTTAACACGAAGATACGAGGGGCCATACAAAGTTCTCGAAAAGGTTGGAACCCAATCATACAAGATTGAATTACCATCCGACTTGAAGATCCATCCAGTATTTCATGTAAGTCTTCTCAAAATTTACAACCGCGATGAAGAAGATCCATCGAGGAGCAAATCACATCGAGCCCCAGTAGCAAACATGGTCTCATATGACAAGGAGGTGGATGAAATCCTAGCATATAGAACAATTCGTAAACGAGGCTTACCCAATTGGACAGAATATTATGTTCGATGGAAGGGACTACCCGATAGTGAGTCCAGTTGGGAACGAGAACAAGATCTGTGGCAGTTCCGAAGCAAGATCGAGGAGTACATATCTAAGACTTGACGAGGTCGTCAAGAACTTAAGTGGGGGAGGGTGTCACGATCGAGATTCTAGACTCTTCCGGAGTACTCAAGAAAATGGGAGAACTTACAAGTATAGCACATTAGACCCTGGAACGTCCTAGATTTCTCTAGGACATCAAAGAATGATTTAGAACATTTCATGAAGACTTGTAAATATATGTAACTTGGTAGAATATTCTAGATTAGTCAAGAATATAGGACTAATGTAGTAATATCTAGAAACTTCCTAAGAGGGGGAAGGACAAGTATAAATAGGGAGGAGCTCATTTGCTCCAAACCATTGGAAGTTCTCTTGTATTCTCTCGTTCTCTATAATAGAAGTTCTCTTTCGTTTGTAGAAACTTTGAAGCTATTATTCTCTTGCTTACTTAGTCGTTTATACATCCAAAGGAAGCGTCGTAGCCTGACTTAGTCGAAGTTACACTAAGTGGCACACGGTGATTGTATTGTCCCGTGACATATAGCCTTAGATAGAGTTGTTTTGGATCATCGACCTATTCTACTTTTTCAAAAAAAGTATGATTATGGGCCATCTCCTTTTAAATTGTATAACTCTTGGATGCTTACAGAAGGATTCGATTTATTAATTAAGTAGGCTTAAGATTCGGCTACTGTGAATGGCAATGGAAATGCTTTTATTTTGTTTAAGGATAAAATGAAGAGTATTAAAAAAGTAATTCGTGAGTGGGCCTCTAAAGTAACAATGGAGAAAAGTAGTAGAAAAAAGCAACTCATTCAATTACTTTCTGGTGTCGACAAGGCTTTAGAAGATGGTATTGGTGATGCTCAAGCTGCTATTAATCGTCGCAATATTATAGAAGAAATATGGAGTCTTGATCAGGCGGATTTGAAAGATGTTGTTCAGAAGGCGAAAGTGAAATGGAATATTAAAGCTGATGAAAACTCTAAATTTTTTCACAGGCTTATTAATCGGCGAAGACATCAGCTCTCGATTAAAGGGATTTAGAGCAAAGGGGTCTGGATCACGGACCCGATGTCAGTTAAAGCACAGTTTATTGACTTTTTTGCAGGGAAATTTCAGAAGGTCCCTGCAATCATGATTACTCAGCGTAGCAGTAGCTTTAGGTCTCTTTCAGCTTCTCAGGCAGCTGGAATTGAAGGTCCGGTTATAGAACAAGAAGTTAGGAATGTGGTGTGTGCTTGTGGTTCTGATAAGTCATCGGGCCCAGATGGTTTTATGTTTGCTTTTTATAAGCCATAATGGGAGTTGCTGAAAGGTGATGTGATGAATTTTGTTGGTGAATTTTTTCAGAAAGGGAAGATACATTCGGGATGTAATTCGTCTTTTATTACATTAATTCCTAAGGTGGCTAGCCCTTTGGTTGTTACGGACTTTCAACCAATCAGTCTTATAGGTGCCTAATATAAGATTATCTCTAAACTTCTTGCTCTTCTTCTTGCTCCAATAATGAATTCGATAATTAGGTCTGCACAATCAGCGTTTGTGAAGGGTAGACAGATTTTGGATGGTCTGCTTATGGTTAATGAGATTGTCGATTGGTGTAAAAAAAAGAAAAAGAAACTCATGGTGTTTAAAGTAGATTTTCAGAAGGCTTATGATACTATTAATTGGGATTACTTGTGTCAGATGATGAATTTTTTGGGTTTCGGGTCCAAATGGATCAGTTGGATTCGTGGTTGCCTTTTCTTTGCCAAAGCATCAATCTTGATTAATAGTAGTCCTTCAATGGAATTTTCGTCAGGGTGATCCTTTGTCCACGTTACTCTTTATTATGATAATGGAAGGTCTCCATGTGGCCGTGAAGGATGTTGTAGAGGCGGGGATGTTTCAAGGTTTTAACATCGGGTCTATTATTTTATCTCATTTCTTTTATGCAGACGACACGTTATTTGTGGGTGATTGGTCTCGGCGAAACATTAATTGTTTGGTTGATCTACTGGACTGTTTTTATTGTGCGTCGGGCCTTAGGCTAAACCTTCAAAAATCAAATCTTTATGGAGTTGGGGTTGATTTTTTTGGAGGTGAAAGATTTAATAGCTGCTACAAGATGTAGAGCGGAGAAGTTCCCTTTCTTTTATCTTGGTCTTCCGGTAGGTGTAAATATGGGCAGAATTAAAGGGTGGAATTCGATTGTGGAAACGTTTAAAAAAAACTTGCCAATTGGAAGGCTAGCTTGTTGTTGATTGGAGGTGATCGGTATTGATTACTTTAGGTTTGGGTTCTTTGGGGAATTATTATATGTCTCTTTTCCCAATATCCGCTCTGGTGAAAAAACATTTAGAGGCATTGGGAGCCATGTTTTTCTAGGTTTTGAGTGAAAACAAAAAGAAGTTGGCTTGGGTTAACTAGAATATGGTGATGTCTTCAATGGAGAAGGGGGTCTTGGATTTGGAAGCCTAATGACCCTTAATTGTGCTTTGATTCAAAAGTGGTGGTGGCTATTTGTAAATGAAGAAGGTTTTTTATGGGTTAAGGTGATTTTAGAGGTACATGGGTATAATCCAGGTGATTCTCTTCAGAATGCTAAGATTCATATTTTTGTAGTTTGGTCTCGTATTGTGGGTTCGATAACATGATGCATGATAAATGTGCCATATCTTATTCTTGCATTTGGAAATAAGTTGGTGATAGTCGAAGTACTCGCTTTTGGTCAGATGTTTGGATAGGGGACATGGCTCTGAATTTGAGATTTAATCGTCTTTTTCATCTTGACCAAAATTCGGACACTTTCATTGCGGAAAGGTAGTCTAATGGTTGATCGTGGTCTTGGAGTCGTCAAATATGTGGAGGTGTTTTTCAACGAAAACTTGATGATTTCATAAACCTTATTGGCAATTTTCAGCCCACAGATGAAAAGGATTCTTGGAGATGGGATGTTAATGGTGTCATGGGGTTTTCGGTTCACGATACAAGGCAATTTATTGACAAGGTTTCGCTTCCAGATAGATGGAATCGATGTGTGCTGCCGAAGGCAAATAGTTTGTGTTGGCGGGTGTTGCGAGATCGACTTCCTACAAGGTGGAATTTAAGTCTTAAAGGTTTGGAGCTTCCTTCTTTGGTTTTCCATATGTGCGATGATTATGTGGAGTAAAATGATCATCTTTTTCTCTTATGTAATTTGGCGGGTTCTATTTGGCGAAGGGTTTTTACATGGGTTGATCTAGTGTTTCCTGGTTGGGATATGTTACAAGACATATTTGATCAGCTACATATTTGGGATGCATTGGAATCGACTATTCAAACAATCATTTGGGTGATGTGGAGATTTCAAAATGATATTATATTTTGTGAAGTGGTTTCGTCTGAAGTTTTTATTTTTGATGATATTGTTAGTATGTGTTACAATTGGTTTGTTCATAGAAACAATAAGGTTAAAGCTACTTGGGTTAATTGGCTTCAAACCCATTATTAGCTATTTCTTTGTAATTTCTAGCATTTTGCTAGTTTCGTGTTCAATTTTAAGCTGTTAAAAAAACATTAATTCGGTTCAATTGAAGAATAAAAACAAAAATTACATTATTTCTTATAGAATACGGGTAAAAATTGCTAAGAATTACATTTATTGTTAAAGAATAAAACTTAAAAAACTTTCAAATCGAGAAAAAAACATCAAAATCTAACAAAACACTAATATATTATAAAAGAATAATGTTGCTAAAAATCACTTTTAAATTTGTGGTCCTTTCTTCAAGCATTCACTTCTGTGAAAACAAATCCAATTGTAGTTAGAGAATCCAATAATGCATTAGTAAATAAAAAATAAAAACTATATTCCTTTGGAAAAATATGCGGACTTGTGAATTCCACCAAAACCAATAACCAAGAATTGTAGAACATGTATAAATCAGTAGTAAAATATCCATATTCCATTCCAAAAAAATTGTAATTCGTGATTCCATTTCGATAGAATTGGAATTCAAGATTCAATTCTGGCAGAATTACCCTCGCATTATGATCATTGAAAACCTTACAAGCATCACCACGAATTCCCATTCCAACCTGTTCATAAAACTCTAATTAGATTCAAAAATAAGGTTTTACAAGTTACAAAATGATGGGGCATCCCCTGCTTAAAATTTTATTCTTCCATTTCCACCACGACAAGTGAAGCATCTAGCACTGATCCAGGCTGCTGAACTTACTAGAAAAAAGAAGAAGAAAATTGTACATCCATTTGATGTGACACCAAGCAACCATGCTGAAGGGCCAAATGGAGCCAAATTCTTCTCATATCTCTTTAAAGTATCATATTTATTGACCCAATCCCTTGAACCTTTCCTTGTAGAAATAAGTCAGTCAGAACCCCAATTAGTCTTATATCGTGTCAGTGCTTTAATATTATCACCATATGCAATTAAACAATATACAACAGTCATTAGAACACCAAGCACCAAAGTTGAATCATTTACTGTAGTGGAACCGTCATCCCAAATACACACTAATTGTCATTCACTACATTTTTCATTTCCTAGTCAGCAATGTATTTTGTCATCAACTCCTCATGATTGCTTTTCTTTTTAATTTGGTTGTTGGGATTGTTGTTCTTGATTGCTCATCATTGAAGTCTTGAATTCCCAATAAAATCTCCTTAGAAACTTCTGCTTTAAACTCATCCCAAGTAGTGATTTAATTAACTGGAAGAGATCGAAGCCGCTCCTTTGCTTTATTCCTCAATGTGAAAGGAAAAAGTAGAAGACGAACTACATCTTCAGAGACGTCTTTTAGCTTGAACGTGTAACATATATCCAAGAAATCTGAAATATGGTCATATGGATCTTCTTCAAGATTCCCATTGAATCGATAATCTTGGATTATTATTTGGAGAGTTAAAGGGTTGATCTCGTAAGATTCCGCTTTAATTATATGCCTCACGATGGCTCGCTGCAAATCTACTCATGGATATAAATACTCCTCCATGGTTTTTTCCTCCAAGGTTTTTTCTTTAGTCATGGTCTCGGGTATGATATGAACACGCTCTTTAAACCTTTTATGAAAATCTAGCGGAAAAGCATCCGGTCTTCCACCCCTACAACACACAATTAAAGACAAATAATCAACTACATATCGCTGTTTCCTAGACTATTGAACTTGCTATATGAGTAAAGATTATCTTCAATCGGTCGACTCTTTGTGACTTTTGGAGGAAATCGAGACGTGCGTGAAGAAGATGAGGGCTAAATGGCAGGTCACTGATACCCACCACCACCGCCTCCTCGTTGTTGATTGTTGATTTCCTTCATCGTTGTTGACTGTCGATTTCCTTCATCGGCGTCTAAGAGAATGAGCGAACGAACTGTGAGGGATGAGGCAGAAGAACGATTGTGTTTGTTGGTCAATTAGGTTTTAAATGCATAAAGTATCGTGACTAAATCAAAAGGATAATTAAATTTTCATTTGTTTACCAAAATTAATTAACAGGTAATGTTACAATTTTACCCTTATTTAGGTTTTGGAAATGATTGACCCGCAATCATTCCTACATCCATACAATAATTAGTTAGAATATTTGAACCTAGCTCTCTCTCTCTCTCCCTCTCTCTCTCTCTCTCTCTCTCTCTCTCTATATATATATATATATATATATATATATATATATATATATATATATACACACACACACACACTTTATACGGTATCTTGAATAACATCATTTTAAATTCTAAAATTTTGAATAATTTGTTTTGTTTTGAACCTTTAAAGGTTTTAATAAGCATACACATATTTTTTTATCATGTCATTCAAATTATTGATATTTAGAAAACTTTTTTTAATACGTAGCGAATTACATATTGATGTTATCGATAACTTTTTATATGTTTACAACATATATAGTTTTATAAGTTATAATAATTCAACAAATTTAACAAACCGGATACCTGATATTGGAACCACTACCTACCGGTTCCGATTCCAACATTTTAGGAACCGTTGGTTTCGGTTCCGGTTCCAGATAATTAGGACATGCACCCATATACGTTCATCCGTACTCAACACATTCATGTATATTCCCATCGAGCCTCCAACTCTGAGGGGAGTGCTAGTGTATCGTATATCGGTACGACACGGTCTTAAAAGTGACTATATATGTTGGAGTCTCTCTCTTTCCATAAGGGCTCTTTTGAAGAGTTAATAAAACTATCTAGAATCATATCTTAAAATTTGAAGATCGAGATCCTATGTAGAAATATTTATAATATAAGGCAATGTTTTGACGATCGTGATCCTATCTAGAATCGTTTTTGGGTTTGCAAGATCGGGATCGATATCTTAAGATCACACAAAATAAAATATAATTGTAATTTATAATATTTAATCATGAAAAATATTTCAAACAATTAATTTTTCATCCAAAAGTTATAAAAACTTCAAAATATTAGTCATAAGTCAGAATAAAAAATGATAAATTGTAGATTGGTAAAGGATAAAAGACATAAAGTGGTAAAAAAAATTTATTTTCAAAAAAAAAATAATAATAAATCAAGGGAAGGTAAGATCAGATCGGATCTCGATCCTACCTACGTTCTTACGATCCTACCCCAAATACGATCATTTTACGATCCATATCGTTTTTCATACCTAGAATCGTAGGATCGTACGATCCTAGGATCATGATCGCGATTTTGACAACCATGATATGAGGTACAATTATTGTCCTTCTTCAGGTCGAAATTTTATGTCCCGTACGAAGCACAATGTAAAATTAAAAATAGTTTAGAAGTAAATTAAATTTATTGTTTAAAAAAATTAAAATTCGATCACTATTTGAATATTAATATTAATATTTAATATATGAACTATTTCAAGAAAAAAAATAAGATTATAATCCTCCGTAATAAATCAAAATCTTTTTTTCACATGTCATTTTCTTATTCATTTAAACATATGACATTTTCTTATATATAAGGTAATACATATGTATGGTAATATGTAAGGTAATACATGCTTTATTTTTCATTTCATTAAATTTAAATTCCACATTTAACATATGTAAGGTAATACATATGTATGGTAATATGTAAGGTATTTATTAGTATAGAATTATTATATACATTCTTTAAATTTCATAATAAAAGTTATATATCAATTTCATTCCTTCATGTTTCAAATATTACAGGATTTAACTTTAAATTAGTGATATGGCATAGAAATGTTTTTTTATTCACATTTCATAGCTATTCGTAACAATTATTTGAAATATGTCTTTACCAATTACCAATTCTTATTATTTTGCGTTTAAATACATATTTATTCATCAAATACTTTGTATATATGTAAAATTATTACTTAAAAATTCTCTTAATGTTTATAATTTCATTTTTTTCATTATAAATATGTGTAGTACACGAATCTCACTCCTAATTAATAATATAAGTCTTCAATAAGCAACGCTTTGAGACCCATAGTCTCGTACATTTTTAAGATGCATTGAGATGTATAATTTAATAAAAAAAAAAGTTAAAGATTTAAACATCTCAAGTATTATTAGTAACTTAATGACTTATTCATATATAATGATCATAGAACGGATTTGCTATGGATCTTCCAGCGAGTGCAATTTATTAAAAAAATGCAATTAACATAATTACATAAGTAGAATGACTCATAGTCTCATACTGTCGAATATGGGCCAGTTGATGCTGGATTGGGCCAAAATGACACACCAACTGCTGTGAGCGCTAAACTATTGAGGAGTGCAAATCGTATGCCATTACTAATACTAATAGCATAATTCATCTTCTTTAGTTATTAAAGATATTAAAGAGGATAAGGACAAAACAAAATTTTCAAATTGAGCTACAAAAATTCATCATTGAGAGTAAAGACTTGTGCTACAAGAGCCTTTTATGTCTGGACATTCTTCTTCAAAACAAAAGTTTGGCTTTTTTCTATAGTTGATGAGTTATGTCATGCTATAGATTTATCAAAGGCGTTAGGATATAATATCAGGAGTTGTGAAAGGGACTTGGAAAGTTTCATTATTTGAATGGGAGGTTAACACGTTCATCAAATATCATTTTGATAAATGCT